>NC_046156.1:177509643-177843286 GCF_011064425.1 Rattus rattus
TTGGTTGTGTGATTCAAGCACCAGGGAGATTTGGACTTTTCTGTTTTAGTTTCCATGCAATATAATGGAGAACGTGACAGTATTTTCTTTATGGTATTGTTATTTGGCCTATATAGACTTGCACAGTTTATTCAGCACTTTTTGTACATGTAAGAACAATGCATGCTGACTATCATTTATAATTCTGGCTCATATTAGCTGTCCTGAGAGTGCCAATGCAAGTGTGTCTATGCTACTAGCGTGTGCCATAAGTGATAGTTTACAATGCAATTTGTAATAGTTAACCAGGATGATCCCAAGTGTTCTGGTTTGAGTGGCTAGTCACCAGGAAGTGGAACTCTTCGATAGGATTAGAAGGATTAGGAGGTGTGGCCTTGTTGGAGGGGGCGTGTCATTAGGGGTAGGTTTTGAGGTTTCTCCATATCCATAGATCAAGACATAGGGTTTTCAGTTACTGCTTCAGCACCTGCCTTTATGCTACTATTCTCCCTACCATGATGAAAATGCATTAAACCTCTGAAACTAAGCAGGCCCCCATTTAAATGCTTTCATTTATAACAGTTTCTGTAGTGATGGTGTCTCTTCACAGCAATAGAACAGTGACTAAGACAACATATTAAAGAGGAACATTTTAATGCATGAAAACGGAACCCCTGCACAGCGCTGGAGTGAATGTAAATTAGTACGGCCAGTGTGCAAAACAGTTTCTCAAAACAATTTAAAAATAGAATTACCATATGATTAAGAAATAGCACCCTGGGTCATTCATATTCAAAAGAAATGAAATCAACATGTCAGCAAAACATTCACATTTCTGTATTTACTTCAGTATAATTAAAAACAGTGAAGAAGAGGAAACAATTTAAATGTCTGTCAACCCCAAAATGTATAAAAATATGCATAATAGAATACTAGTCCACCATGAAAAGGATGAAATTTTTTTATTTGTGACTATGTGCATGGAATTAGAAGTCATTATGTTAAATAAATAAATCAGTCTCAGAACCAGAAATACTAAAAACATTAATGTCACAGATGTTGAGAGAATAGTGATTTGTAGACTGCGTGTGTGTGTGTGTGTGTGTGTGTGTGTGTGTGTGTGTGTGTGTGCGTGAGTGTGTTTGGTGGGCTGAAGTAAAAGAATGGTGGAGATTAGGTGAGGTTGATTAGAAGGTAGTAAGTTACAGTTAGAAGTAAGAAGTTCTGGTATGCAATATCACAGTAGGGTGATTATAGATAACAATTAGGTATCCTATAATTAAAAAGAAACTATAGTAAAGGATTCTGAATTATGTATTTTTTGACCCCAAAATGATAAAAATTTATGGAGATACATATGTTAACCTGACTTCATCATTGAGACATGATGTAGCAGGTACCACATTAATATTTTAATATTTCTTATTCAGAGTTTTATGTATCAGCTAAATATATATATATATATATATATATATCATGAATCTTCTCAGCTAGAAGTTCTCTGACCATTCACTAAGAGCAGTTTTAAAGTTTTATGAATGACTTTGAAGTAGCAGAAAGTTTATAGTTCCACTCTCAGTTAAAGAAAAATATCGTTTGAATTTGAATATTTTAATTTGGTGTTCCACAGTGGAAAAATACAGAAATTTTCTTACTGTTATTATAAAAATGAAATTTATGAGCAAAATTGATTTGAAGAGGGAAATGGAAAAGTGTGTGTGTGTGTGTGTGTGTGTGTGTGTGTGTAAAGTCAGAGTAAAGGGAGATAAATACAGAAAAAGGAAGAGGTTATCAGTAAGGATGTCTGAATAAGTCATAAAATTATATTAACTACTTAAAATATCTATTATAGATGTAAATCAGTATATTAGCATACATAAATTGCTTAAATAAACATTTCCCACCCTTGCTGACAATGTTCCTCTCCATGAACCATAGACCATATAATAAAAGTCCCAACATTAGGCATGAGAAGCCCTCTTTTGAGTAGTTGGTCAAGGTTGTTCAAGAGACCCCCAAAAACACTATTGACACTACCCCTTGATATGCTCCCTAGGGGGACAATACATCACTATTGAAAACACCATGAACTTTAGACTCAGTGCCCAGAGGTTATGAGCTAAATCTGA
This sequence comes from Rattus rattus, assembly GCF_011064425.1. Lineage (NCBI taxonomy): Eukaryota > Metazoa > Chordata > Mammalia > Rodentia > Muridae > Rattus > Rattus rattus. The sequence continues at coordinate 177,511,752 of NC_046156.1, forward strand.
CTTGAAAGCCTGCCTTTTCCTTGAAGGCTAACTTTTATGGAATTAGAAGGAACCATGCAAATTTATGAAGGAAGGAAGCAAGCAACCGTCTCACCCAGCCATGACACTGATGAACTGACACAAACTTCATGGTACATTAACCTCAATGATGCAGTAGTGTCATGGATAGCTTGGTGGTAACCAACCACTCTCTAGTTGAACTTAAGACCTGCTTTGGCCAGGAAAAGCACACCTGGTCCTGAAAACCTAGTCATCTCCCCAGGATTAGCGAAGTCATGAATTGTGGAGAACATACAACTGCCACTTCAATAAGCAAGAATATATCACTGATATAGTGATGGACTGGGTGTTGAGAATATCATATGCTTTATAAATTATAGAATGGTAATAATTGTACTCAATTTGTATATAAGGGAAAAGGCCATTTAACTGGACAAAAAGGGGGAAATGTTGTGGTTTGCCCTGGAGTTATCTGTATTTTGGTGCTAATTCCACTGACAGAAGGTCAGCCGTCTAGTCACGTACTCAGGACTCAGGTGACTTCACCAGAACCTTCTCCCCATTGAATTTGTAAAATACAGGTGAGGGGCAGGTAGAGGACAGAAGGAGGCCTGTCATTGGAGAAGAAGGAAGGATGGGTGGGAGAGAAGTTTGAAGGAAGAGGATGAGACTGGAATGGAAAGGGAGAGACAGGAGGGACAGGAAGAGAAGCTGTGGCAGGACAATATGGTGGGTGACGTTAAGATTACACACTGTACCTTTACAGGTTGTTACAAATGTTTTAAGGGATGGATGGTACTGGATTTTGTATGTTTAGGTGGGCAATTATATCTTACAAACTGGGGAAAAAAAAGAATAACCCATAACTACATCTTAAGTATCTGGCCTTATACCCATAGTTAAATATGGTTCTCACTCCTTGTCTTATTTAGAATTTCTATTGCTGTGATTAAGCACCATGGCCATAACAACTTGGGGAAGACTGGATTCGCTTCACATATGCTTCCATGTTGTAGGCCGTCATTGACAGGAAGCAGGATAGAAACTCAAGCAAAGCAAGGACCTGGAAGCTGAGGTTTACACTGCAGCAATGGAGGAGTGCTACTTTCTAGCTTGTTCCAAAAGAGGCTCCAACACATGACAAGGACACATGGTCCACTATGTTCATAGCAGCCTTATTTATGATAGCCAGAAGCTGGAAAGAACCCAGATGTCCCTCAAGAGGAATGGATACAGAAAATGTGGTACATCTACACAATGGAGTACTACTCAGCTATCAAAAACCATGACTTCATGAAATTCATAGGCAAATGGAATGAACTAGAAAATATCATCCTCAGGTAGCCCAATCACAAAAGAACATACATGGTATGCACTCACTGATAAGTGGATATTAGTCCAAAAGCTTGAAACACCCAAGATACAATTCACAGACCACATGAAGCTCAAGAAGGATGACCAAAGTGTGGATGCTTCAGGCCTTCTTGGAAGGGAGAACAAAATATTCACAGGAGGAAATATGAGACACAAAGTATGGAGCAGAGACTGAAGGAAAGGACATCCAGAGACTGTCCCACCTGGGGATCCATCCCATATACACTCATCAAACCCGGACACTATTGCAGATGCCAAGAAGTACATGCTGACAGGAACCTGATATAGCTGTGTCCTGAGAGGCTCTGCCAGAGCCTGACAAATACAGAGGTGGATGCTCACAGCCAACCATTGGACTGAGAACGGGGTCCCAAATGGAGGAGTTAGAGAAAAGACTGAAGGAGCTGAAGGAGTTTGCAATACCAACCAACCAGACCCTCCAGAACTCCCAGGGACTAAACCACCAGCCAGAGTACACATGGAGTGACCCCTGGCTCCAGTCACATATGTAGCAGCGGATGGCCTTGTTGGAGATCAATGGGAGGAGAAGCCCTTGGTGCTGTGAAGGCTGGATGACCCAGTGTAGGGGAATGCCAGGTTGGGGAGGTGGGAGGGTGGAGGAGCAACCTTATAGCAGCAGGGGGATGGGGAATAGGATAGGAGGTTTCTAGAGGGGAAACCGGGAAAGGGAATGACATTTGAAATGTAAACAAAGAAAATATCTAATAAAAAATTATACTAAAAAAGTAGATTCTGACATCTAGCTTGCTCCTCATGGTTTGCTTAGCCTCATTTCTTACAGCACCCAGGATCACTAGCCCAGGGGTGGTATCATCCCCAGCGAGAACTGGACCCACCCAAATCAATTATTAATCAAGATGGCATATCACAGGTTTGCTCATATACCGTAGTGGCTATTCCTGGTTGTAGCTTGACTATATCTGGAGTGAACTTCAATCCAGAATTGGAGAGCTCACCTTTGATCCTGATCTTGAGGCTGGGAGATACAAGTTTCTGACCTGGATCTTGGTATGGAGATCTTGAGGCAAAGTGGCTATGAATCCCAGGAGCTTAAGGCAAGGAGATCTCTGAGTTCAAGGTCACCTGGGACAAAGCAAGTCCCAGACCCACGTGTGGTGACACACACTTTTAATCTGGGACACAGCTTCTGCTGGAGATTTACATAAAGACATTGGAAGAAGGAAGAGGCTCTCTTTTTTTCCCCTTGCCTGCCTTGTGGGACTGAGCCACTGCTAGATCCTTGGCCTTCCATTTATAGCTGCTGCTGATCATTGTTGGAGAGTTGGACCACAGACTGCAAGTCATCAACTAATTCTCTTACTATATAGAGACTACCCATAAGTTCTGTGACTCTAGAGAACCCTGACTAAGACACATACCGAGCTAGTGGGAGCATTTTTCTTAACTGAGTTTCCCTCTTCCAAAATGCTGGTGTTAACATAACACTAGGCAGCATGCCCTTCATCTCAGAAACCTTTCTTTACAGCAGAGACCATCAATTGATCAGAATCAGTTGTGGAGCCAAATCTCAGCCGATACCTTTACAATACAACTCCTGCACCTCAGGATCATTGTGGAACGGGGGCAGAAGAACAGGGAGTTTGCTAAGAGATTGTGTCTCCCGGTCAGAAGCCACGACCGTGAAGTTTTACTAACGTGGCTTTGCAAACAAGACCCCCAAAAGACAACACCAATAGACATGCTAACCTGGAAATGGGAAAGCTCAGAAGACCTCACTCAGCCTTAGACAAAAAGCTACAGGCAACCAAGGAAAGCTGAGAATGGAAGAAATAGTCTTTCCCGGGGAAGAGCACAATTGGTTATTCGATACCAAATGTTCAACCCTGAAAACATACACACAAGTGACATAGTGTGTGCTAATCGGGTTCTATTTATGTTTTTAGAAAACAGCCACACATGCACAGGCACACACACACACACACACACACACACACACACACACACACACACCACACACGTGCATTATTTGTAATAACAACTAAAAGAAAAAGAACTGAATTTGAAAGAGTAGGATAGGGTGTATATGGGAGGGTTTCCAGAGAGAAAAGGGAAGGGGAAATGATGCTGTGGTCTCAACAGCAACAGGAAGTAAATGCATAGCCAGGTACTTACATACTAGGAAGAAAAAGGTAAATGCACTTCAGAACTGAGGTATGGGATGAGCACACAGACTGACATAATGGTGGGAATTGCACACTGGGCTGAAAAGGAAGTAACTTGGCAAATGGATCAATGCCATGATATGGGAGTAGGATCTAGCAAACTGAATTTCCTGCTGATTATCCTCCTCACTCAGATGCAATGCCTTTATGCCTTTAAGCAATGCCCTTATGCCATTTGTTAGTAGAGATAGACAACTCTTCCCTCCACTTCAAGGGGACATGGATTTAGTAGTAGTCAGTCATCCATAAAATGTTTAGTTTTCAGAATGGTTTGCTGATTTTTTCCTTCTGGCTTTGCATCAAACTAGTTGTAGAACATCTCCTCCTAATTGGATAGTACATTTCATAATTCTAATCCACTTGACTGTGGTAGTATATTTATTGGGTAATGATGTGTTTCAACGAGGGTGTGCGTATAAGGTTTTCCTTACAAAGTGTGACTGAGTAAGCTTGTCTGTATCCCATGTTGATAGCTTGTTTGTGTAATACGAGCTTGGGCAAGGGGCAGAAGAAGAGTTGGAATACAATTTTAGTTTAAGTAGTTAATGGGAGTAGGATCTAGCAGACTGAATTTTATGACGTGTTCAGACATCCTTACCGATAACCTCTTCCTTGCAAATAAGTAAGGTTTCCAGGAGTGGGACTGGGTTGCATTCAATTGCATTGCTGGCCAAGGGGGTCCAGTGGAAACTCCCAAACAACCAAGACTAATGCTATGACAAAGGGATGCTCTCTGCAAACTCACAGCAGGGCCCTACTGCTGAGGACATCTGTATACCTCATAGAACATGGAGAAGTCAACCTGGTGTCTGCATGGAGTCTTCACCTCCACGTCCTAATCTCTTTGGTATTACCAAAAAGAGAAACATGGTCACAAACCCATGTTTTATGGAACTCCTGAGTATGAGAATGAGTCTATTGTCTCTTCTGAGGACCCCTTTCCTTTTGTTGGGTTACCGTGTTCAACTTTGACATGCAAAATTCTGCTGCATGTTATTTCATTTTATTTTGCTGTGTTTGGTTGTTATCTCTTAGAGAGCAACCACAAAATATTTGAGCTGCAGTCTGTTCAGTCTGCAGAACATGCTAGGGCAATGGTGACACAGAACTTAGAGTAGTAGCTAACCAGCCTCTGATCTGACTTAAGGCCTACTCTGTAAGAAGAAACCCAGCACTGCTTGGGTAACTAAGAACTAGAGACTAGACAGCCCAAAGGGTCTAGAGAAAAACCGAACATGATTTATCTAAAAAAAAAAAAATCAATAAAATGGTTCCTAATGACATTCTGCTATACTCATAGATCAATGTTTTAGCCTGTCATCATCAAAAGGCTTCCTCCAGCAGCAAATGTGAACAGATGCAGAGACACACAGCCATCCATTATACACAGAGAGAGTGTAAGCTGGACATCTCCATCAAATCACTCACTTCAGGGCTCAGGGAATTCTGAGGAGGAGGAGGAGGAGGCAGAAAGATGGTAAAAGTCAGAGGGTATAAAGGACACCAGGAGAACAAGGCCCTATGAATTAACTAAGCAAGGTGCATATGAGCTCTCAGGGACAGAATCGACAAGCAGAGGACCTACCTGGGTCTGCACCTGGTCCTCTGGATTTACATTATACCTATTGGCTTGCTATCTGTATGGGACTCCTGACTATGACAATGTGCAGGTTTCTGACTCTATGGCCTGCTCTCGGGACTCTTTCCCTCCTGTTGGGTTGTGCCCAGCTTTGGTATGAATTTTGATTTGCTTCATCTTATTATTTTTTACTTTGTCATCTTGGGTTGTTATCTCTTAGATAATGAGAGAAAGAAATGGAGTAGATCTGGAGAGGAGAGAGCTGGGGAGGGAATGAGGAGTAGAGGGAGGGGAAACTATAATCATGCTATATTGTATGAGAAAACAACCTATTTTTAATGAAAATTGTGAAACAATTTTTTGTTTTTAAATATATGTTTATGTGTGTGGGTATGTGCACATGAGGAGCTGGAGGAAGCCAGAGGAAGGTCTAAGATGTCAAGCTTCTAAGATCTGGAGTTACAGGACGTTGTGAGCTACCTGACGGGTGCTGGGAATGGACTTGGGCCCTCTGCAAGGAGAGTACATATTCTCAACTAGTCAGCCATCTTTCCTTCTTCATGGGAGTTCCCGACCCCTCAATTTTTCTGTTGTTATCTGACTGTTTAGGCTTTACATTTTTCTCTCTTATATCTTGGTACTTTCATTGATATTTTCTATGATTTTCATTTTCTTTATCTTAGCTATGTCTGCTTTCATTTTTATTATTACTTTCCTGCTGCTACGCTTGCCTCACATGTGAATACTTCTTTTGTTCCCGTTCCTCGATCACAGCGTCAGGATATTTATTCAGGACCTTCTTCATTTTTAATGGGGGCATAAATTTCCAGAAATGTCCATCTTAGAATGACTTTTTTGTTATCCAGGTTTTTAGTAAACTTTGTTTCTAGTGTAATTTGCATAAAGTTATTTATATTTTTTTAAAAATTTTTCTGCTCAGGAGTACATAATTTAATTTCTATGTCCCTGAGAAATTTCTAAGATTCTATTATTGGGTTATTTAAATACCATTAAAAATAGTCCTAGGCATGACTTCTGTAATCTTAATTTAGATAAGATTGGCCGTGTGAGTTACCCTGGAGATTGTTCTACGCACAAGAAGTAATGTGTGCTCTGACACCACGAGGTGGGTGGTTCTATGTGCATCTGTTAGGTACATTCAGTAAAAGAGGAATACAGGTTTAAATATTTCTTTAGTAATTTTTCAAGCCCGGTGTTTATATATCTCTTGTTCAGAGCCAGGAATTGGAGTCTCCTACCACTATTGTACTGATATTTCTTTCCTCACACATATTAGTATTTTCTGTATATTTTTAGCTTCTTCAATTTTGGATGAACGTATAACTCTCATGTTCTTTTGGTTGATTATTTTCTGTATAGCTATTTCTACATAGATATAGATATAGATGTATTCTGTTATAGATCCAGATAACTGACAGCTGGACAGCTTTTGACTTGGCATCTATTTCAGTTACTAAGTATTGTTAATATTGTCCCTAAGGAGTGTGCTTTTCAAATGATCCTTTTGCATTCTTGTTTCTAAAAATTATAGTTTTTAAAAAAAATCAAAGCCCTCCCACAGACCCCTCACTGCTCTCTTTCAAATTCATGACCTCTTTTCTCATTGTTATCCCATGCATATGTGTAGATGCATATATATTCCTAAATATAACCTTATCAGTCCATATAATGCTACTTGTATGTAGGTTTTCAGTGTTGATCATTTTGGGGGAATATCTCCTATATCTTTACTTTCAGCTTATATGTTTCCTTAAATGTAATAGACATCTTATTTCTGGATCTTTTTTATTAGGTTAATATTTTGATTGGTGAATTTATTGCATTCATAGTTCAGGTTTCATTGACAGATAAGGAATTACTTATGCTCTTTTGTTATTTATTTTTGGTTGTTTTACAGAACAAAGATTCTTTTGCTAATTATGTGACTTTTGTCACATAATGATTTTGTCATTTTCAGTAGTGATAACCTTTAGTTATTTTATTTTAATTATTTGTGTATTTGGTGGCTTTTGAGATTTTTTATGACACATGGCATGAAATGAGTTTAACAGCCCACTTAAAGCTGATAACAGCTTCAGATTTCAGATACACAGAAACATACACCTTATTATCCTCCCAGGTTACATTTTTGCTGTAACAATTTTTATCTTGTGTATGGTCGTATGGTATATTCCTTAACAACTTGGTGTAGCTTTGCTTATTTTTGTCATTTTGTTTTTATGTTTTCCTTATGGTTATTGCCTGTCTCTTTTTCTAATTTTATACCTAGGTTTTCTAGGTTTGGGGACAAAGCCCAGTGTTATTTTTAGCTGTTTGTTGTATAGTATTATTGCTTTGAGCAGGCAAGAGATTTTTTTTTTTTAAAAATTCATTTCTTAAGAAAGTGGACAATTTGTTTTTTTTTCCTGACTGGCCTCACACCTTACTTACACTACCTAGTGATCAGTGACCAAAGCTTCCCTTTTGGAATAAAGCGTACAGAGTTTTGTCTGAGATCTCAGATCCTAGGATGTGAGAAATTATAAAAAGAGAGCTGGTTGGATGAAATTCCTCAACTCATCACTGTTAGTTTATATCTCTTATAAACAAGTTTTCCCTTAACATTTTCCTCCCACAAGGCACACAGTCCTTTTCAATTTCAGCTTTATAGTGCACTGCACGAAACAAATTCCTCATAATACAAAGCATTCCAAAAATTGCTAGAAAGTCTTAGACATAAGAGGAAGGTTGAGCGTATACATTCTTAATTGCGTACAATCAAATGTGCATATTGTATGAAGCTAACCTAATTTTGTTTGGACAAGTTGGGGTAACCGACACGCTACAAGACATAACCGCAGATTACAAGGCTTATGAGTGTGGATTTCTCTGGAGTAGAACATGTTCTGGAGCACGCTTTCTTCTCAAAATTAGCAAAGCAAGTCAAATTATCACGGGCACATAGCTGCGGTGTAACATAAGTCCAAGGGCATTAAGCATTAATATTTTACCCATCCCCCTCCTACTCCCTTTGAACTAAGTCTTTTGTCCTTGAGCTGAATTTTGCTGATGTGGTAGTTTTGCATTAAAACAGAAAGGGGTTGCTAGTGCTTGCTAGTTCATTTTTAATCGATATTTTACGAAATACTCTCTGTGTGTGTGTGTGTGTGTGTGTGTGTGTAGGTATAGGTGTCTCTGTGCTCATGTGTATATGCATTTGTGTATGTGGATACCAGAGGCCAACCTCGAGGACTGCTCCTAGTGAGTCATCCACTTCGTTATCTGGGACAGTCTTGCTCACAGGGACCTAGGGCTGCCAAGTTTGGGAAGGCTGGCTGTCTCCTGATCCCTGGGGATCCATTTGGGTCTGCTTCTTCAGTGTTTGGATCACCGGTGTGAGCCACTACACTTGACTCTATGTAGATCCTGGTGATAGAGCTTAGGTCTACACACTTCCATGGCAAACACATTACCAATTTAATCTATCTCTTGAACCCCCAAGAAGTATTTTTCTCCCAACTTGACTATTGCTTGTATTTATGGAAAGCATTATTAACAGCAGATCCCTCTGGGAATGTTTGTATTGCATCACTGTGTCCATCCGGATTATCCATGCGACAGGGGGATCTAAATCACAATAGTCTGTCTTCCAGAGAAAGGTCCTTTTTCCTACACTATCATCTGTGAGTTACTTCATAGGAACGTGGACAAGGTCTTAAGTGTGAGCTTGGGAGTTACAGTGCTAAGGTTCAAACCTTGGCTTTGCCAGGGAATACAACTTACACAGGCGAAATAAAAATTTAAGAGTTCTTTAAAAAGTCAATTATGTCAGATGATATTTTTGGGGCAAAAACATAAATGAATGCTTTTTAAAGTGAACATAGATAAAAAGATAAAACAGACATGTAAAATGATTTATTGAAGTGGACATGGGTAAAAGGATATTTTGCTAAGACAGACTCATAAAAACGTTTTACTAAAGACTAAAAGACATTAGGTGAAAGGATATTTTATTACAATAAACACATAAAAAGACATATAATAAAGGATTTTTTGATAATAACATACATGTATTGTTTTGTCTTATAATATATAAATAAACTCTATTTGGTGTTACTTTATTGACAAACACACACCCAAAAACTTTTGACAGTATTTTGGCGACTTCTTGTCACTTCTGTGGACTTGGACTGACTGACAAAGTGATGTCAACTGATATAGACTTACAAAGAGTTTTGTTAGGACAGACTTATATACTAAGACAAGACATGGTGAGGCAAGACCCATAGAGAACACATAATGTTTAAAGAAAATATAAATAAAACTCAATGCATTCCCCTTGGGGTTGGGGATTTAGCTCAGTGGTAGAGCGCTTGCCTAGCAAACTCAAGGCCCTGGGTTCGGTCCCCAGCTCCGGAAAAAAAAAATTAAAAAAATTAAACTCTTTAAAACTCAATGGACAGTGATGATGGCTTGACTTACTTACATAGTTAACTTCATACCGAGTTTTAGTCTCATGTCTTTGTTAAAAAACTTCTCCTGGTATCCCTGATGGTCCTAGTGCCTCCCACAGACTTGTGCCTATTTGTCTAAGGCCTGGCTGTCTCAACTAGGTTGTGCCACCACTGCTGCTATGCCAACACTACTAAACTAGACTGCTAGTATATCCATAAAATATTTGTGAGTGGATCAAGCTGCTGCTAATGATTCCTATAAATTAAACTGCTAATTTCTTGATAGGATTTGCTCCAAAGAACAATGTCTACACAGGTCCACTTCCTTACCGTATCCTAATACCTATTTTTCCCACTACTTCTGGTAGGTGGTGGGCTAAAAATAAAATTAAAACACTTAAAAACCATTACTAAAAATAAGATTAAAAATTTAAGCCTACATACAGGTAAGTTGACTAATCCATCACAATTGAGGTACAGGGTTCGTTGCATTAAGTGAAATGATAATTTAAAATGCCTAGTTTCATATTTGACAAATGCTCGGCTGCACTTGTTTAATTAATTAAAAGGAAAAGTGCAAGCTCCAGTCTGCTGTCTTTGTCACCTCTCAGTGATGATGCACGTGGTTTAGGATCCACACCACAGAGGCCTCAACTGGGTTAACGCTAGGGGGAGGAAGCCTAGGGTTTTGCCACACCATCTTGGTGAAGGGTTTCGGGGTCCTACTCATCTCATGCAAACAGCAGGTCTCCCCACCATCAGGGGAAAGTAGCTACCCTCATCTTCTACAAAGTTTCTTTGATTTTGAACAAGCTGAGCTGTGGGACTACACAAGGCTTGAGGTGGAAGGAATTATTTCAATGTAACGAATTTTAAAAACATTTCCAGGAGCAGAAAATATAGTAAAATCACAACAAGCCACCAGAGAGGCTGTAATAGTTAATGTTAACCTCTTTGTTAATGTTCTGTACTCCCTAACCCTAACTCTAACCCTAACCCTAAGTCTCTAGCCCTTTCCCACTTCACGGGACAATTATGACAAACTAATTAATTATCTCTTCTGATTGAATCTCAAATCTACATTAGACTATGAGTATTTACTCAAGGATGGCACTTATATTCTAACGAAAGGAAACAAATAGTGGCGTTGGTTTTATTTATTTATTTTTTATTATGTCAGTAGAAGACAATGAGACTTTATGTCTTTTCAGTTATTATGGACTTAGGCAAACAAGAAACAATTTATATAAGTTGATGCTCCGATCCCAAGGTCCTCTTGACACTACGGCACAGAGTGAAGGGAACGCCACACAGATAGGTTTTCAGCGTTGGCTTCGGTCTCTAAGAGCTGTGCACTCGCGTCCAGGGAGACCACGAGAGTGAGATTAAATGGAAACTCAGACAACGTTTTGCAATAGTACCAGTAACGTCAAGAATCCTCAGGACCATTATGTAATTATCTGATTTCCCAAAAAGTTTCACTGTCTCTGCCTGTGGGAAGCATTCAGCAGCGGAAAGGACGAATACAAAATGACAGGTGTGCCAGAGCCAGTCCAGGCAGACAGGCCTCCAAGTGGAACTCTCTCGAGACCCCAAATCTACATGGGCTATATTTTTCTTTTCAATTTGTTTTGTGCATTAATACATTTTTTCACGTATATTTATGTAACATCTACTTACGAAGTGCACAGTCCTAGGGGGTTGTGAACAAGGCATGGCATCCACATTCTTTTCTTTAAATTTATTTATTTATTTATTTATTGAATGTATATGAGTATACCATAGCTGTCTTCAGACACACCAGAAGAGGGCATCGGATCTCATTACAGATGGTTGTGAGCCACCATGTGGTTGCTGTGCATTGAACTTGACCTCTAGGAAGAGCAGTCAGTGCTCTTAATCACTGAGCCATCTCTCCAGCCCCTCACACTTACATTCTAATGAAAGAAAAAAAAAATACTAATGCCATTTTTTTTTTTCATTTTGTCATTGACTCAAAGACAAATAGACCGAGACAAGGCACGACTTTTTAAAAGAGATTCATGGACTGGAGCAATGGCTCAGTGGTTAAGAGCACTGATTGCTCTTCCTAGAGGTACTGACAATTATCGTTAATGGGATCCGATGCCCTCTTCTGGTGTGTCTGAAGACAGCGACAGTGTACTCAGATACATAAAGTAAATAAATAAAATCTTTAAAGAAAAAGGATTCATTTTTAAGTGTGTGTGTGTGTGTGTGTGTGTGTGTGTGTGCGCGTGTGTCCGTGTTTTGCCATATGCACGTGAGTGTATGAATGGTACCACAGAGGCCAAAGGTGTCAGAACCCTCTGAAGCTGGAGTCACACGTAAGGTTGTGAGCGATCTAACACGAGTGCTGGGATTTAAATCTGGGTCCTCTATGAGCACAGTAAGAGCTCTTAACTGCTAAGCCACATTTCCAGCTACAATGGGCAGCTTTTAATATAGGAATCAGAAAAAGAAGCAAATTAAGCAGATGTTTGGATAAAGCACATGAAGGAGCTGGGGGCTTCTGGGAAGAGGGTGCAGGTGGGAAAAACTTATCAGACCGAAGGCTGGAACTTGAGAACTCTTGGTAGTGCTTTTTGAGGTTTATTTTTTTATTTTATATGTGTGAGTGTTTTTTTCTGCATATTTGTTGGTTGCATGGAGGCTAGAAAGGGGTGCCAGATCTCATGGAACTGGAATGGGTGGTTAGCCACTATGTGATCCTGGGAATTGAACCTGGGTCTTCTGGAAGTTCAGCTAAAGGCTCTTAGCTGCTGAACTGTCTTTTCAACCTAGCTTCTTAGCATGGTTGAGGAAGATTAGTAAAGAGAAAGTGGTTGGAGGCTGAATGGTTATGGGATGTCAGGGCATGGATTTCAATCAGCTGTCGGTGGTCTAATTGTACAGGACTTAGTTGTGGTGACGTGTTCTGTGTGAATAGAAACTTCTGGAAGGTTCCGAGAAGTGGAATAAAATTTGAACAACTATTTTAATAATGCAGTAGATGCTAGGTGAACAATATTATATAGTTGGATAGGAATGGAAGTAGGCCAGTTGGAAACCATCGCTGAGCTCATACGATATCATAGAGGTAGAAGGTGAGTATACAGAGGCCGGCTTCCATACGGGAGCAGCCTTTACACATGTGTGCATCGGTACTTAAATTATAATGGGACCGTGCTCTTGTAAATAGCAGAGGACAAGAAACCAAATAATAATAGTAAATGAGGAAACTATTAATCCTAATTAATTCACACCATGGACAACTATGCAACTATTTAAAATGAAGTAAATTAAAACTAGTAAGTTTAGCTTTTTTTTTTTAAGCTATATGATTTTCAGCTTGGAGACCTAGATAGAGATGCACTGATGTTGGATATTGAAATCATGCACTATCATTGCATCAGAACCTAGCTGACATTTTACATCCCTGTGTGTTTATTTTACGAAAGTCAGTGCTCCAACATTTGGGGTGTGTGTGTGTGTGTGTGTGTGTGTGTGTGTGCGTGCGCGCGCGATTGCCAAATCATCTCAATGAATTGTTCCTTTTATTTATATAAAATAAAAGTGACCTGCTTTATTTATCTTTTGGCTAACGTCAAAAATTTCAAGAAATGCTTTGAATATTGGAATGAATTTTTCTCTTTTCTTGAAAATTGGACTATGCCAGTTAAGTTTACGGAGGTGTGTTGTTGGACTTGAGAGCTATTGTATTTCTCCTAGTTTGAGCTGGTGCTGAGCCAGTACTGGACAGATTACGGGGCGTCCATCAAAGTAGTTTTCACCTAGGAGTTTTCCTTCTTTGCACATGTGAGCCCTCTGCTGGCCACATTTGGCTCTGCAGCCTGTGAACTGGGTAGGTTCATCCTTACAAGATTCCTGAGCTCACACTTCCTGGAGTGGTAAATGTTCCCGCAAGAGGTGTCTCTCAAGTACTTTGGGAGTAGGGAAAGCAACCACAACTCTGAAATCTGTTCAGGTAAATGATATGTTTTCACACTTTGACGCCCCCCTTCCTACCCCCTGAGTATTAATCACATTCCTGGAGGGATGCGTCTGTAGATGTCAAGTGTGTAGATGGCTTTTTAAAGCTCTGAATGCAACATTGCTACTCCAGAGGCCGATGCACCCGCTGACTTTGGCTCGAAGCCACTGGACTGTACACTTACTTCCGGTCTCTGAAATATTGCCCTTGGCCATCAAAGATAAGACTATGTTATTCCCTGCCTGAGTCGAGCCTTCTGAAGCCTGCTCACTTTGGCTTATCAGCGTGTTCTCCTGCTCTCCACAACTGCCTCCCCGGACATTTCCGCAAGGGGCTGAATGGAGGCTTCTGACCTGTGGCTGCTGCCTGTTCTGAGGTCTGCAGGGCTGTTCGGTTTTTAATAATAAGTTTCCTTTCATGATAGTGTCCGGCTGCTGCCCTTTGAGTAAAATAGCACCACCCAATAGAATTGCTATCTTTAGAAATCGGAGCCATGTAGACTCAGTCTCACCAGTCTCTGCAACTGGCTTTGAGGCTTGTGAGAGTTGGGGTCTTGTCCTGAGGGGAAGAGCCCCCATTTCTCACTTGGCTTACCTTTTGCCGGTGATCCCCGCTTCCCTTCTCCCAAGGAGCAGCGTGGCTGAAGTTGCGTGCTATTTATTGCTTCTTTTTTCTTTTCGTTTACATCTATTGTTTTATTTGATTTCCAGGCACTTTTTACTTCTTTGGAATTTCTCAAGCCCTTGTCTTTTTCTCCTTGGATTATTTTCTTATTCTGACCCTCTCCTTCACCGAGTTGCACCGAGGTGGCTTCGAGGCGACCATATTACTTGGAAATTCACGATAGTCTCACTTCTGAAAAGAAAGCATCCCCAGCTCCCGTGCCAGTATATACTACCTGTATGTTTTTCATATGCATTCCTGAACATGTGAAGTTAGTATGGTTAACAAATATTAATATTTGTTACTTGGCGGAGAACAGACTGAAAGTATGTAACATCACTGAACGGGAAAGGGCACGTCTCCACACATGCTCGTAAAAGCACAATGGGAGACAGAGGAAAAAAAATCTAGAACTGAAGGAGAAATAGCTTTAAGCGCAATAACTAAGGATTGCTCCAGCTCTGTAAGGAGAAGGAACTGAAGTTGGACACCAAAACTCAGTGTATCTTCTATTCGCCGTTTTCTACAGTTTTGCATGGTAAAGTGTGTACGAGTTTTAATTAAAGTTGTTTTCGATGCTGGAGGCTGAGAAGATACTTGCACTTACTTTCAAGTATGACAGACTTAAGCATCTATATAAAAGGTTGGGTTTCATAAATCCGGCTCTGGGAAGGAGGAGCCAGGAGCAACCCTGGGGCTTGCTGGACCGCCAGAGTGATCGAATCAGCGAACTCTAGTTCCCAGTGAGCCTCAAGCCTATCTCAATAAACAAGGTGTCTCCTGGGAAATGACACCTAAAGTTGACCTCTGACCTCCACACTTTTACACACGCACATACGCTTGTGCACACATTAGCATCTGGAAGAGCACACACACATGTGCATATGCACACATACACACACAAATAAAAAACCTTTTCAGTATAAACCAATCTAAGAAAAGATTGAATTTATAACGTCTTGAACACGTGTGAGCACGTTTCTGAGGATACTAATGTGCAACGAGCAGATGCTTACACCTGAATACGTATGAGCGTATTTTCAGCGACACTGAATGATCAAGTAGAAAAAGAGATGTATAGGTTGTTAAAGATGGACTTAATTCATTTGAGCCTAATGACCCTAGACCAAATGAATTAAGTCCATCTTTTAATTCATTTGGTCTTGGGTCATTAGACTCAGATGTGTTTAAAATCAAAGATGTACTCATGTATACACGTGTGTGTCTCTGTGTGGCTATGTGGACATGAGTGCTGTGTCCTCAGAGGCCAGAAAAGCGTGTCGGGTGCTCTGGAGCTGGAGTTCCAGCTATGAGCTGCCCCCTGTAGATGCTGAACATGGGATTTGGGTCCTGTCTAAGAGCAATACTTCCTGTCTGTAAGCACTTAGTCATCCCTGTAGCTCCAGGTTCGTATTTCTTAAAGCCAACATTATACACCTTATCTTTGAGAAACTTCTTTATGGTTTAGCTAATAGCTTTTCTAGAAACCTATGCCCATAAACAAGAACATGAGGCTTTATAGTGACATTTGGTAAGTAGGGCGATGCTCGGATGTGAACCTCCGTCACAGGAATTCTGGGAAGGGGAGTGGTTTCTTCACCTTCTGACCTCTCATGCGCGTCTACCACTGAGAGGCTGCTTCTCTAGCTAGCCAGGCTTGGCCGACGTAGTTCCTCACATTGAGCTCTTGGCCGGTTAGATGACTACTGACGAAATGGTACTTTTAACAAGCCTGGTTGATCACTGGTCCATTTTCTTCATCTGCTTTGACTTTTAAAGTCATTATAAGTGAATAGCATCTCCTGGGAGCTGAGGGACGAAGGTTTTTTTTTTTTTTTTTTTTTTTACCTTTTGGAACATCCGTTCATTCAGTTTTTTAACAAGCTGCCAGAAAAATCCCAATTGTTTACAAATTTTTCCATTGTGTTCTGTTTATTTGCCAAGAAAAATCTTGCACCATACCAAGTTGTGTTAGTAAAACAAACGGCTCCTTTCACAGTACAACGCAGTGTGTTTGCGTGTTTACGTGAGTTTCCCAGCCATGCTCCTGGAGGAGAGACTCAGCTACATTTGCACATGTTTTGATTTCCCTTGTGTATAAGCTTTGACCTCACAAACTAGCTCCCAATGAACCTGCAGGCTGTAGATTAGTTGAAGGCACTTTGCTTTGTCTTAGTTGAACAGACTTTTGTTGGAGTCTTTGAAACAAATAGGGTGTTTGCAGAGAGTCTGAGCCTGTTTGAATATTTGGGCCAATTATGAATGAGGAATGACTCTACTACCTGTGTCCCATGTGGCTAGAATGATCAGATACTGACACTTAGCTGACCATTATGCCCCTTGGGATGGTAACGAAGCAGTTTCTGACAGACTCTCAAATATGGTGTTAGCCTGTTTGGGTCATCTGCCTGGGGTCAGCTCTTGGGTCACTAACACCACCTTGTATGTTTGATTGGCAATGCTTCTGGATAATTTGTGGTTGGTCAATAGTGTCAGAGACATTTTTCTAAGTTTCAAGTGATTTGCAATTTATACAGTTTATTTCTCTGAAGGCCTGACAGACATTTTTAGCAGCTTTATCCTGAACTTCACAAAGCCAACCGCCTGCTTGTTGGGTGATTATGAATAAGTCTACTTCTCTGACTTTTGGTTTCTCCTTTGGTGAAATAAGGTTGATAATTTCAAACTCAGGAGTCTATTACAATGAAGACCCAATATAATAGTGTAATAAAACATCTAGTGCCATACCAGGTAGACGGTAGGCCTCCTGTGAGCAAGAACTATTGCTGTTATAATCGATTCTGTTAGGATGATATTGGCCATGTCTGTGGATGCAAGGGATTGGTGAATGAATTTGCATGAAAATGAGGGCATATACAGGTAAGTTTTCATTCTGGCTCTTGATACACCAAAAAGGGTCTTTAGAAATTATGCCAAGAGGCTCTCAACGTGTGTTTACACCTTTCTTAAACTCTCAGAATCCATGGAGTTCCACTCTTGGCGAGAAGACTATTTTCATTTAGCATCTTCTAACTTTGTGTTGGGTTCCACCTTTAGAGAATTTTAGAAATCTCGGTCCTCCCAGTGAAATGAATCTCTAGGCTTTGAAGGGCTCCAGTGGGTGTGTTGACGTTCGTTGCAGCATGACCGCATCTGACCACAGACGTGGGCCAACACAAACCATCTATGTGTCATGATGAAAAATTTAACATTAAGCTAAAATGCTGCCAGGGCTTTGGCCAGCGTAGAAAGGCCTGTCACTCTTTTGCTATGTAGTTGTCACTGAAGGATAGAGTAACATTAAGAAATATTTCAAGTTCTATGCCCATTTTTTTTCTTCTTCTCCATAACGAGTTTGG
This sequence comes from Rattus rattus, assembly GCF_011064425.1. NCBI lineage: Eukaryota > Metazoa > Chordata > Mammalia > Rodentia > Muridae > Rattus > Rattus rattus. The sequence continues at coordinate 177,529,376 of NC_046156.1, forward strand.
CAGTAAAAGAAGCAGCAATGAGCCAGGGAAATTTTCAACTCTGCCATTCACGGAAAAAGTGAAAGCGGGTACTATTGTTTAAATGTGTCTTTCAAGGGTTCATCTGATGGAATCTTGATCCAACTGGGGTGATGTTGTAAGAGGGTAGAATCTTTCTGGGAGTAGAATGGGACTTAGCTTACAGTAATGGAAGCTTCACTCCTCAGGAAGGGTTAGGGTAGTCTTTATGTGATCTTAATGTGTTAGAGGAGTGAGCTTGATCCTGTATAATCCCCTGTCTAATCTATCCTTTTCACATGCTCCCACCATGACACCATCCATCATGGTGTGACATAGCCAAGGAAGCCCTTAGCACAGGCTGACCGGCTAGCCCAGGCTTGACCTTTTGGGTTCCAAAACTGAGTTTTTCCTTTATAAAATACTGAATTTCATGAATTTTTTTTTTTAAAAAAAGGCAACAGAACCTACAGATGGATTTAAAAATCATCCTTCTCTGTCAGTATACACACATACAGGACTGCTGACTTAAGCAGCTCTGTGTGTGTGTGTGTGTGTGTGTGTGTGTGTGTGTGTGTAAAGGAGAGAGAGAGAGAGAGAGAGAGAGAGAGAGAGAGAGAGAGAGAGAGAGAGAGACTAGTGATTTAGTTTTTAACTTTATCGGGGTTGAATAAACAAAACGTATTGACTTACATAGAACAATGAAGGGATATGTTGACAGATACTGAATCAAATGGATAATTTTTTTTTTAAATATTTTATTGATATTTTATGTATTTACATTTCAAATGTTATCCCTTTCCCCTCTCCCTACCCACCCACTCCCACCTCAACACCCCGGCATTCTGCTACACTGGGGATGAGCCTTCACAGGACCAAGGGCTTCTGTTGATACCAGACAATTTGAAGTCTCTGATTGATTTTGGTTCTTAGGTGTATGAGAAACTGTTGTCCAGGCAACCATTAGAGGGAGCCAGATGCAGATTACACATGCTGCTTGACAGTCAGTACCAATGTATGGCATGCTGGGAAATCAACTTCAGGATGCAAATCAGAAACTCTTCTATGGGAGGTGGGGTGGGTGGGTGGGGTTTCAGGGCACAATCTTTAAAAGATGAGTTCCCAGTAAAGAACTTTTTCAGGTTAGCTGTCACGTTTAGGACCTGGCAAACTAGAACTGTGACAGAGCATCTTGCCGATAGCATCTGTACGCTTGTCTCCAACATTAAATAAATCTGGTAGTGATGGTAATGGCTGCTGTGGGAAGAATTCTATGGTCTTCATCAGAAAACCAGCTTTCAGTCTCTGAGCTCCTACATTCCCATGCTCCATTCAGTGGTTTTGTGACATGGACTTATTAGCTATATTTAGTTAATGTTGAAAATAATAATGGCTGACATACCTTCACCAGGGACGAGGACTTCCCATGCATGCATTCTGTTTACTGAATCCTGTCTTCCTCTTGTTTTTCTTCCCCTTGGTTTAATCTGATCCTCCCCTCTTTGTGTGTCTTAAGGTTATTGTATCTTACTGAATTATAAACTTCGTTTGAAGCTGCCTGAAATTCTTTTTGCAGTAAGTCATTCTACCAACAAACAAAAAAATAAATATTCATTAGTAATAATTGGACCACCCAGTTGAGACATGCTAGCATTCCCCCCTCATTGTGAGCAAGGGTAATGGCAAAGCTGTTTCATCCTTCCCCCTGTCTCTGAAACTATTATCCTTTGGCTTAGAAAATTCTCGTGGAGGAACAAATAGTCCATTTGCTTCTGAAATTGCCAGCAAGTGCAAGGAAATTATATCAGAGGTAGTTCATATAAGGAACAAAACTTAACCTCTTTTTTTCCCCCTCCTGGTTTTTCAGAAGTTTACAGGCTGAAGCGTTGGTAAGGTCTGACCTGATACTTAGGAACCGTCTGCTGGGCAAATCATCACCATTCCACAATACTACAGTTCAGCATCTAAAACTGAGAGCAGGCCCTTGCCAGCGTGGGGAACAGATGGTAAAAAGACGGAAACAACACACCGAATATTGGTAGATTCCAGAAAAGGGCAGGAATGTCCCTGTGGGGGGTCCCCTTTGTTAAGTATTTTTAAACATTTACTTAAGATTCAATAAGAGAAACAGCAACAAGGATTTCCGCACCAGACCTCGGGAGCGTGGATGAGAACGGAAATGGAAACGCAGAGGCTACTCCCTTAGTTCATATGCTGGAGATCTCTAAGAGCTGCTTCTCAAGTCCGCATCTGGTCAGGTGGCAACCAGCGTGCTAGTGACGAGAAGCCTTTTCTGCAGCTGCTGGCTCCAGGGATGGACAAGAGGTTCATCCTCATTTCCTGTGAAAGGGGCTGGGGATGTCGGAATAAATTGGAAAGGGTCGAAGCTGGACAAGCAGCTGGAAGTTTGGCTTGCACACGGGAAAATGTTTTCTAGTGACTGCCTGTAGCTATGAAACAGAGAGAAGGGAGCTCGTGTGACCTTAATTTAGTTTCTATAAGTTTTAGTGTTGAATCACTATCAGTGGGTGAGGTTTTTTTCTTTTCTTTTCTTTCTTTCTTTCTTTTTTTTTTGTGTCAAGTTCTCAATAAAAGTCAAGTCTTCACCAAATTTCATTATTCTACGGGCTACATTTCAAAAATACTTAAAATTCCTCTCATATCAATGGATTTAAATGTTATTTACTGGTAATTCTTGTAGCCTTTGAAGCTCTCAGCTGAGGTTCTGGGGTATGACTCAGGGTTGCCCTGTGCTATTGATTCTCTTTCATGCCTGGAAGCTCACTTCGTGGAACTTTGTGTTATGCTGTCTGTGCATTCCTTTCGGAAGGAAAATATCTAAATGTGCCTTGTTCAGCCCATCTCTTATTGTGTGCCTTCTACCATTTTTATTTGAATTGTCCTAAGAGAGGGGTAATCGATTTAGCACAAACGCTGAAACGAGGTGAAATACCCAGTGTACGATTACGTCGCATTTTCTTGTATTTTCTGAGTTAAGCTTATTTTCTGCATAAAAATACAATGGTCGGACCAAATCTTTGCAGCAAGACCACCAATCTTGAGCTCAGGAAGTTTCATGTTGTAAGAAAATACTTCGTTCTTTCTGGGTTTAGAAAGTTAGTTTTGATAAATATCTAATAGAGGAGTCGTCGGAAGCTCAGGAAGCCACTCTGTTTCTGAGGGAAGTCACACAAGTAGTTAGCAATTACTAGGAATACAGATGAAGTTTTTGTTTTTTTCTCCCAGTGTTTCGTAGACCCAGTTGAACTGCTTACTGTGAGAATATCTGTGAATTTTGATTGTGGGGAAGCCAAAGCATGGCCCGAATGGAGGCTAAAAATATAGGGTATTTCTGGTCATATATTACTCATCTCTGTGAAATTAGCATAACCATTTAATAATCTCAATGGTTGTATTCTACATAGGAAGGCTTAATTCCTACTCATGTTTCTTTAAAGATGAATGTCATAGTATGTCTATATTATCACCCATTCTATAGCGACCACGGCTTCCTCAATAGGGAGAAAGGATTTTACACATAGAATTCTATAGAACAGCTCTTCAGCTCTTAGGATATTCCATGTGCTCACCAGCACTTACCTAAAGGTGCAAAGCAATGTGCTTAAAAGTAGCTTCAAAAAAAAAGAACCCAAACTTTTTTCTCATATTTTGCTTTCCTATAATTCATCTCAACATTTCCTTTGTTCTGTTTACATCTTAAGTTATAGAAACATTGAACTCTTCATGAGTTTTGTAGGAGATGGACGTATTTAAATAAAACGTTTCTGATTTGATGTTTGATATTTATATACTCCATGAATATTGCTTTTACTGTATATTTAAACAATGTATTGAGGATGAGTGAACTGACCCATACACTGTCAGCTTGATACAAGCCAGAGGCAGACAGGATGAGGGGCTTAGCACTATGTATTCCACTAGAATATCGGACTGTCTGCAAACACAACACACCTTTCACTGCTCACAGAGCGAATGACCAATGGTGACCCTTAAGACAGAAATGATTTAGAGATGCTGTGTAGGGGTATTGCTAAATTTGATGGAAAAACCTGAGTCTTGCACATTGAGGAATTTCACCTTTGGTTGCTAAGATTGGAATGAAGAAAGCCGTGGAAGAATGTAGCAAGATTTTAAAGCTATCTCAACATATCGATTCCCTAGAAGGATCAACATTTTTTCCTGTCAAAGGTATAATTTATACTGCAAAAAAAGGGGGGGGAGCTTCGCTCTAGTAAGTTGTACTTCTTCATGGGTTGCTAGAGTACCACCGTCCAATCACCAAAGTCATCCAACTTTGCAAAGTAGTAGACTTGCCAAAAAACAATGGAGTTTTTCAGTCAACACTGGCTTCAAATCTCTTTAACTGTGTACAAGTCTTGTTTGAAATGTTCTATTTTTCTGCTTGTTACGAAAATTATTTCTAAGTTTATAAATTCATCACTAGATGCAATGATTGGTGAGTGAAATCCACGACGTCTTCTAACTGGCACCTGGTTTTAGTAGTGAAAAGGGATGAGGGGAGGCTAAAGTTTCACCCCTACCTAAGTTGATGGGAGAGGGAAAGCGGGTCTGTGACCCGAACACTTCCAGAGATCCAGGTTTTGTTAGGGTCTTTGATTTGTTTTGAATCAGTTGCACAGGGTAGAATATAGAGATCTAATTTAATTTTCCTGTAGATGGACATCCAGTTTTGCCAGCACTGTTCATTCAGGAGGCCCATCTTTTCTTCAATGTATATTTTGAAGGCCTTGGTCACAAATTAAGTAGCTGTGGCTGTGTGTTTAACACTCGTGTTTGTCAACTTCTTTGGTTTTGCGCCAGTACCGTGCTGGCTTTGACAGCATGGTTCTGTAGTAGAACATGATACTCATTTTGCTCAGGTCTGCTTCCGATATTTAGGGTTTGTGCTGGTTTTGTAACCACACACACTAGAGTTACCAGAAAAAAAGAATGACTCAAGCGAGGAATTGCTTTCATCAGATTGGCCTATAGCATGTCTCTGAGGCATTTTCTTGATTAAATGATTATTCTGGGAGGGTCTAAGACTCAATGGGCTATGCCACCCTGGGAAGGTGGTCGGTCCTTGCTTGTCTAAAAAAGCAGGCTGAGAGAGGCATGAAGAGCAAGCCAGTAAAAACCACTTCTTAGCTTCTGCTTCAATGCCTATCTCCAGGTTCCTACTTGAGTGCATGCCCTGACTTGCTTCTGTGATGGACTAGGTTGTGAGAATTTAAGCCAAATGACCCCTTTCCTCCTCCAGTTGCTTTGGGTCAATGATGTTTATCACAGCACGGCAAAGCAAATTATGATAGGGTCTTTGGTACTTCCATATGAATTTTAGGATTTAAAAAAAATCTCTGTGAGGAATGGGATTAGGACTGTGATGGAGATTGAATTGAATCTATGCATTGCTTTTGGTAATGTAGCCATTTGCACTATATTAATTTTGCCAATCCATGAAAGTGGGTGTTTTTTTTTTCTTTCTGGTGTCTTCTTCAGTTTCTTGGTCTAGTTTTTAAACTTCTCATTGTAGTTATGCCATTTCCTTGGTTAGGTTTATCACAAGGTAACTTTGAGTTATTGTGAGTGGGATTATTTTTCCTGACATCTCTCTCAGTGTGCTTATTCTTATACAGGAAAACCACTGCTGTTTTTATTATTTTTCCATCTTGCTACTTTGTTGAGAGTGTTTCTTAGTGGTGGAGTCTTTACATGTAAGATCATGTCATTTACAAACAAATAATTCGATTTCTTTTTTTTAATTTCTCGAAGTATAGATTTTCAAACTATTGCTTAATGGTCCTCACAGTTTTATTGGTATCTGCAATCATGTTTTCGTTTTTGTCTCTAATTTTGTAATTTGGATTTTCTCTCTCTTTCTTTTACATGGTTTGGTAAATTGGGTTGGCTGAGAATTTGTTTACTGTCCAAAGAACTAACATTTATTCATATCTTTCTTTTTATTTCCTTTTCATTAACTTCTGTTCTTATGATTTTAATTTTGTTCCAGCTGCTATTCTAAGACCCAGAAGTTCATCCTTGATTTTTTTTTTAAGTTGGAGATCTCTCTGGTGTTTTAGTGCTGGTATTTATGGTTTTAAACTTTTCTCTTAGATCTCTATTTTGTCTTACAGTCTCTAGTATGTTGTGTGCTCCTCCTTATTCAACTAAGAATTGAATTCTAATAATTGAAAACATACCCACCCTAGTTCCTGTAACGATGCCTTCCTCTTCATGAGTTTGTATATTTTCTATAGTTTCTGTTGCTCTTGATTTCTGCCTTTAAACCATTGTGATTAAATAGATTACAATAAGTTAATTTTTCATATGTAGTAAGGCTTCCTTTGTCAATTAAAACATGGTGTATTTTAGAGAATGTTCTATGTGCTGCCAAGAAGAAGGTGTGTCCTGTAGTATCAGTGTGATACTTACTATAAATAGATTGTCTGCAAGTTTTTTTTGAATTCCAATGTCCTTTAACTATGATGTTTCTTCGTCTGGATGACATATCTATTGGTGAGAGGAGGGTAATGAAGACATCTATGATTATGCTGTTCAGTTCCATCTATGCCGTTCCATCTGTTAGTGTTTCTTTTATGAAAAATAGTGTGTCCTCGTATTTCAAATATTTCTATCTTCCCCTGGACCATTCACTCAACCAATATGAAGTTACTTTCTTCATCTCCTCTGAATGACTTGGATTTGAAGCCTTCCTTATTTTATTCCTATTTTATTTTATTTGTATTTCTTTGAATTCATTCAGGTGTCAGTATTTTCTTTCATGCCAATGAACATTCCTTTTTGAACCGTGTAGGTGGGATCTACCTCACTTTGACTGAAACACAATACTGTTGAGTTGTTTATCTTTGGAGGTCATGTCGCTTTGATTTTTAATGCGTTTTGTAGTCTACGATGGGACTTGTACGTTGCGGATTAAGTTGGGGGTCTGTGTTTTTGACTGTTCACATTGTTTCTATTGGAATGTTTCCAGTGTTTAAGAGAGATTAGACTGTAGGAAGGTTAGGGTGTCCTTCTTTCCCACTAGACTGACAGTGTGACTCAGTAGCTAAGCTGCTGTATTCAGGGCATCATCAGTCATGATTTCCAACACTACTTTGGGTGTAGATTGCTCATTTGGTAACCATGAATGATAGATAGGACCACTGTAAAAATACAGTAGAAAGTCAGTGGAAAACAATTGCCTCTTCAAACAGAATTTCTGATGAATAAAGGAAGAAGACTTTATAGGTGTGTACTAAGATATTAGTCACAAAAGGTGAGATTGCAAGGAAAAGCAGCAGAGGAAGACTAGAGGTTAGTGTTAGAATAGGAAGCAAAATGGGTTGGGGAAAATACGTAGATGAGGGAGGGGACAAAGAAGAAGGGAGGAGAGAAGACAGCTCCAGGTGACAGTAGACCAAAAAGAGAAATAAATGGTGATGATGATAATGATGACGACGACGATGATGACGGTGATGATGATGACATTCATACAAGCCAAAACAAACAGAAATATCAGAAATCTGTTGTAAGGTGCACTGCCAGCTCTAGGTCAAAGTGTTTTGAGGAAGACTATCTCAAAAGTCAGGGAGCAGAGAACAGTAGAGAAGAAAGTGGCTTGCAAAATTCAACTTTGACATTAAACACTCTCATCTGGTAGGTGTGGACTGTCTTTGTTCGGTGTCTTGCCTGAGCAAAAGTACAGGCAGCTGATCTACACCTTAATTTTCTTAGCCCAGGGGCAGAGTCTCTTTCCTGGTTATTTGGATTGCTGTCTTCTGAGGACACCTGAGCCTTTGCGAGGTTGTACTTCTTTTGTTAATCTTTGTGTTGTTTGCTCTGCAACCAGAGGGTTGGACAGTGTGCAGTGTAGGTAGATGTGTCTGTCAGTCCTTTAGGGACCAAAGAAGGCTGTTGGCAAGCTTTCCTTTGACACTAGCGCCTTCCTCAGACTCTAGCACCTTCAAGCATTTAACCATTGCTTGGCCATCTTCTGTGGATCTGGTGATTCTCGAGTTTGTGGCTCTGACAGGGTTCCCACTGCATAGAACCCTGTGTGGTTCTGAATCCAAGTCTTTCCCTTTCGCTAAAGCCTTATGCAATTCTGTTCTTAGAAAAGTGACACTTCCCCAGGTTTCTAGAGTGGGTTACTGAGGAAAGACTTTTGTTTCTAAAGCTGTCTTACTCCTACTTAATAAATGCCTGTTTAAGATAGCTTTTTGCAGTTGTTCTTTTCAAATGCCAAGGTGAGAGGCTTTCCAACGCCTGTAGGTGTACAAACTCCAACTCTACTCAGTCAGTGATGACCCCAGTGTTTACTATGCTATTTCAGTCTATTTTACTTTTTCCTTATCTTTTTCCTCTTTGATTTCCAGTCCTTTGTCTGCCAAGAAGTCTTTGTTCGAAGCATACATGCTTTCTTTTTAGTTCTGTAAATTATTAGGTGCTAAGAGATGATTTGCTGAGGCGCTTTCATTGTCTTAAAGTCCTGGCAAACCGCATGCATTTGCACTCAAAATGGATTACCTCCTTAACAGACCGACTGGATTCTCTTTCCTGTTTCTCTTTCTGGAGAGCTGCTTCCTAACTCTTCCTGGGTTATGCCCTGGAGGTCCTAGTGGCCACTCTACACGTGTCCTCTTCCATCTTTTCTGTGTCTTTGATCTCTTTACTGTTTTTAGTGTAGAAACCACAAGCTTGGTGGTTTTGCCATAGTCATTCGGAAAATTTCCAATACACAATGGAATTCCATTCAGCCATAAACATGAGTGAAATTATTCCTTTGCAGGAAAATAGATGGACTTGGATATCATAATGTTTCAAGAAATAGGCTCACAAAGACAAGAATTGCATGCTCCCTCTTGTGTGTGCGATCAAGGAGCAGGACAGAGGTTAAAGGTCCTCTGCCAGAGGGAAGATAATGGCAGAAGGAAGAAAGGATGGATGGAGAGCAATGAGTATGGCTGAAGGATATTATATGCTATTATTAAGATGTAATGGTAAAACCTTTTACTCTGAAATTAATATACATCAATATAAAACCACATACAAAGACTATGATCTTTGAGAACCTAACAGTATAGAAAAATGAAAGCAAACAAATTAGACCTAAATATATTGATATGGTAAATAAAAAATGTAAATAGAAAATACAAAGAGAATTGTAATGAAGTCACTGGATAATACTAAGAAGGAGATGCGGTGAATTTTTCATTTTTGTTAATACTTCTATTGAGACTTCATAAAGTTAACAGTAAAACTATTTTAAATGTAATGTATAGGATACAAAATAAATTTTTAGAAAAAAAGGACATTTTTTGTTACACATGTTTTAAAATTTTATGAAGGTTTTCACTTTGAATTTTGTTGAAACAAATGACTTTGTATCATATAACCAGATTTCAGTGAGAAAACGAAGCATTGCAGTATCTCTTCACCAGTGGTGTGATTGATTGCAGAAGAAGAACATTAAAAATGCTATCTGATGAGTTAAAGAGACGTGCAATTGAAAAGAAACAATGTGTGTGTGTGTGTGTGTGTGTGTGTGTGTGTGTGCACCTGTTACATTGTTATAGTTTATGGTACTTTCTTCTTACCAGATTCACATCCTCTTTATTATTGTTTGTGAGTCTTCCACTCTTTGCTTTGACTATATGCATTTTTCTAAGAGCTATTCCCTCTGTGTGTCCTCTTCTACAGCCTGGGATTGAAAGGCTGACAAATGACCTCTATGACAAGAGTAGAGACATTGTCTGTTGTCAGCCTTGTTTAGCAGAAAGATGGCTCCATATTCCTGACGTTAATGGGCAGATCCAACCCTCTGATGATGCCAAGTGTTCTTCCTGTACATAGCAACGCATCTTTGGGGTTGATTTCAAATGTCTCTATAACACATTCAACATCAAAGGTGGCATTTCTAGAATTCTCTGTATTTACTTGGTTGAGAACTTCTGTCCCAATGTGTAAACTCCCATCAATAAATCTGTTTCAGTGGTGTTAGTCCAACATGGTGGGGAGGGCATGGCAGTGCAGAGAAGCTCTTAACGTGGTGGCTAGAAGCTGAGAGGAGAGGCTCATGAGGCTTCAACATTCCATGTATTTCTTCTGGAACTTCTACTTTGCCTAGAGCCTTCTCTCCCTCCCTCTTTTTATTCTTCTCTCCAGTTTGTTTGAGACAGTGTCTCACACCGCATACTAAGCTGCCCCAGAACTAGGTAGCCTACTCTTGCCTAAGCCTACTAAGTGCACGGATGAGCTACTACTATGCATGACTGCAAAACTTTCTTAGTTACTTTAATCTCAAACCAAGAGACAGTAATGGACTAGCAAGTCAGGGGTTATGTGTGATTTCCTGAATCCTGACACAGCACATGTGGGAAGAAAATCCACCAAAGAGGTAAGTTAGTGCTTTAGCTTTGGAAACCAACAGCACGTTCCTCTCTTATCCGCTGTAACTCAAATGGTGTCTTTGGAGTGCAGATGGAAGCCGAAGACCCAACAGAATCTTCATTTTCATATCCCAGGGATTGCTGAGGTCATTAAAGGGGGTGAAAAAGTCACGTGTACCCCAAGTCCCAAAGCCTTTGTGATGTCTGACTCTTCAGTCTCAGTTCAGCTTTTCAGGAGAAAATTCTCCCAAGTCACTTGGGTGGCTCTGCATTTTCCATACCCTTTATCGAGTCGCTGTGGTCCCTCATCCCTAGAGTCATTGATTTCTTCTCAAGCCAGGGATAAATTTCAAAGTTCTATTTTTTTTCTGGATGGAAAAGGAAGATTCCTTTGTTCCTTCTCTTGAGTTCTTAGTTCTGTCACCACCAGCCTCCTGCTCCCTCTTATCTCTGGAATTGAAGTTATTAGAACTTCCTCAGCAATCAATAAGGCAAAAATATTGCCACCTGGTTATCACTCACTCAATATTAATATTAACTTTTTGTGGAAATTCTAAAGGAGTGAGTTCATAGGCTATAAAGCCCCAATCCTAGTACGTCCTGTAATTCTTTTATCCTCAGAAATGTGGTTATTTATACTTAAAACACCCCACCCCCAACCAAAATCTCCCACCCTTATCAGGGTTTGTCAGTTCAAACAGAAAAATCTATTAATCGCGTTGATAGGCTATGTTCCGTTTATGGTGTGGCGTCCTTGTGCCAGTCTTTGGGTCTCCCTCAAGCACTCTTTTTCCTTCTTTTACTAGCTGTGCAGGGTAATAATAAGCATGATTTATAGGTAAGAAAGTAGATGTCTGGCAAATCAGTGGCCAGGAACTGGTGGGGCAGGTGTTAAAAGCAGGATGTTACACTGTTCTGTGGAACCGTTCCACTCAGAGAATGATGGAGAACATTTGGTTGACGCCACACATGTTAAATATTACCAGAGTGGGAAACAACAGTTAGAAAACAAGGCCAGAGCACAAGCTGTGCTCATTATCACGATGATCAATAATCTCCTTCCCTTTCTCATCCCACTAAACCCCATTCATCTCCGTCTACTTCCTTTTTACTCAGTTTTCAAACTCAGCACAATCTCAACATTACAGCGCCGTCTGCCCTCAGACTGCCATTCTCCTGCCTCAGCCTCCGTAGAGGTGAGACTGCAGAAAAGAACCATCTTTAGCCGCTGTTTCTTTTCTTCCTCCTCTCTCTCCTCTTTCTTTTGCCTCAGTATATAGCTCTGGCTGACGCAGAACTTTCTATGTAGACCAGGCTAGTTGTGAATTCCTGCTTCCCAAGTGTTGGGATTAAAGATGTGCGCATGGCTTAGCCTTGTCTGGCTTACACTTAAAACAGCAGCAGCAGCAGCAAGAGCAACACACACAGAGAAAATCTACTAGTCTCTTTTAATCCCCCTTTTACATCTGTAGTTCAATAAAATGTTATTAATTTTTTTTTTGCCTCTTGCACATTCTTTGATTGGGAGTATTCTTAATTTTTAAGTTGAAAAAAAATGCAGGCAATGTGGTTCAGTGGTTAGAGTGTTTGCCTAGCATGTGTGAGAAGCCCTGGGTTCTCTCTCTGCCACTGCATAAGAACTGGTGTCATACAGGTGCCATTTCTGCACGTGGGAGACAGAGGAAAGAGGACCCAAAGTCCAGGGTTATCCTTGACCACATGTCGAGGTCAGTTTCATTTATATGTAATGCAGTCTCAAAAAAAAAAAAAAAAAGAGTCAAACATTTGTAGCAGTTGCCCTTTTGTGTCCTAACTTGAAACCTGTCTTGTTTCGTCCTTTATTAGGCTGAACAGACATTAAAATTTTACCAATATTTCCTTTGTTGCATGTGGACCTTGAACGTTCCTTTGGTAGCCTTCCTTTTACCGAGGTTTTAAGGGTGGCAACTCGTCTGCTTGCCTCATGGACTTCAGTAGCTGATTTTTTTTTTAAAACTCATAATCTAAATGTGGAGTTCATCCTTACACATGTTGTTAGAAATGGATCTAAGCTTACTGTTTTGTTCCAACTGGCTGTGATGTTTAGTCCAGTTTGTCCCAGTTACCGTTTATGAAGCAGACCGCTTTATTCTGCTCACCTGAGATGCTGACTTTACCTCAACTGATTCCCTGTGAGGTTGGGTCTGGTTTTGGACCTTCTCCCGTAGTCTATTGGTATGCGCATCTTTCCACGCACTGGTTACCATGTGGTTTTACTTACAAGTAGATCGTATTCCCAACTCATCTTTTACAGGCGAGGAAACAGGGACAGAGAAGGTCAAGTGTCTTTTGCAAACCAGGGAGTGGCAACGCCAGGGCTGAAAACTGGTTCTCTGAATTTACGACACAGTACTTTTCCTCCCTGGCTGTGGCTACGCTGCGCTCGTCTCTCTTTAGCTGTCTTTGGCAAGACTGGAACATCTAGTTATGGGGAAGGTTTACTTTGTCCAGAGAAAAACAGCCACTGGATTACGCTTTTCCTGGAACACGAGGCACATGGCGTATAGGGGGTACGTAAAGGAGCAGTCTGTCACATGGATTGATTCCCAGAGACTTGACCTGGCAAGACGGTGGGAGCAGTAGAGGGCTCATACAGGGAACCTGGGAAGCAGACGGGTTAAGTGGGCCATCCAGAGTCGCACAGTATGTCGGTGACAGAGATGTAGTTTTAACACATGCTACCCAGCCTTCCCAGCCCCATGATGATTTATTGGACACTTTTTTGAACAACTGCTTTTTAAAAGCGGCTGTACACTTGTGTGTACATTAAAATTTGGCCTTGCTATATCACATCCTGCAGAAGAAGTTATTGGTAGGAAGCCTACACTCGGTTTAAATTCCTGCAGAAGTTTTTAACCTTAAGAATGAAAAGCTTGTTGGATGGGTTTGGAGAGACAATTCTTCTTATAAATAGTGCTAAAACTTCTTTTTTTATATGGACCTGTTCAGCTAAAATCTAAACAACAAAGACATTTGATTTACTGCAGGCATTAGATTGGAGTCTTAAGTGGTTGTTTTAATTTCAGAGTTTTTATAAAAGAGCAGCTCTCACACTATAGTTGATTACAATTTAAAAACAGAGACATATGATTTATTATAAACAGTGTTTTTGAGAGCTAAACTTTTTTTTTGAGGAACTAAAAATATGTATTTCAAAAATTTTCAAGCCCGAAGGATATGGGGACCCATGCCATTTATTTCTTCCTCCTTTGGAAATGGAATGTGATTGTTGAGTTCTAAATGGTGAGAAAGTTTGTCTTCCATGGTGGCATCAAAGAAGGAGAAGGGGAACTAGGAAGCTTCTGGTTTCTGTGTCCGAGCTGAAGACAGCGATCCAGGGATCCTGGCAGCCGGTGGCGGAGTAACCTGGGTGCGGCTTGGCATTGGTTAGCCTGGCTACCTCTTAGTTGTTCTCTCTTCTTTAAATACCAACCAACAGCGAGAACATTGCTGCTCTGGGGACTTTCACCAGAAAATTACATGGCACCTGGAAATGCCAACGTCCGGCTCAAGGAAAATATGAGAAATTTCATGTAAAGGATGAAGTGCTTCACTTAGGTAGGAAGGGTAAGCTGGTCATCACATAGCATGGTGGCTGTAGCTAATAATAACGCCACAGGTTCAAGAATATTACTATTAAAGCAGGTTTCAAAATTCCCCACATACAAATGAAGTATGTGAAGGAACACGCGTGCTATTGAGTTTGGTCAAGCCATTTCAAGATGTATGCCTATATTTAAAAAAAAGAATCTTCTTTTTGAGAATGTCATACATGTATACAATGAAATATGATCAGATGTCCCTTCAGACTCCTCCTTACAACTCCTTCCTATTCAACTTGGCATGTTCTTCTTCTGACTTAATGTCAGTTTTTCTATTCTTTTCTTTTTTCTTTTTCGATAACCCACCAAATCGAGTTAGCATTAACTTGATTAACTAGGATGTGTATTTATTTATTTTTTTTTATTTTTTTGGATGTGTGTTTATACAGGGCCATCCACCAGAAATTTACCAGTGGCCATATGTTTGGTAAAGAATGATTCTCCATCCCTTAGCAACCACTGCTAATATCTCCTCAGTGTGGTATGGACCCTGAGATCATTTACTTACCTATGCCAGGATTGAGGTTGGCTTGATTGTATGTGGGACTTGTGAGACAGTGGGCAAGGTTGGAAGAAAACACTTTCTGATTGGATTTGCTCCGCAGGAGGAAATCTGATGGCCGGTAAAGTGATCCTGCTCAAAAGCCCATGGCCAGGAGGTCACATAGGTTGTAGGGTAGCATGCATTATTGTCATCTTGCTAGATGATCGTACTGGCCAACTGCTTTCTAAGTACTTATATTTATAACCGTGGGTCTGGATTGCTCTCATGCTCGGTCAGAGAGGCTTCTTGTTGCCGTCTGCAGTAGATTGAATAGGTTCTACAGCCGATGTAGAGAGGCGTAACTGGTCTGTGTGCTGAGATTAGGTCACTAGGTAATCAGCACTAACTGGGGCATTCATATTAACACCTCTGACATACAGGCCACTGACACTCAGGACATATCGCAGAGGATAGACCAGACAGAACGTAAGAGCTGGAGGCTGTTAAGGGATGTTGTGCAGGCATATTCTAAAAAGTTTTTACTTTCCAATTAAAACAGTACTAATGGCGATAGTAATTATTACCAATAATGCAGATCTAGAGTAACCCTTGGCATGACATGAGTTTGGGCATTCCAAGAACTTTACTACAATTCAATTTATTATCACAGCGATTTTACAAACATAAGAGAAACACATCAAATTGAAATAAGAAAGAAGTGACTGCCCCAGTAAAACGCAGAGGGCAACTGAGAAATACGAAGGTATCTCGGGACTCTGGTATGCTTTTGTGTAGCTTCTTATAAATTTCCCGTTGTGCAGAGTGTCTAGTTATGCCCTTTGGGTAGGTCAGAACTGTGTCCTGGGAAGGTTGAACTCAACACCATTGGTCAGCTGCTTGGTATTGGTGCAGGCATGCGTACTTGGTAACCCTTGCCTGTTTATTCATTCAGATATATGTGAAGGACGGTCTGAGTCACATGGGGCAAAGGGTGCTTCATCACTAAGTGTGAGGCCTTTGTCTTGGGTTTGTTTGCTATGATGCATAACATTAGGCAAATTATTTAACTTCATTAGAACAGAGTTTCCTCACTTACAAACCCCCATGTGGTAGTTGAAAGCCTTTGAAGACTCACGGTGCTGACTTTCTGCAACTGTTGGCTGTGTCTATCTAGAAAGGGAAAAATAGTAGAATCTAGGAATATGTGTTTCTTTTGCCCCAGGGTTTTATTTATGAACCTTTAAATAATATATTTTGAACAAGTATTATATGTTACATATTTATGTACATACATGTATAGTTTAAGTACTCTTTCTTTCTTCCCTTCTTTCCTTTCTTCTTTCTTTCTTTCTTTCTCTTTCTTTCTTTCTTTCTTTCTTTCTTTCTTTCTCTCTCTCTCTCTTTCTTTCTTTTCTCTCTTTCTTTCTTTCTTTCTTTCCCTCCTCTTTCTTTCTTTCTTTCTTTCTTTCTTTCTTTCTCTCCTTCCTTCCTTCCTTCTTTCGTTTTTTCCTTTTTTCTTTTTTAAAGACATAGTTTCCTCTGTGTAACAGAGAACTTGCTTTGTAGACCAGATTGGCCTTGAACTCGCAGAGATGCACCTGCCCCTGCCTCCCAAGTACTAGGATTAAAGGCATGGGCCACCACATCTGACAAGTGTTCTTTCAATAATCACAATATCTCCATAGATATCTGCTGGAGTGGGAATCATATTCAAATATTATTTATGTCTCTCTATGAAAAGGATCGATAATTAGTGAAGTGTGACATTTGTAGTGGGAAGGTGGATATGAGACAGGAGCTAACAATCAGAGCAGAAGATATACTGTTCAGAGCTACGGACCACCTACTCCTCAAGGAGGAACGGACTGGAAATAGTTCCGTGTCTGTTTCCTTGCCTTTCCATGACAGATTCTCAAGGCTGTTTGGGTATAAAGTAGTGAGTTATGCAGTCTGGTCTTTGGGGACAGAAATGTAGTTCAGATTCAAAAGACGAGATCAAAAGCTCTCATTTCTTTATTTGATACATTGTGTAAAAGAGAGTAAATTTGTAGCAGCTAAAGCATGTGACAGTTAATTCTCCTTAGAAAAATCAATCGGTACTTACTACAGGAGGAGGAAGGAAGATTTGTTTGTAGGACCTGGTGAAACTATTAAATCATTTTAGAACCAGAAGCAGGAACTATCAAACATGTCTACTATTTCTTACTTTCTATATTACCTCTAGCCAATTAAATTATTCCCTGCTCTGAGAAAGCAGCACGCCACACGGATTTGTATGTTTTAAAACAAGTAGAACTCAGTTTACGCTATTTCCCCTTTTCTTGTGATCAAGAAAATTAACACTATATTTATTTGCCTAGCTTAGATGCAAGGATAGCTATTCTGCATGCGACATTAACTAAAACATCCAGGATTTTTATTTATTTTTAAGATGATGTGCTCATGGCTAAGTCTTCCAAGTCTTACGTAGCAGGGATCCACTAACACAGGGGGGCAAGACTTCTAACTCAATTTGTTTCAGATGTGTTACCATGAGGCAGTCAGGGATTTTGACTGTGACATCTCTCAGAATCAATATCTACCGGGAAAGGACAATGACTGTCACCGTGTCACAGAGGCCGTCTAATAGTGTCAGCTGGGCAGAGACTTCAGACGCTGTAAGTGCTGACGCCGTGAAACAGTGAACACTTAACTGTGTTATTCCCCCAACCCCCCATGTCCGCTTTTCTTTTTCTTCTCTCCCTTAGTAAGTCTTGCATAAGTCAGATTGTGTATCTTCTCACACGTGACTCTCAAAAGACACCCACGGTCCAGTTTGTTGACATCTACAGAGCATTCCTTCACGAAAGAAAAATCCATCTGGATCATGAGAACATGGGCCATAGCACACGCACTCCATCAGTTTACTATGGCGTGATAGATACCAATGAGGTTGTTTCAGCTATTTTGGTCTTTTGAGATGTTTAACTGTTTGTTATCTTTAGGGCCTGCTTGACTTGGGTACAAAAGATGGGGCTAAATGACATCTGGTGGTTTTTCAATGCTGCTAACTCTATTTCCCAGATGTTGGTCTCATGAGTTACAGATAGTGGCTCCGAAGGGATGCAAAGAACCAGGATTCAAATTCCTTTCTGCTCACATTTTCCTGTCTCCTTAGCCCCCATGGACTTCTGGAAACACACAGGAAAGAGACAAGTCGAGGCACTGATAAATGACAGCAAGGCAGAAGACAGGGTGTCCACAGAGACTCACAGAGGGAATTGGCCTGGGTTTCGATGAAATCTCACTTCCCAAGTGTTCTGAATTAATTGGTACCACAAATATTTTCTTTTAAAGCAGATAATTATCTGCACTGGAACCCCATACAATCGCAGTGGGGATACATGTTTTTGGTTGGATGGATCTGAAAATAAATTATGCTTATTGATTCCTTATTGCAGTTCATGTTAGTATGTTTCAATGTCTTCATTGGTTCTGCGGTACTAAGAGTGTGGAAGTGACTGGATGTGCTAAATATAAACTCCGCGAACACTGTAAGGCAAGAGAGGAGGTTCAGCGGGTTCAAAGGGAGGAAATCCCTGAAAGAATGATGACTACCGTTATAACTATATCAATAAAGTTTGAGAGGCATGACTTATGCAAGAAATGTGATAAGTATAGGTCTTGAATTCATCAATACTCAGTAGTGGGTAAGTAAATTATTAAAGAAAGGTTGAGTTATCAAGGTATATTTAAGATAAGATTATCTTTGGATCAGGTGCAGCTCAGCTTTGTGGGTAATACGCCTGATTCAAATTCTTATATTCTTATGACCTGGCTTTTATTGTCATTTACCATATTTTATATTCAGTATCTACTACGTCATATGTGTGAGGATGTGTTCATTTAACAAAGGCTGTGTTTTAATAATGGCCATATGTCTGAAAAATACATTTCTGTTTTTCAGTACTTGACTGTAGAATCTTCTCATGACTTGATAAGTATTTCAACAATTTGCTAAGGATTGGAGGACTATTAGTTACTTGGGAACTTTACATTTTATCATCTGATAAATAAATAACTCATAATTACAGTGATATTTTTATGTTAGTATAATCATTCACCCCAATATTTATTATAAATATAATTCTTATATTCCACTTGACTATTGGGCAATTGTGATCTCTCTCTCTCTCTTCTCTCTCCCTCTATCTATTGATCTATCTATCTATCTATCTATCTATCTATCTATCTATCTATCTATCTCCCAGAGTCTCTTGACAGAGCTCTGGCTGTCCTGGAATTTACCATATCACTATATAGACCAAGCTAGTCTTGAACTCACAGATATCTGCTGCCTGCTTCTGCTTCTCTAGTGTTGGGATTAAGGACATATGTGCCACCATGCTAGGCAGTTATATTCCTGCTCTTTAGCATGTTATGACTCTTAAATTTTTGTTCAAGAGAAAGATATGAATTCATTCAATAAATAAATTTTTCAGATAGAAATTACATTTTAGACACAATTATTACTGAATATTTTCCAAAACTGCTTAGAAAAGGTAAACTTGGATATGAAGAAGGAACCAATTTCTTATGCATACATGTATAAATGTTTCCTCAAAAAGAGTACCTATAGAAAATCAAAATTCGGTTGCAAATTATGTAAAGTACTGGGAATTAACTAGATCAGTGGTTCTCAACTGTGGGTTTTGATCCCTTTTGGAGGTTGAGGGAGACTCACAGGGGTCTCCTAAGACCGTCAGAGAGCATAGATATTCATGTTATGATTCATAACAATAGAAAAATAGTAGTTATGAAGTAAAAATGAAAATAATTTTACAGTTGGGGCTGACCACAACATGAGGAACTGTATTAAAGGGTTGCAGCATTAGCAAGGTTGAGAGCCACTGCTCTAGATGACTAACCTTCGTGATTTATAGGGAAAGGTGGAGCCAAGAGCAGAGTTTTCTCATTGGGAAAGAAATTGACTTAGGGTAAGATGCTTCGAATTGCTTTGAAATCTCCTAGTCTGTAAGACTGGTGGATGGAATTATACAGACAATTACATTATTTTATATTTAAGATTATCTAGAAATCTCAATTATCCAGATTGCTAGCTTTCTATTTAATTAGTCTGAAATGATCGAGGCCTGAAATCTGTTTAGGGGCTCTGAGCCATTTTTATTTGGTTAGGGAACCTTTTAATGTATCACTCTTGAGTGCATTAAATGGTCATTAGGGACTAAATGGTTAAGCAGCTTATCAATATTGTGAGGTCTTTCTTAGATTGAAACTTACTCCCAGAACAGCTCATGCTCTAATACGAAGCTAAGTAAAAACACAAATCTATACCATGTGGAGTCTCTGTGATAGTTTGATCAGTTTTGTGTCTTCCAATGTTAAAATATCTGAAAAAGAGATCTTTGCAAATTCAAGAAGTCCTTTGATGCATGAATGACAAATGGCAATCAGTACCAAGTTTTATCCTTAAGTGCTATCTCAATGTATACAGACTAAATGCAGACCAGTTAAAAATCATGGTTCAGAAGGGGACACATCTCCAAAGCCAAGGAGACTCCAGAGGAGAGGGGGTCATGGATATGGAAACAAAGAATGATCGCATCCCTTACTGCTCACCCCAGAGACCTAGCTGTTACTGCACAGAACAGCTGGAAGGGAAGAAACAAAAGGATGAAGCTTTTTGAAATCAATGGAATTTAATTTTTACAAGTGCACTATATCTCGATTCTAAGGACAAGCTCAGAATGTTAGTTACATCCTGATTTATTGAATTGGAATTCCAATAAGCCTTGCTAAACCAGAGTGCATTTGTTAATCTGTGTCAGATGTGTGTCTTTAATATTTTTCTGTCACAAGAAAGGGTAGACTATTTCTTGCTTATCTTTGAACCATCATATTTCTATAAACTCGACTTACCTCTCATCTGTGGAAATGTTAAATCAGTGGTTTATCAAAATAAAGATTTCAATAAATCATGTTATATTGAAAATTATATTCTGTTGTTTGTTTGACTATGTTTAAATGTTAATTTACCAAGATGTTCCATGTTTTTTCTCAAAAGAAATTGTTTAAAATGAGTTTTCTGAATAATCATCACTTGAATAGGTATAGAATTTAATTTTGACAATAAATTGGAGTTTTTCTAATTAAATTCTTTTTGAGAATTTTACATATAAATATGGTATTTGCATCATTTCTACCCTCCAACTTTTTCTGTTCTCATTTCTATTAAATTCACGACTTCATTATTTATTGTTTTATATATATACATACACATGTGACTATATATATACATACACATGTAACTATATATACACATGTAACTATATATATACACACATGTAACTATATATACACACATGTAACTATATATATATACACCCACATATATAACTATATATACACACATGTAGCTATATATATACACACATGTAACTATATTTATAGGCACACACATGTAACTATATTTATATATATATATATATATACACATATACACATATACACATAAGTATCCTACTAACTGCTCTTTTTTTTTCTAGAGCTGAGGACTGAACCCAGCACCTTGCGCTTGCTAGGCAAGCGCTCTACCACTGAGCTAAATCCCCAACCCCTCTAACTACTCTTATATAGGTATGTTTAGGGCTGACCACTTGGAATTGGCTATCAGGAAGAAGAAATTCTTCTTGGCTATCACCAAGAAGAAATTGCATTCTTTTTCAACAGCCATTGGTTGCCTATCTAGTGACATTGTTGCTTTCATCTGGTGGCGAGACCTTGTGGGATTTCTCCCATCCATTATTGATATTGACATACTAACTGCCATTTTCATTAGGATTTTGTTGAGATTTCATGAAGGCAGCTTTCAGTCATGTTTTGGAGATACTGTGTAGTAACAGACGCCCTAGGACTCTGCGGCTTCTACACTGTCCTACCCTCTTCTACACTTATGCTACCCTCTTCTACACTATCCTACCCTCTTCTACACTATCCTACCCTCTTCTACACTATCCTACCCTCTTCTACACTATCCTACCCTCTTCTACACTATCCTACCCTCTTCTACACTGTCCTACCCTCTTCTACACTGTCCTACCCTCTTCTACACTGTCCTACCCTCTTCTACACTATCCTACCCTCTTCTACACTATCCTACCCTCTTCTACACTGTCCTACCCTCTTCTACACTGTCCTACTCTCTTCTACACTGTCCTACCCTCTTCTACACTATGCTACCCTCTTCTACACTATCCTACCCTCTTCTACACTATCCCACCCTCTTCTACACTATCCCTACCCTCTTCTACACTGTCCTACCCTCTTCTACACTGTCCCTACCCCTCTTCTACACTGTCCCTACCCTCTTCTACACTATGCTACCCTCTTCTACACTATCCTACCCTCTTCTACACTATCCTACCCTCTTCTACACTATCCTACCCTCTTCTACACTGTCCTACCCTCTTCTACACTACTACCCTCTTCTACATCCTACCCTCTTCTACACTATGCTACCCTCTTCTACACCATCCTACCCTCTTCTACACCATCCTACCCTCTTCTACACCATCCTACCCTCTTCTACACTATCCTACCCTCTTCTACACCACCCTACCCTCTTCTACACTATCCTACCCTCTTCTACACCATCCTACCCTCTTCTACACTGTCCTACCCTCTTCCACACTATCCTACTCCCTTCTACACTATCCTTTTGTACTTTAGGCGTATGGGCTTAGTTGTATGTATGCCATAATCAGTTGCTTCCTGTATTTTGACCAGTTGTTGATTTTATAATAGTCTTAAATTGGAGTTTTTTTGCATGTAGCTGTTTTACTGAGGGAAATTAATGTATGGCATATTATATATGCACAGCGTATTCCACCTTAGAAGGTTTGAAGCAGATACATCAGGGAAACCAGCAACAATCTGAAATAAAGGTGATCCCATGACTCATAATGGTCTCCTTGTTCTTATATCTTCTTCATGATGCTCCCATCTCTACTGCACCTCACCTGTGGCTACAACATATTTGCTTCCTGTTACTGTAGATGAATTTTCATTTTCTAGAACTTTTATCTAGTAGACCATATCTGTTTTACTCTTAATTTTTCACTCAGCACAATCATTTGGAGCTCAGAGTTTCATATCCTCCTTTAAAAAAATGCATGTGTAAAATAGCTTAATTTAATTAGAATAAATTATTTCCTAAAATTACCTGGCTAATTTTTAGACATTGTCCTGCTGTGTTGTCCAGATTGGCATAGGAATTGTCATCTTCCCATCTCAACATTGGGAATGCTGGGATTTAGAAGCGTAGAGCTCCATACCTGGATTAAAGTTACTTTTCTAATGGTGCTGCTTTTTCCATGATATATATTTAAAAACAAAGACAGGTTTCCTAAGGGACTGGGAAGATGATCTTGAGTGGGCCACCATCTTCTCCTTCTCTTAAGCAGCTGTCCTCCCTGTTGAGCTTCCTTTGCTCTGAGCTTTTCTGACAAACCTGGGGCGAGGCCCTGAGCCTTCAGGTTCCACCTTTTAAAGCTGTGGCTAGAGCATTGAATACACACTGCTGCTGGTTCTGCCTCCCCTCAGAGGAGTCTAGATTTTATTCCTTTCATACTGAGAGAATCCAAGTCATCTTTACATCTAACAAAGCATTACCTGGGAAATTAGCTTACCTAATGACAGTGATGGATTTAGATTTATCCACAGAAGTCTTTTGGTTTGAAAATACGCTTTTACATTTTTTTTGTCATCAACTCATGAGTGAGGCAAAATGATCTATCATTTTTCCAGCACTTTTCGTTGTTCTGTACTATTTTAATTTCTTGACTTGTATCATATATTTTGAGGCCTTATGCTTCATTTCTGTAGAGCCAAGGATAACGTCAAACCTCTGGTTATCCAGTGCTAGGATTGTAAGCTACTCCATCATGCCTTGTTTATGTGGCCCTGACAATGGGACTGAACTCAGGGCTTTGAGTATGCTTGGCAAACCCCCTCTAGCTGAGCCACATCCTCCACCTTGCTTATATTTATTTCTTATGGAGAGAAACACAATGCCTATTTGTCTATTGAAATACGATGCTCAAATACTAATTTAAACTTTGTTTATTTTCAGTGATGGGATTTCAAAAATATATCATAGCATATCCTTGAATTAACAATCTTTTTTTGACTCAGCTGTCCAACCGCATGGAAAATTTTAGAAGACTTGACATCATTAATATTTAAGTGTTGAGTTAGTCAACATGTTTGTCAAAATTTAATAGTAGTCATCAAAGAACTTCAATTCTTTTTTTACTTTAGGAAAGATAAATGAGCAAATGTGCCAAACATTTTTACCAAATCTTTGTTCCCAACGTAAAGGTTGGTAATTTTGAAGTTAAGCTGAGTAGTGAAGTAGGGGAGGTTGGTTACAGAATGGTTACATTTAAGCCTTTAAGAATTGTATAATCGAATCAATTAAAAAAGTCTTCCTGAGTCACTTTAAGATTTCATATCTTTTATTTGGAGTCACCCATTCCTGATCCTTCTTACTGGGTCAGTTTCTTCGAAGTTATTGATTAGATAAAACCATGTCCCAGTTGTATTTTAACCATGGCACATAGAAAAATAAAAGAGCCATGATTTTAACCATGGTACATAGAAAAAAAAGCCATGAAAATAAAAGAGAAACTGCCCTTTCTTCTCCTTCAGGATCTGTACAACAGAAACATGGAGTGTAGGAAAGAGAAATATCTAAATTCCTTTCTTGCTGCCCTTACTTCTGACCCTCAGAATGATTGTCAGATCACAGGTCTGGTGGGGAAGTTTTATACCAGTTTGAAGTGATCTGAAAATAAATGAGGTTTTGAAAGCCTTGCCATCCTGTTCAATCTCTTCTAAGAGATAAGACTTAAACATTTAGATATTTGCCAGATGTTATGGGAGTAATCAACCACTTTCTGATTAGAACTGAGGTCCACTACATGAGATATAACCAATACCTGTCATTGCTAAAGCTTCGTATGGCTAGATAGGTCACGGACCTAAGGAGAGAACCAAATACTATTATTCTGCTAAATGGACAGAATATTAAAATGACTCCTAATGACTTACTATACATACAAACAAGAGCATCTCTCAATATGGATCAGAGAAGCTTCTACTTGCAATTGATCACAATTAACACAGCAACTCTAAGTAGGGTGGTATGCATAGAATCAGAGCCTATGGAATTCTCAGTTCTACATAGGACATCTACACCACAGTTCCCCCCCTGATGTTCAGAGGACAGAAAGATCGTAAGATCTTGGGGTATTAGATAACATCAAGGAAACAGTGTTTCCCAGTCACAACAGGGCAATTGCACATATGACCTCATCACATTTGTGACAGCATGTACATGACCTGTGTAACTCCAGCTGGGCAAAATACCAGAACAGAACAGGAGTATGGGAATGAATTGTCACCACTAGCCATATTGGTATTGAATAGCTTCTGGGAGAGGGAGAGTCAGATTTTTTTTTTAAATGATGTGACACCTGGTAGATTGCCCACACACCAGGGCAAGCCCAACACCCAAGACTAGCATAGAAACACAAACTGGGTTCAGTGGGGGAAACAAAGTAAAAGAGGAAATCTCAGAGTTTAGTGGGAAGAAGAATGAAGGAGAATGAAAAGGTGGAGAGAGAATCTATTGGAGGAGTTAGGGTGTGAATATGTTCAAAACATATTGTATGAGTATCTTTAGGGTTTCTTTTGCTGTGATAAGTACCATTATGAAAAGCATGTTGGGAAGGAAAGGGTCTATTTGGATTACACTTCCACGTCATAGTCCATCACTGAAGGAAGTCAGGAAGGGAACTCAAGCAGGACTGGAACATGGAGGCAGGAACAGGTGCAGAAGCCATGGAGGGGTGCTGCTTCCTGGCTTGTCTTTTAC
The DNA here is from genome assembly GCF_011064425.1 of Rattus rattus. Lineage (NCBI taxonomy): Eukaryota > Metazoa > Chordata > Mammalia > Rodentia > Muridae > Rattus > Rattus rattus. Next base: position 177,554,843 of record NC_046156.1, read on the forward strand.
AGCTTGATCAGTCTGCTTATAGAATACAAGATTACCAGCCCAGGGATGGCACTGCCTACGGAGAATTCCCTATAGGCTTTTCTGCAGTCCCATGTTATTGGGGCATTTTTCTAAATGAGGTTCCTTCCTCTCAGATACTTTAGCTTGTGTCAAGTTGACATAAAACTACCCCCCAAAAAAATCCTCCAAGAGGTAATAGATGTCTATGTGTATTACTGATACACAGTAGTCTTTTTTTTTTTTTGTCTAGACAGATAACAGTTCCCAAATCGTTTCTTGATACTTTCATCCAATCTGTTTTGGTCATATTCAACCCCCACACCCACACCTCATCCTACCTCTCTTCCAAGATCCATTCCCTTCCATTTACAGACAACTTTATGTCACCCACCCCCTTTAAAAAATATAAATATATATCAAGACTGATTTGTGCAGCTCAAATATTCATGGATGTGTGGTCTTCCACTAAAACATTCCAGGAGCTACACTAGAGAAAACTGACTCTCTCTTCCAGCAGCTAACAATTGCCAATAGCTTCTAGATAGAGGTGGGATTTTTGTGGCCATCTTCTTTCTTTATTCTGGGATCTAGTTTGGCTTGCATATGTCTGATAACGCTATTATGCCTGTGTGAGTTCGTATTTGTAGCTGCACTGCTGTGTCCCAATGAAACTGTTTCTGTGTGACCATCTGTCAACTCTGATTCTTGCAATGATCCTTGAGCCTGTGAGTATGGTATTTGTTATATATATATATATATGCATATGTATATATATTATGTATATATATATTACATTTAGGAATGAGCATTCTGATCTTATATTTTTTTCTGCTAAACTTCATAAGTTGCAGGTCTCTGTGCTAATTATCATCTACTGTAAATAGGATCTTCTTTGATGGGGGCTGAGAGATTCACTGACCTATAGGTACATTGATGTCATTAGGAGACAATCTGTTACTGTGTTCAATTAGGAAAATAACGGTAGTATTCTTCCTTAGGATCTATGACCTGCCTAGCTATAGGTTGTTGGTCTAATAATGGTACTAGGTATGGTTTCATCTTGTGAAATGGGCCTTAGATCCAATTAGAAAGTAGTTGGTTACTCCCACTGTGTTTGTGCCAGTTCAGAATCATTGGACGTGTCTTGCCAGGCTGGTCATAGCAGGATGTAGCTCATAGGATTCACAGATGGGCAAAAGTAACGATTGATTTCTCATCTGATGGTGTGTATAACATCTTCCAGTACCACAAAAGCTAGTTAGGAGGGAAGAAGCTTCCAGGTTAGCACCAGCGTGCTTTCTCCATGTTCTACGACTCAAGTATATGGTATATTAAGTACTAGGATCTCAGAAACTTAAATATAAGTTACAATTGAAAAACTACCATAAGACATACACAAGATTAAGTCAATCAACATTTCTTCCAGCACGAAGTCAGGAGGGGCTCATGAGTCTCCACTTGTAGCTGAAGAATTATTGCCAGTTGGTGGCTTCTCAAAGAAATGGATATGGACTCTGATGTCAACCATGCTCCAATGGATAACTCCTTATCCAGGAGTGTAAGGTCAACACAAATTGAAATCATTGTGCTATCCAAAAATCAAAACAAACTGCCAAACGAGGAGACACTGAAGTTGAGAGGGAGTAGGTAGATGTGGGAGGAGTTACTGGGAGGAGTGATGGGTCCATAAGATCAAAATACATTGTATGAATGTCTGACATTGTCAAAATATAATACAAATATATTAAAATTATTAACATTTTGGGTAGGGTTGTAGGGGAGGAAATTAATACTATTGAAATATATGAAATTCTCAGAGGGAGAATAGATGTTTTCTATTTGATTTTGAAAACGGGGAGGCAGTAAAGAGAAAACAAAAGCAACAACAATCCCTCCCCCCAAACAACCTCCTCTGAACTTAGAAAAATTTTGCAAGCCCAGTCAACTAACCAACAGTAGATTACTCTTAAACCATAAATATTTGGCACCACCTACCTCTAATTACAGTAGTATAGAAAGGTGTTTGACAGTCACCTGGCCTTTCAAACAAATGACAAGGCCATTTTCAAAGATCGTGGGGAAGGAGAATAAGCTGCAGCTTCCCTTGTTGATCTGTGGTACTGACTCACAGCCACTACTGTAAGCTCCCAGCGTGTGTTGAACACGCTGTGTTGAGCCAATAGTTTTGAGTTCTTATTTAGAGTGGAAGAGGGGAAAAGTGGGAACATTGAACAAGTCTTATGTCTTTTTGATATATTGTGTGCACATCATAAATAACTGTAAGTCACAGGTGTAAATTACTGAACCAAGGGTAGTGGCAGCAAGCTGCATAAGTAGCTGAAATTATAAACAAGGCCGAAAAAAAATATTTCCCAGATCTTGCCTTGAAAATATCAATCAGCCATTAGATGTCATGTCTGCATGTACTTACATGCATTTTCTTTTGTTTATATGTGTGTGTGTGTGTTACATAAATTTCACTTCTAGCTCTTTTAGGAATCTGACACACATAATTACACGTATTATCTATCACGGGACTAAAAATGCACGCTCATTCAATTTTACAAACACATTTCCCTGAAAAACTAGGTTCCAAGTGATATGAACAGGAAATAGATGTAGAAATGAGCCAAATCTGATTTGAACAGCCAGTTGTCTACAGTAATTCCTGCCAAAAATACTTGTTGTAGGTCAGAATTTCTTCTCGTGTGAACTAACAGAAAAGCTTCTCTATTAGGTATATAGTGTGCTACATGACTAAAATCACATTACAGTAGGTCAACAGACCATTTGTCTTATAATATGCACATAGTTAAGCCTTTAAAGCTTAATTAAAAGCAGGTAAGCTAGAAGTACACCATATCTGACATCTTGGTCCTGCGTAAATCATTCATCCATTGCTTCCATGTGTGTGTTGAAGTTGTAGACTCTAAGGTGATGATATTTAAAGAAGGGTTTTGGGGAAGGCTTTAGGTCAAGAGAGTAAATATAAATGTTGCTTTTATTTCCTCAGATAAAGAGATGAGAGCCATACCCAAGCTTTATGAATACATGGCTTGGGCAAAGCCCAGAGTGTTTCTTTCTCTGTACTAACTATTCTTAGGCCTAGGTTTTGAAATTTCTAGCTTCTGCACAATCTAATCTTCCATAAGCCTGGACCTGGAAGTCTTCAGTTTCCAGCCTCTGTCTGTCAACCTAGGTCCACAATGTTTCAGTCTCTCAGAGTGACTGCTGAATAAACTCATTCTTTCTGAACTCTGGCTGGTTCAACTCAGCTCTTCTCTAATGTGACTGATTCAAATTGGCTCCTCTCATCTTTTGACTACTCTGCTTGAAGACTGCCTCTCAACTCCAGGAACTGAACTGCTCCAAACTTCACTTAACTCTCCAACTGAACCGAACTGGGCTGGACTGGACTGAATTGAACTCAATTCTCTCTCCCTTATCGATCTTTAAGTAGCCCCTCTTTTCTGTCTGTCCTCATGAGAACTGGGTGTATCCTATCTTTGATTCATTCTGTCAAATCTTTCTCTGATTTATCACTTTGCCTGTCCTTCAATTAGATGTCTTCCTTTGGGAGTAATACTGTATACTAAAGATGTGTTTGTATTCCAGCCAGAGGGAATAAAGGTGTGTGGCATGTCTGCATTCCAGCCAGAACATATCTTTGGAATCGATCCCTTGCCAGAGCAGCCACGTTGTAGGATTAAAATTCCTCTACACCAGAGGGTGGAGCTCAAGTGAATGGGGTGAGTACTCTTTCTTATAAAGAAGGCCTCAGAGAGTCCTTTATCTCATTGCTTTGAGAGGACACAGCAAAAAGGATAGTTATCATGAACCAGAAAAAGTGTCCTCAATAGATAACAAATCCATTGATGCTTTGATTTTTTTTTAAGATGTCCCAGCATTTGTAATTGTGAAAACAAATGAAAAATAATCAATAAAGATATAGTACTGTCTTAATTAGGGCTTTTATTGCTGCAATGAAGCACCATGATCAAAAAAAAAGTTGGGGAGGAAAGGGTTTATTTGGCTTACACTTCCATATTGCTGTTTATTAACAAAGGAAGTCTGGGCTAAAACTCAAACTGGGAAGGAACCTGGAGGCAGGAGCTGATGCAGAGATCATAGAGGGGTACTACTTACTTACTGGCTTGCTTCCCCTGCTTTTTTCAGCCTTGGTTTCTTTTAGAACTCAAGACCACCAACTTAGGGGATAACATCACCCACAATGGGCTGGGCTCTCCCCTGTGATCACTAATTGAAAAAATGCCTTAAAGCTGGATCAACTGGAAGCATTTCCTCAACTGAAGCTCCTTCCTCTTGGATGACTCTAGCTGTATCAAGATAATACAAAATCAGCTACTACAGGTACTTTTGTAATAGGAGCCCAAAAGAATAAGAACATCTATGGAGAATTGTTTATTATTCACTCAGCTAAATTTCATGGAGCATGATAGGGATGAATAAAAATTATCATGTAATATGAGGAGTGCTCTCCCTATTGTAAGCATAGTGCCAAGGATTTCTCTGGATGAGGAACAGAACAAACTCCTCAGAAGGATAAAAATCACATCGTTTAGCATGGCAGTACATGACCAGAATTGAACATGAGTTACCTTTAGAAATGAAGCGTCATTAGTCCTGTTCCTAGAAGTAGCTAATCTGAATTGTTGGTTAAGGTTTCTATGGGTTAAAATGCTTGTGTCAGTTTTCATTGTGAAATACTAGTTAGGAAAACCAACCAATGAAAACAGAACAATACAAACAACAACAAGAAAACAAAGAACAAACCCCCAAACAATCAAGCCACCCATGTCACAGCTGATGCATTATTAAGGAAAGGGTGACCACCAAGAAAAGTTAGCTGAACTAAAGTGGTGCGTTTAGTGAAACAAGTGATATGGTTACCTTCTGGTGAAAGTTTGTTCCCTCCTGAACTGGAAAAAGACAGTTTTCAGGGAGCTGGAGGATGGCTCAGCGGTTAAGCGCACTGACTGCTCTTCCAGAGGTTCTGAGTTCAATTCCCAGCAACCACATGGTGGCTCACGATGTGGATGCCCTCTTCTGGTGTACCTGAAGACAGCTATTATTCACTTTATATGTAAAATAAATAATTGTAAAAAAAGAGACAGTTTTAGGCTCTCATTAAACTAGAGAGCCATAAGACAGAATACAGAACCTAAAATTAGAGGTAATGAACAAACTGAATTAAATTAGAAACATGATACTAGTAGTAAAACAGAAAAAGAAAGCAACTCTCTGGATAATCAGGAGGGAGACTAACTAGGACTTGGAGAACAATTAGATATAAGAATGAGAATAAGCAAGTTAGTTGTTGGGCAGCCCAGAATTTCTGGTTTAGGCAACAGGTTTCATCTTGTGGCAAGACAAGGGAGCGGCTTAGTTCTGAACAGACTGTGCGTGAGGTTGGTAAAGTTGGGTGGTCAATAGATATTGGGGAATATGAATCATGATGTCAGCCAAGCAGTCTTGGCTGGTAAGATTAAAAGTCAATGATGTGTAGAGTGGGTGATCTGTTGATTGTGTGATTACTCAGGCTGAGTAAATAAAATACAAGGGTTACAGAAACAAGGGTTATATTTAGGGGGTGTATTACTCAGGGTTTCTATTCCTGCACAAACATCATGACCAAGAAGTAAGCTGGGGAGGAAAGGGTTGTTTATCACCAAAGGAAGTCAGGATTGGAACTCAAGCAGGTCAGGAAGCAGGAGCTGATGCAGAGGCCATGGAGGGATGTTACTTACTGGCTTGCTTCCCCTGGCTTGCTCAGCTTGTTTTCTTATAGAAGCCAAGACTACCAGCCCAGGGATGGCACCACCCACAATGGGCCTTCCTACCTTTGATTACTATTTGAGAAAATGCCTTACAGCTGGATCTCATGGAGGCATTTTTTTCAAGGGAGGCTCCTTTCTCTGTGATAACTCCAGCTTGTGTCAATTTGACACAAAAAGCAAGCTAGTCCTGGGGGATAACATGAAAAGTGTTCTGAAGAAATCATAACCTTTAGATGTCCTGGGTTCCAATTCACCATTTAATCAACTGAAAAATCTAGCTCACTCTCTAAGTCTTAAGTTTCCTTACAGCATGAAATAGAGATCAAGTCAGATGATGAATTGAAATTGCTTTGTATAATTCATGAACTAGGGAAAAATGTTGATAGTTTTTTTTGAAAGTAAAAGATAAAGTTTATTTTCAAATGAATTTGGTTAGTCATTAACTTTGTCTTGATGGAATAGAAATAATAATACTTACCTCACAAGTATATAAATTGTTGGAATATGCTTAGTAATGTACCAAGCATGGGTCAGATAATCCGAGTTCAATGCTAACTCTTTTTGGTTCATCAGTAATCACATATAACTAGTTATTTAAATTCAAAGAATGGTAATGGTATAGTGTAGCAGGTCTTCCATGCCCAAACAGGCAGCAGATCTTGGTCAAATGCCTGTTCATCCCTCTGCTTTGTTCTGGGTTGTTTTGCTAATTGATCCCTGACTCCAGCTATAATCAACTAACTTTATTTTTCATAATCTTGTCCCCAAACTTCTGTATATGCTATGAGTCTTGCATACAGTGACTCTTACACATCATTGCTCAGAATAATTTCAGTTCATTCTTTAAGATATTTCAGTCACTTCTATTAAGTAGGCCATGTGTCTCTTCTGAACACTCGCATTTTGTACCACAATTACTTCTTCCATCATTTTCTTTAGAGTTTAAGAACATTTTTCCTTTAGTAGGATTTGAGCCAAAGAGTGAAGAAGCCATACAGCTCTCAGTACTAAAGGTCTTGCCTCATACTTTTCTGTACCTTAAGAATCTAGCACATAATACACATGCTGTGCAGGAATGTGAGTGTAAAAGTTGCTTCTGAATTAAATATTTAGAAATGTGGAAAAATTATTGCCCATAGAGATCACTGCCCATAAACACATAGGAATTGAGAATTGAATTATAAGGGCTATTATCTCCTACGTACAGGCAGTTACAAATGCTTACTGCATTTAAAGATCATCTCTTACAATTTCAAATGACTTCCTTGGTAAGGTATAAAATATTAGTGGCTTTGATTTTGGTTTTTCTGCCGAACTCCCATGATTATAAAATGACATCCATTTATTTTATATAAGTAGCTTACCAGTCTTGACTTTCTGACCTTTGGAAAATTCAGCACTTTCTATTTATTTAAGAGGACAAAGGCCCTACCCCTTAGGGCTAAGCAATTATTCCTTAATGGGGGAAAGACCATTCATATTGAGAGCTGTACGGCTTGGTGACTACTTGGCTGGGATCCTATGAAAGAAGAAATCATTAAGTGTTGGTTAATCCTCATGGCTCTCTGTTATTGTTCTCATCATGTTTTCTGCCAAATACAGAGATTAAGTTTGTGCAGAAACCCAGTGATAAGGAGCTATTGACAAGAGAACATCTGGAAATGAATAAGCGAGCGGGGGTTGGGAGTCAGCTGTTTCAACACCTGTGCTCTGGAACACGCTACCATGATTCGTGTGAGAACATACTTAGAGAAGGTGGTGTGGGATGGGCGTGTTTATTGGGATTTAATTTGCATTGAATTAGAAAGACCACCTTTTGCTCCCAATGCCTCACGTCTCAAATGGGTATGTATATGAAACCTCAGGTTTGATAAAATTCAGGGAATGGGTAATAGGGGTATATCTAAAATGAATTGAGTCAAGGTTGGGAAGGATGGATTCCTCAAAGTCCATGAGGCCACAAAGGAAGTTGGGGGAGGGTGGAGCATTTGATGGGTTGTTTCAGTGACATCAGTGACAAAGCTGCTATAAATTGGACATGGGGTTGGATCAGGCAAGCCTAAAACTGTTATAGCACATGAGGTTTTGTTTGTTGCTTTTTTTTTTTTTTTTTTTTTTTTTTTTACCCTTTGGTTTTAGCTTTTAAATTCTCTCTCTCTCTCTCTCTCTCTCTCTCTCTCTCTCTCTCTCTCTCTCTCTCTCTCTCTCTCTCTCTCTCTCTCTGTGTGTGTGTGTGTGTGTGTGTGTGTGTGTGTGTGTGTGTGTGCAGTGTGCAGTGTCCACTGAGGCCAGAGGAGGGATACTCTGGAGCTGGGCACTGAACTCAGGTCCTCTCTGGGGAAAAGAACAGACTCTTAGCCGATGAGTCATCTTTGGAGGGCTTCCCCTTGAATTTTAACTCACCTGACACAGACATGTCGGTTAAAAGGAATTCGTGACCATTTCCTCTTGTATCATTCAGGAATGTTTACATGTTGAGGTTGAATATGAGGTGTTAAACAAGGTAGCCCATTTTTCCCCTATCTTTGAAAAGTTTGGGCGACTCTGTTGACTCATTAGACTAATTATGAGGAGCTGTTTTTCCTTCTTCCTTTGGGATTGTGTTGCTTTTGTTTCCTTAGAATGCTGTTTGCATTTCTGCTCTGTGTATAGGAGAAAGAAAAAGGTGGGTGAAAGAAGTAAAGCAAGATGGCGCGCCTCTTCTCTTCAAGGTTGTGCTTGGCAGTTTGCTGGCTCTCCTTTTCATCCACACTTGCTCATTTGCTTCTCTGGGGATGCAAGAGAGATTGAAGGGCAGCACGGATTATTTTTGTTTTCTGGGTGCCTGTTTTAGAACAGCTACAGCATCAAATGCCTTAGACATAGTGATTTCTGAGGTAGACATTTGTTTCTCAAAGTTTCAGAGACCACAATGTCTAAGATACAAGTACTGGGTCTGTTCAGGATGCTATGGCTCCAAGGAAGGGCTGTCTTTAGCTTTTCAGATGACTGTACTCACGTATCTTCACATGGGTTTGTGAGTTTGGGATAAGCCACTGTGGTCTCTTCTCCTTGCATTTTAAAGATACTAATCACATCGTGCCCCCTGTACCAAACAGCATCACATTAAGGATTCAGGGTGAGACATGAGCAGCTAGCCAACAGAAGTGTCTATTGTTGGCTAAAGCATGGGGCTTTTATTTCAATAAGTTTTGAGAGAGGAATTCAGAGTGATTCCAGCCAGCCTCAACAACAAACAAACAGAAATCTAAGTTAGATACCGAAAAATTTTACTGCAATATCATTTCTGAGATAAGGTGATATCCTAGGGTGTAGCTAGTCATTCACATAGTATGATAAGTAGTGTGATGAATTTGGCGACACACTGAGGAATATTACATATACCACCTACTCTCATGAAACTTACATCGTTAGCATGAGTGAGAGAAACTTATGGTTTGAATAGATAAGTAAGTGGCAGTAATAAAAGAAAACACATCGAGTCCCAAGGGATCATATAACGGGTTCATCTGCCATTGCCTGACAGCAAGAAAAGGCTTACACAGGTGAAATTTGAGCTGATATCTAAAGAAAGATAAAGAGAAACACTTATTGAGCAATGTGAAAGTGCACAGAGATGTCGGAGGCAAAGTAGGAACTTGTGATGTTGAGGGGAGGAAAGTAAGAGAAGTCAATCTGGTGAAAAGTCCCATAGGACAAGAGCTGAAAATGCTCTTTGTCCTTTTAATTTAGCAGGAAATAATTGTTAGTGATGTCCGAGAGACATTTTGGGTACAGGGAAGCTTCTGGACTGAGAAGCACAGTCATGGGAAGAAAGCCCAGTGGTTAGTGCCTTGTGAGCAACTTGGGTTGATCCTTCTTAGGCAAGTTCTCTACCATTGAGCTGTTTAATCAGCCTGAGATCTGTTATTTTTATTTCCATGTTTACCTTTATCCTTGGACCTATAATCTCTGCTGTTTTTCTCACTGACCTAGGCTTTATAAATTTTATTTGTGTGTATTGTTCATTTAAACTTTAAAAAGAACTAAATATACTTGCAAAAATCTATAATTATTTTATGCTCTTTTTAAAACGTCATATGTGGCTATGAGGCCAGACATGTTTTATTTATTGGACTTTCGTCAGTTACTCTACAGTGATTTTTGCTTGATCCATGTGTTTGGGCGTTTTTTTTTTTTTTTTGCTTGCATGGTAAAAATTTATTTTGAACAGTGCTTATGTTTGGTTTTCTATAGTGAAAGTTTAGATGTTATTATCAAACCTCTAATATTGTCAATGATTATGTAATAAGCAACATTCTATATCTCTTTTAGTAAGCATAGACGTATCTGTGGAGCATATATTTAGGAGACAGTTGATTAAACTATGGTTCATGCTCTGACTCAGACCCAGAATATTGGCTAATTACCTTACAGAATGACTGGCCAGGTCACGTTCTCATCCCTATAAAACATGGGCCTTTCCTTTCCCTTATGTGCTCTTTAGTATTTGATCCAGACATATTGAATCGAGGCACTTAGTACTTTTTACTCATGGCGATGTGATTATGATGGTCATGTGATTAGATCTGTACATTGATGGGAAAATAAATATAATTGTATTAACTTTAAGTCATTTCACAATAAAATTCTTAGGTTCAAGACAACTTTCTAGGGATAAATATATGGCTTCCAGCTCAGATTTTTCTTCCTTCTCATTTACTCCATGTGCTTAAAGAATCCAAGGACTAAATAAAATATTTATAGAGTGATCTCTAAAAAAATTTCTCTGAAACCTGAGGGGAGCAATTAGAAGTTAATAATAGAGCACTTGTCAATTACCAGAGTTATTTTAAGCTGTTAGAAGAACGATACTCTTTCTATTTCCCTACTGCCTCTCTCGAGGCTTCAAGGCAACTGAGAAAACAGGTTTCCAAGCACCCCCTGAACTAGCAGTGCAGTTTATCAAAGTTACAGACCTGCTCTGACTGAGTGGTTTTCTATTTCTTGTTTCTTACTTGATGACTTTCCTTATATTTACATCTGCGTTCATTATAATGTTAGAATCCCATCTTTGTTTCTTCCCTTTGCAAACTAAGTATTTCTAAACTTCTTTGTTTATAATTTGACAGTTTTAGACATGTTTATAGTAGATTCTCCTCATTTTATCTCCATTACCCTGCCCCATTTTCCTCCTCATTCTTTGAAGTTTTTCTTTCCAACAAGTCCCCTCAAACTTTGATGTCATTTCTGTCTGTCTGTCTGTCTGTCTGTCTGTCTGTCTTTATGTCATCTATATCTATACCCTCCATTGGATTTAATTAGGGTTTCCTGCATGGACTGGGGCCTATTTACTGTAATATATGCAACTTATCAGTGGCTTCACCACTGAAGAAGATGCTGTCGCCTCTCCCTGCAGCCACTGATTATCCATTGACCCTTGGTGAGGCACGAGCTCCTCCTCCATTCATGATGACATGGCGACAGGCCTAATGTTATCAAAATTGGGAGCAGAAAACTACAGCTACAGTGAGTTAGGAAGCAAAGTAGCTAATGTTATGTCCAGAAGGCTCTGTTTCAAACACTCTATCTCACCTCTGTCTCCTACACCCTTCCCTCCTCGTCCATGATGCCCCCGAGCCTCAGAAAGCGTGATAATAACTTTCCTACTTAGGACTGAGCACCCCACTTTCTCTCACTTAGGACTGAGCACCGCACATTTTCTCATCCCCCGACCAGCTGTGAGTCTCTGAGTGACCACCACCTGCTGCAAAGAGAAGTTCTCAAGCCAAGGCAGAGGACAGCATAAGGGTAAAGTACAAAGCAGTTTGATACCATGTCCATTTAGCGAAACAACTGTAAATAGCATCTCTTCTAGGGCCTACAATATCCCAGTTGTGGCCCTTGGACCAGATTTATAGCACTAGGCATGATTGTCCCCCTGCGAAGGAGGCCGTAAGTCCAATCAGAAAGTACTTTGTTATACCCATGGTTGTCATGGCTGTGCTATGGTAATATACATATTTTCCTAAGCAGATTATCACTGCAGTTTGTGAGACTTAGAGCTTTGTGATACGTTGGCGATTTTTCTTTCTTAGCACACTACATAGCACCTTCCAACACTACAAAAGCTTAGCCAGCAGGGAGGAAGTTTTCAAGTCAGGTGCAGTCGAATTCTCTATACTCTGACTCCTCTGTATGCAGATTCCTTCATTCCTGATATATTTTATCACTACAGGAAGTGTACGTGTGCAGTAAGTGGGGTTGGAAAGAACTCTTTAGAATGCCATCTCTCCTTGGCAAGCAGGAGAGGGCTGTCACAAGGATGCTATGTGAAAGGATGGATGGTGGAGTGATTGGGAAGAGGAAGAGGAGGTGGGGCAAAAGTAGAATAAAGATTAGGGAGGGGATTAACTGGAAGCAAAGGCCAAAGATACAAATTCATTCTATCCCACCTCACCTTGACTCTTCTCTGAAACAGTCGAATTAATCCATTTGTTGTTTTGGAACTTTTCTATATGTTCACAATTACAGTGTGAAAAGTGTTTCCCTCCAGAACTATTTTCTCACCGTCAATCCTTAAATCCATTTCCAAGTAGGGTGACATCTTTGTTGTTCTGGCTGCTTCCTGCTGAGACTTTTTCTTTTTCTTTTTCCTTTTTTCTGTTTTTGGCATTGGGGGGTATTGACATGATGGGATGTGCAGACCCAAGGAGGGACATCGTGATGGAGTTTGATCTTCTGTGGATACTTAAGTGCAATCCGAAGATGATTTTTTTCTTTGGCAAAAAGGACTATGGAGGGAAAGAATAGAAGGAAGCCAGGGGAAATGATAGAGTCTTTAGCTAGCTACAAGAAGAAGCCTGGTGGTGGGGAGACACCTGAGACACAGACAGACAAGCTCTTGTTCTCATGGATTTTATTTATGTGGGGAGATGAGGGAAAGGTGCTAATCAATGAGCAAATGCCCTGAAGAGACTAAAACTGGGCAGTGAGGTAGTGAGTTGGCAAGAGGCCAAGAAGTCTGGAAAATTCTCTTTGAGGGGGCAACATTTTGGCTAAGATTTTTACGGAGAGAAGGAGGCAGCTGCCCATGCTTACGGGAATGGAAGAAAGGCAATGTCACTGGCAAGAATAATGAATGATATATAGATGAGGCCAGAGAAATAGTCCAGTCCAGAGTACATAGAGTCTTAGTGACTGTGGCTCAAGATGTAAATTGTGGGTTTTGTACTAGGGGTGATGGAAAAACTTTCAAACAGATGAAAGAACTGATCTCATTTCAGTAAATTGTCCCCTCCCTGCGTAAAATCATTGAAGATGGAAGTAATGTCAAATAGGACATTATACTGGAGGACTTAGGAAGCTGATGGTATCGTTCAAGATCTTGGAGAATTTAGGAATATCTTATGAGCAAAGAAATTACTTTGTAGTCTAAATTTAAATTTAAGCTTCATAAAATTGCTGTCTAACAATTTTGCACGCTGCTGCTGCTTAGTATTTCAAGACGAATATTTAAAGGTTCTTTGACAAGTTGCTGAAGATATGTGATTCTATTAATCTACCCAAGCAATTAGTGCAGAAAAAAAATGCCTGTGAGAACTTAAGACCATGTGAGAAGAATAATCTAATTTTACAATATCGAATATTGGACCTTTGTTTGGGGACAATTGTAACTACAGAATATCTTGAGTCCTGTAAACAAATAATCATAGTCCACTTAGCAAACAAAACAGCGAGGTTTCCCATGGATTAAGTATGAAAACCCCTTGCTTCACTAACAGTACCTGATCCTTAAACTTTCAAGTTGGAGTTCATGAGTCGTTCCTGGAAAGGAAAGAAATCAAATTCCCACTCAGACTCTAAACACAAAGGACTAGATGATCCTTTTTAAAAGTAGGATGATTTCACATGAGCTTTGAGAGAAAGCAAGCAGACTAGGAAATGTAAGGGAATGTCATAAACAAAATAATGACTCTAGTCAGGCTCAATTTACTTTTCTTCTTGTGGCAAGATGGGCATAATAACCCATCTAGTAAGAAACCGTCAGGGATTAACCATGTTTCATGAATCAGAAAGCACCAGAAGCTGAGCTCAGCCCCTAGAGGAAGATTGACCAGTGAGCAGAGAGGGAAGAGAAAGTGGTAAAGGAAGAAGGTTGGCAAAGAGCAGAGGAACAAGAGTACCAGAGTATGGGGACAGGTCCTGGGTAGTCTTTATGTATCATAGGCAGAGGCAGGAGGGACAAGTGTTGGCATATGATGTTAGAGATGCCCTTGGTAAACACAGGGGATTGGCTCCAGAACTTCCATAGTCATCTAATCCAGAGAATCTCAAGTTCCTTATGGAAAGTATACAATGTGTCATGTGTGCATCCTGCTGTATGTTTTACATCATCCTGGATTACTCCTGGTAATTAATTCAGTGTAAATTCTATGCAAACAGTAGTCCAACTGTATTCTTTTTTATTTTTATTAAGATTTATTTACTATGCATGTAGCATTCTGCCTGTGTGCCAGAAGAGGGCACCAGATCTCATTATAGATGGTTATGAGCCACCATGTGCTTGCTGGGAATAGACCTCAGGACCTCTGGAAGAGGAGCCAGTGCTCTCTCTGTGTCATCTCTCCAGCCTGTGTCTTACTGTACTTTTTCTTTCTTTCTTTTTTAAAGTTTTATTTATTTATTATTTATATGAGCACACTGTAGCTGTCTTCAGACATACCAGAAGGGGGCATCAGATTTCATTACAGATTTTTGTTTTGTTTTGTTTTGTGAGCCACCATGTGGTTGTTGGGAATTGAACTCAGGACCTGTGGAAGAGCAGTCAATGCTCTTAACCACTGAGCCATCTCTCTTTTCTTTTAGGAAGCAATAGACTATGCATGACTTTGCATGCTTTGAATTTTCTGTCTGATTTTATTTCCAAATAGTGTTTCTTCCAGCAGTATTACATTTCCCACCATCATCCCTTTCCATGAGAAGTGGGATGACATTGATGGGTGTTAAATACAGTGTCAAAAAATGAAATTATACAAAAGTTTGTCGTGCAGTCCGGGATGGATATGTTTGTGTTAGTTTTTGATAACACGTCTTACGTGGACTCAATTCTATAGTAGCTAGAAGGAAGCGAACCTCAAGCCATATACATGTGACTTTGTCATAGCTGCATGGACTTACGTCTTCTGGATGAGTTCATTTTCAATAACATGGTGCCCACTCTAGTGCTATGCTGATGAAACCTCCGAAGGATTAAAATTCTCAAGTGGTGGATCACAGATGTTAGCCAATATCTAGAACATAGTTACAGGCAGTTCAAGGTAGTTCTCTTTTTAGAAAGAACAAGAGGGTAACTGGCACATTAATGAGTGTAGAGAATGCTACAATATTGGGAAGGCAGTGGCTGGACAGAGGGAGTAGGCATTGTTAATACTCATGATTAGCTTTTACATATTGGTAGCAACTTGACTGGTGATCTGTAGTAACAAGTCAATTATAGCTGAATAACAATGGCCAGCCCAGTAATTATACCCTGTGATTAACAAACACGAGGGCTGGATCACAGTAAAGTTTTATGAAAAAAGACATACTCAGTTTTTCTTCCCATATTCAGCTCATGGGATATCTCTGTGGACATTGTAAAACCTTCTTCAGGTCAGCAAGGTGGCTCGGTTGGCAAGGGCACTTTCTTACCTACCTGATGATCCAAGTTTGATCCCCAGAACTCATACTGACTCATAAGTCGCTGTCCAATCTCCTCATGTGGACTGTGGCACGTGCACATATGCACATGCATGTACTGCACACACATACAAGTAAAATAAATGCCCTCTATTCCATTCTTGATCATTGTTAAACACATCATAGAATCATGAGCCAGATCCACTTTCTGAACACCCTTAATGGTCCCAAGCAGGATGGTAGGCACACTGGGACAGAAGTATTTGACTTCTGGTTGACTTTTCTGGAGGTTTTCCAAATTATGAAGACTGCCAATAGAGAAGCACATCAATATGATATAGGTGTCCAGATAAGGTGACTGATGTCTAAGAGGAGGGTTACAGGTGGTAGATTTGCAGCTGGCTACAGTCACGTATACTCTTCCTGTAGGATTGTGAGCCACAAAGTGAACTTTACCTGATTCCCAACTTTTTTTTTTTTTTTTCTAGACAATTTTTTTTATTTTAAATTTTTTTATTTATTTATTTATTTTTTATTAACTTGAATATTTCTTATATACATTTCGAGTGTTATTCCCTTTCCCGGTTTCCGGGCAAACATCCCCCTCCCCCCTCCCCTTCCTTATGGGTGTTCCCCTCCCCACCCTCCCCCTATTGCCGCCCTCCCCCCAACTGTCTAGTTCACTGGGGGTTCAGTCTTAGCAGGACCCAGGGCTTCCCCTTCTACTGGTGCTCTTACTAGGATATTCCCCTCAGGTCAGAGTCAGGTCAGTCCATGATAGTCTTTGGTAGTGGCTTAGTCCTGAAAACTCTGGTACTTAATTGTTGTACATATAGGGTCTCCAGTCCCTTCAAGCTCTTCCAGTTCTTTCTCTGATTCCTTCAACGGGGGTCCTATTCTCAGTTCAGAGGTTTGCTGCTGACATTCGCCTCTGTATTTGCTGTATTCTGGCTGTGTCTCTCAGGAGCGATCTACACTTCTGCACTTCTTTGCTTCATCCATCTTGTCTAATTGGGTGGCTGTATATATATGGGCAACATGTGGGGCAGGCTCTGAATGGATGTTCCTTCAGTCTCTGTTTTAATCTTTGCCTCTCTCTTCCCTGCCAAGGGTATTCTTGTTCCCCTTTTAAAGAAGGAGTGAAGCATTCACATTTTGATCCTCCGTCTTGAGTTTCATTTGTTCTAGATATCTAGGGTAATTCAGGCATTTGGGCTAATAGCCACTTATCAATGAGTGCATACCATGTATGTCTTTCTGTGATTAGGTTAGCTCCTCAGGATGATATTTTCCAGTTCAACCATTTGCCTACAAATTTCCCTAAATTCGTTGTTTTTGATAGCTGAGTAATATTCATTGTGTAGATATACCACATTTTCTGTATCCATTCCTCTGTTGAAGGGCATCTGGGTTCTTTCCAGCTTCTGGCTATTATAAATAAGGCTCATGAACATAGTGGAGCCAGTGTCTTTTTATA
This sequence comes from Rattus rattus, assembly GCF_011064425.1. Lineage (NCBI taxonomy): Eukaryota > Metazoa > Chordata > Mammalia > Rodentia > Muridae > Rattus > Rattus rattus. The sequence goes on from NC_046156.1 coordinate 177,571,778, forward strand.
TGTTGGGGCATCTTTGGGGTATATGCCCAAGAGAAAGGCTGATTCCCAACTATTATAATATCTGTCACACTGTATCTCTGGGAACTGGTCTTTACTGAAGGTTGAGCCAGAGTGTTTCCTCAAGATCCATTCAATAGTCACAACTTTTAACAATATCCTTCACTTTAAAAAATATATTTTCAGAGGCAGGATCTACATCTCAGAAGTGTATAAAAGACATTACACTTTTTGGATAAAAATCTCAGGAGATAAAACCTAGCCCAGCCTATCTGAGAGTTGAAGGCTCTGGTAGCTTTTATGGTGACTAAGGACCAAAGAGGGAATTACAGGTGTCAGGTTTGCAGCAGAAGGAACCAGGGCAGGGTGTAAGGACTGTTGTTTTCCCAACTATTTTTGATTTTCTGTTGCATACACAGGGTTAGGAATATATTCCTATGAAGAGTCAAGTATGTAAGCAGTCTCAGAAAGGAAACTTACCAATGTCCCAGTTCCCATGAGGTGCTCTGAGGTCAGGAAGACACGTATCTGCTGTGTGATATGAGACAAGGCCATGGTGATATGACATACGAAATCCCAGAAATGTAAACCCTAGAGCTGAAGGAAGGGCTGTGTCCACCACCACTCCATTTTGTAGCATCGTCATGATGTTCAGTTCTTGCTCAGAGAATTTTTTCTGTTCAAAGAACATCACATTATCTCCCAGAGGGAGTTTGTTAAACATTAAAAAAAAAAACTTTGACAGGTAACATCCAATAAAAAGTTTATCGACTTCTAACTATCGATTATTAACTAATCTATCATTAATAAATACCACGGGGAAACTCATTGGTTTTACATAGAAGCATAGAGAAACACTTTGTCTTTTGAAGTAAGTGTTGGAATACTTTGAACAAGGACATTAGAGGCAGGGCTGAGACGAGTAATCTCTCAGAAAAAGAAAAGTATACCATGCGGTGGTCATCTTTCCATTCAGGGTAAGAAAGCTATCATGCAACGCAATGTGAAGCAAGGCATTTGGTTGATGTGAAATTCAAACAGGTATGGACTATAACTTCAAGCAGCAGAGTGACAAAGGTAACTTCTCTCAGAAGTCCATTGTGACACTTAGTGTTAACGATCAACTTGTCTGAATTGTAGAATCACCAGGGAGATGGGTCTTCGGACAGTGTCTAGGTCAACTGAGGTGGGGAGCTTCTTCATTGTGAGTGGCACCAGTTCCAAACTGATATCGGAGTCTGTATGCAGTGGAAATACATACCGGATACTAACATTGTTGCACTTATGGCTCTCATCGCATCATTGTTGCTTGAATTATTCTGATGAGATGTAAGATGAGCAGCTGCCAAGCTCATGATGCCTTGACTGCCCTTCCATGATAGACTGCATCTCGGTTACATTTTCTTTTCCTTATTCCTTGACAATTTCATATATGTATCACATCACTCCATGATTCCTCCTTTCCCTTCCCTGAGCCTCCCCCAACAAGACCTCTGACAATTTTTATGTCCCCACTGAGTTCGATTTGTGCTGGCTCCTAATTGACTAATTTCATTGGCTTGATCTCGTGCAATTCTTGGGTATGAATTTCAGGGACTTCATAGATGCAATGACAACGTCACCTCCAGAAAACAACAGCATTTCACAGCATTCCTTACCACAGTCCAGCTCTCACACCCTTTCCATCCCGTTTTCTGGAATGTGCCCTGAGCCTTTAGAGGGGAGGACTTGCACATAATGTCTCATTAGGGGCTGAGCACTCAGGGTCATTTTTCTCAGCACTTTGACAAGTTACAAATTTCTATTTTGACTACCACCCACTTCAAAGAGAAGCTCTTCTGACAAAGGTTGAGAGCAGCACTAATCTATGGCTACAGTATTGAGAAGGCAGTGAAACTGGAGTGTATCTTGAACTGTGAGTTACAATAAACCTTTTCTTAAGTTGCTTTTGCCCAGGGTGTTTTATCACAGTGTATGTTTTGTTTTTATTGCTCTTCTTTTTCTTTTCTGCTGTTGAATGTTATGATCAAGCAGAGAAGAAAATAACAAGAAATGGGAAGGGTAAATTCGGAAGAGTTTGTGACTTTTACATGGTTATTTTCTGGATTAAAGCCGAGTGGGATGCAGCTATCAGTGCTGTGAGCCCACACGGCTTTGGAGCAGCAAGGTGAATGTGCTTCATTTTAGTTCTTAATTAGTAAAACGAGGGAAATGGCATCCGCCAGACAGTTCTCACAAGGTTGCCTTCAGACTCATATGATGATGTGAAATGTGATCACATATATAGTTACATTTTATTTTAGGTTTGGCTCATATAACAGGCTCTCTCACCTTGTAGCTTAGGGACAGGCCTGAAACTCACCACAAAGCCAGCTTCAGCGTCAGACTCTCAATTGTGCTGACCTTGTGATGACTACTGGGGCTCCAGCCATGTGCTACCACACTGGGCTTCAGTACGTTTCTTCCAAAGAAACAACCTTAGTGAATAGTTGTTTAAATCCACACATATTAGAATTGGAAGTCATTTGCCCCAACATTCAAGCACAGTGCTGATACTAATCAAATTTGTCTGAGGAATAGGACATCTCCTATTAGGTAAACAGAGCTCTCTTCTCCAATGATCGAAGCCACTTGTGTGGACTTGGGCAGAGCTCTTGCAGGAAATGAATCCTGTAAGCCCATGAAGGATGGGAAGGGCTTAATATGAAACAGGATTTGAAAGCTGTACGTTTTCTTGCAAGGTGGTGTTTTCCTCAAAGAATCATAGACGAAAACAGGAGAAACAGGAAGAAAGGAAAAGAAGATAGAAAGAAAGAAAGAAAGGAAGCAAGGAAGGACACCACCATGTCTTAAAAAAAGTCAATGTTAGATGTCTGCTTCACGCTCCCGCGTCCAGACTGCTCCTTTTATTGCAAATTACTGCCAGTGCTGTGCTGTGTTTAGTAAAAGGGTGCTAGAGGGGAGCAATTACAAGGCCTTCTGGCCTTTCATCCAAACCCAGGAATCTTAAGTGACAGCTGGTTTGGGGACTTGTCATTCAATTAAGTGGTTTGCAGCGCTGCCAGTGGTTAGAAAACCTGTGTTTCATATGAACTCTCGTCCTGGGCCCGCACGGTTTCACCAGGCACTCTCATTTTGGTAGAAACCACTGCTGTTCTGGCCAGAGGGATGCTGGGCAGACATTCTGACCATGATGTTTATTTCTTGAAGGTAAAAATCACAGTGGAAATTGGACCCGAGTCTAACAGAAAACAACCCTCCCACTCCACAATGTATAGCACGGCCGTTGGACACACGGTTCTATGCATGGTTCTAGTCCTCTGAGAGGATGCAAAGGGGTCGCTGTGGGATGAGAGCCAGGGCTCCGTGTTTCACCTCTTCTTTCCTTCCTCTTAAGTGGAGATTTCGTTTCTAGCTCAACCAGTAATTACGGTTTCTCTTTCATAACTGGTATAGTAGGAGGCGCGCACATGGAATGAAAAGAAAACAGAAAAACAAAGTGCTTTCTGGACTTTACAGATGAATGGAAGAGTTACCACAGATGGGGAATGGTATTAAGGCGATTTACAGGCCACACTGCTGTGGCTAAGTCCAGATAGAGTTTAGGAGAATGTGAGTCTTAGGAAACAACCTCCTCACCAGTGAGGTTCACTGCCCTCACTGCCAGTGGCGGTAGCAGCCTTCACCATGGCGGTAGCCGCCTTCACCCATGGCGGTTCTCACAGTTTTTATCTGGCCTTCTTCCTTTGGTTCTGCTGTTCGGCTCTATGTCTTTGTAATCATTCTGCCCTATATTTTGGGAGGTGAATATATCCTATTAGATCATCGATTCTCTCAGTTTTCCATGGCTCCAATATCACTGTTTACCTTGAAAGGCAGATAGGGCTTGTTTTCTTGAGATCTATTTTATATAATAAATACCTAATTTGAAGTCTCTTTAGTCTGTCATCCTAAGAAATGTTTGAAGGCATAGTACTAAAATCTTTAAAATCATCATACATGTAAATAAAGATTTTTTTCCTTAGAACTTGATCTAAGAAACTACACACGATTTTCTGGTATAATTTTATGGGAATGTAATTTAAACAATCGTGTTGGGTGAGTGTTGGGGACTAATGTAATATAAAAGTGTCTATGAACAGATAAAACGAGGTCAACCTTTCCTCATGTTTTATATCCACCCTAATGTCATCTCAATTGCCTATTGTCAGAATGATGTTACCTTTATTTTAAATTTGGCAGTGCAAGGGGAAAGCGTTTCTTACTTACAATATCCTGCTGTGCTATGGATTAAAGAGGCCCATTTTCGAGGAACAAAGAACATCTTCATCCAAAAACTTGCCCCCGGTAACCCTAACCTGATACCTGTTTGCCTTTAAACCTTCCGATGTAGATCATTCCCCAGGCGCTCGGAGGCATCACCTCTTCCAGCTCCACATTTATCAGCAGGAAAAAAAGCAAACAGCACCATATCACAGGTACACAGTGTCTCCACACCTATCATGGCACAGCGCAGTGGTGACCTCATGGTGGCCCAAACCACCCACGAGTAGCCTTTGATGTTTCCAGAGCCTGACATTTTAAACAGTTTGAACATCCCACGTTGGAACTGTAACTAGTCCCATTTCCAGCCATGTTAGAAGCGATATCAAAGAAGGCCACATTTTAATGGTCCTTCACGCTCCTTACCTCAGAAGGGCAGGTGAAGAGGAGCGCAGGGCTGTGTTTCTCTCCCAGTTTATTCCCCTGCCAACTGGCATTCGGTCCTCTCTCTCTCTGTCCTCATCCACATGCCTCATGTTTGTCACCAGCAGTTAGACTGGGTCTGGGAAAAGAAAGAGCCCTCAGGGAGAATGAACTTTTTACAAGTTAAAAAACATGCTTCCCTGGAGATCTCTCTCCATTGACTTTTTCCCAGAAGAGTGGGTGACACAAATAGTTGAGGTTAGCCATTTGGTGGATTTATAGCACTGTGAGGGTTGTCACAAGAGGGTGACAATTAGCGAGCGGGGCAAATGAGCCAGGGTTTCCAAATGCTTTTGCCCAGTTGGTGAGCACTGGAGCAAGAAGAGACTGGGGCAACCATATCGTCCGGAAGAATGGATTTATCGTCCGGAAGAATGGATTTTACAGTCGAAGGTGTTTTTTTTTTTTTTTATAGACTTTTTATACGTTTATCTTGTATCTTTTTTAAAAAATTTTTTATTAGACATATTTCTTTACTTACATTTCAAATGTTATTCCCCTTCCCAGTTTCCTGTCCGTAAACCCCCATCCCCTTCCCTCCCCCTCCCCCATACGGGTATGATAAACGAGCCAGTTCCTCAGAAGAAGAAGATGGTCTAGGCACCGAAGTGTATCAGTTGTAAGAGAATGTTGAAAAGTTTCGGGGGAATCCGTCATTAACACCCAAACATGCACAGCAAAGTTAAATCTTAGGTCGTGACACTGATGTGTGATTTCTGCCTACGTACCCATGTCCACGAGCAGCTCTCTCTGCTGTGTGGTTCTGCACCTCATATGCACTGACCAATCACTCGGTTTAGGTCACTGACCTCGCATTACAGTCATAGAAGGTAAGTCACTGTCATTCTGCTATTCAGATGGAACAGGGAAGTAGGCACTTCAGAGTGATCAAGTCCAGCTCTCTAGGACTCATAGGCCAAAGCCAGGCAGTAATGGCACATGATTGAAAAAGTCTGACACGCAAGCTGGGCATTTTCCATAGTTTTAAAGATGAAATTGACAGCTTCCCCTCACCTCACCCTCCCACCCCCAGAGAAAATAGGTTTTTATATGTGTATTGCTCTCCTCATGCTAGCTCAGACAGATAAAAAGTTCACAGGTGAGCTTCTGTGCTTTCCTACCAAGGAACAATGTTTACAAGGAAGAAAACTAACAAAACTTCCTCTAAATAGTTCCATTTACACAATTCTCTGCAGGGAAAATCCTCTCTGGACATCTCTTGACATTACTTTCTTTGAAATTGTTAAAGCCTTTTCTTTACCAGATGGTACACACTGTTAAAACTAAAAACTTCCTCTGGACTCTAAATTTTGGCCAGTTAGTTAATCTTTCCGGAGTGTTGAAAACAGGGCTTTAATTAGCAATTTTATCAGTTAACCCAGTCACTCAGCTGGGGCTCTTATCTGAATCCTTGGTAGTGCAGGCACTTAGGGACATCAGAAAAAGGCCGACTCATCACTGTGACAGTTGAGAGGACTTCTGTGGAAGGAAAAAATGATCTCAGTAATAGACAGTATTAAATGGAATCTGACACCAATCCAATAGAAATTATCCCACCAAAGGACCCCAGCATAGGACCAGGTTTCTCTTGTGTTTCTCTGTAATCCTCTATGGAATGTCACCTTTGTGAGTGAAGACAGAGCCAGGAGTTCTGAGCAGTGTGAAAACATGTGGCATTTCTCAACCCTTTATTCCCCGGGTTGATCGTGAGCCTAATGTGATTCTTCACCATCGAAAGACAAAGGAGACCCTGAAGATGTAACCCTGAGGATGAAGGCAGAGTGGAACTGAATATTTTGACGGAGATAGCAGGAGAAAAAAAAAAAAACCTCTATAACGTCAAGTAGAAATTAAAGTCAATTCCCAAATCCAACTTAGTCCCTCCTTTCCAGCGATGTCCTTCGTTGATTTTGTTTATCTTCTATTTGGACGATATTAAAATGCTTTTTGACTACCCTCTGCTTCTTCAAATATAAAAAAAAAATACTTAAACTATAAAAAGAAGACCCCCGGACTTCATTATCTGAGCGAGGGTCTGCTATCGCTGCAACAGTTGAGCCAAGAACGGAGGTGGGGGTAGGGGTGGGAGGTGGTGGGGACGTGAGGCGGGCAGGACTGGGGTCGGGATGTAGGGTGTCTGGGGACTGGGGAGAGTTCCGTAAGGAATATTTATGCTTGCCTAAGCAGTTCTGATGATTTGATAGTTGAAATGTTTATGTTTTTGTTCACTTAGATAATGGACTTAGGACATCTATTTTAAACAATAGATAATAGCAGGGTACTGAGGGGGCCGACATTGCGCTAAATGTATCTGGGGATTATTAAAACAAACTTGCATCGCCTGCTTCATAGGGTGACTATTTTTGGCAACGCAATACATTGCATTTCATGCTAAAATGATAACGTTTTAGATTTATTATAAAATGACAAAAAACTACGTTTTTCTGCAGAAGCTAAGGGTTAGAGCATTACTCAGCATGTAAGGAAATTTGCTTTGCATACTTTTTTTTCCTGCTATGCTTGAAAAATAAAACTGGCTTATGAATTTGTTTTATCTCTTGTCCCATTTTTTTTTTAATCTTCTAGTCTTTTGACCTAATTTTAAAGTAGCTGAAAGTGCTAAAATCAAAGACCAGGTTAAATTTTCTTTGATGGATATTGAATATCATGTGCATTGTTCTAATAATAAGAGGTTTGTGTAGCTGCTTTCATTTCCACAAGCTTGATAGCCCCTCTTGAGAGAGAGAGAGAGAGAGAGAGAGAGAGAGAGAGAACTTGTCAAAAGTGTTCTTACAAGTAAGCACTCTAAATGCAATGCCCACCTTGAACTCACTCACTGCAAGTCAGAATCATATTTATTTGTGAAGAGAAGCAATGACCAGTGACCAAATCAAATTCAGAATTCAGCTTAATAGCATCTGTGAGACTGTGTTTTCTACAGCAACTCTGTAGATGATTTGAGTCATAACTTTGCTTTTTATAATGTGTCACTGGCAACATAATTCCTGGCTCTTCCTAGAGCTGACATTTTCTCAGTATCTGATGATACTAATACATGATGACTAATGAACTCCTGACTGATTAATTGTATATTATAGTTGTTAGTCATGACCGAGTTCCACAGTTTTCATTGACCATTGCCTCATAATTCTCGCCTCTCCCCTCTCTGGAACCTAAACTTTCATTTCCATATAGAAGTGGACCTTTATCCCTTCAGTCTCTCCACAATAGAGGAGATTGTTCTTTGTCAATGTTTTATTTTATGTGCATGGTCGCTTTGCGTGCCGTGTGTGTGCCAGGGGCCTATGGAGGCCACAAAGGATATCATTAGACCTGTGCACTGGAGTTACAGACAGTTGTGAGTTGTTATGTAGGCGCTGGAAATCAAGTTCATGTTCTCTGTAAGAATGGCCAGTGCTCTAAATGCTCACCCATTCCCCAGTCAGGCTCTTAACAGGAATGGTACAGCTTTCTAGACAACATGCTGTTCTATGATATGCATACAGCTCCCACACCAACGAATCATCCTGTCTGAAGTGTCTTCCCCCAGTAGACGTTCTGATTGTCCCACTCTCTCCTGATGCACACCTTTTGGTTAAATCCACCAAAGAGGCTGTTGTTTGAGGAGGAAGGTCATGAAGAGTGCAAACCGAGTGGTATTCGGCTTCCATTCAAGGGATCATCGTGCAACTACCAACACCAACCTGTGCAACCAGAGATATCAATGATCAGAGAGGTTTCTGGTTATGCCGGTTGAAATTCAATGGCCGCATGACAAACACACCAGGGTGCTCTACACAGATTGTGAGAGAAAGTGAAATGGAGTCAGGGAAGCCTGAGCTCTGAGATGAGAAAAGTAGCTTGATGTAGTCCATCTCAGCTTTTCTGGGGAGAGGCTCTGTCCTGAGAGGAAGGCTGATAGGTTGAAGGAGTGTGTTTTATGACATACACAGACTAAATCAAATTCAGGTGTAAGTACCATTTATCTAACTCTAGGTTGGGATGGCCAGCACTTGGGGATATAAACATGTATGCCGATTCTGCATAGCCCATTGGTGCGTGACGGCAGTGGTACGCATGGTAGATTAAGCAGCACAGCCCGCAACACTGAAAAGGGATATAGGTGTGGTTTAGATTATATTGGCAACAAAATGAGTCTTTGTTTTTTAAGGAAGAATAGTAAAAGATTCAGTAAAGAAAGCAGATTAGGAGGAATGCTCTTTGAAGAAGGCAAAGAGTAGGAGTCAGCATGGAAGGCTATGGAGACTTATTGAAGTCGGTAAAGTCAACTCAATAGATAATGCTGGTATAGCCACAACCTGGTGTTGGAAAAGGTCTTCTACCTGATCCGAAAGGTCTCGAGTATTTTAAAAGATGAAAAGTGGCCATCTCACGTATTTAATAGAGTCTGAGAAGGCAAAGCAAATGCCTCTGTAATCATTTACTTGTCTTATTATGAAATTCAGTCTGCGTTCATCTGGTATACCAATACAGCACACTGATGAACGTGGTAAGCTCATCTTACAAAAATAGTCTTTATGATAAAACTCATATCTGTGGATCATTGTACTGAGGGTAAAGCTGCTGATAAGTTATCATACCCGTGTTAAATGACTAGCCTAGGAATAAGCAGATCTAGCCATGGCAGAGATGATTTCTACAGTACAGGCTTCTGTACAGCCTTAAAAAAAATTAGTAGTGGTAGGGATGGGGTAGAATGACAGAATAGCACAATGCTGCTACAATCATGGTTTAAAGTAACAACTACAGGAGTAGGAGCAAGATATAATAGTTGTGTAGACAAACCATCTTGTGAAGTCAATTCCTGCTGCACACTGGCTTTCCTCAAATGTTAGCCATTTCTTTCTTGTTGATCTCCCCATTCTATAAGTCTCATCCATATATGAATATCCTGAGAGGTACGATCATTTTGCCATAGTGAGTTTGGTTCAAAGACCAAAGACATGACTATGACGCTAATAGAGAAATGTTCAGTCTTTGTTCTACTTCCATTCAGAGCTTCTGACATCCTTAGATTTTCCAGAGCAATCAGACTGATAGATGAATTCTTAAATGTGTAAAGATACCTCTTCTCATTCATTCATTCATTCATTCATTCATTCATTCATGCACTAGTGTGTGTGTGTGTGTGTGTGTGTATACTTCTCTGTGTGTGTGTGTGTGTGTATACCTCTGTGTGTGTGTGGGGGGGCTATGCATATGCCAAGGCACATATATGAGGGTCAAAGTTGTGCTTGCTTTTATCATTTGGGTTTTTCATCTGACTTGGGTCTTAAGGCTTGGTGGCAAGCACCTTTACTGACTGAGACACCTAGCCCACTCACATATTCCATTCTAATGAGGTGACTTTGGTGTGCACCTAGAGAGTTTCAGGATTGTGCCTGGCTGCCAAAAGGACCATGGTTTGATTAACACTTAGAATTTTTGATTCCCCAAATTCCACCTCTGTGGAGGAAAATAGATGTGAGATAGAGTCAATCATCTATAGACAAAAACCATGCAGATTTAATGAAGCCTTCATAAATGATGTAGTTTGGATTTACTAATGTACCAATACACCCAATTTCCAGACGATCGACACAGTAACTTCAAAAGGATGAAAGTTCCTGCATTTGGGATCCTTCTGGGCTTCACCCAGCACATCTGTTCATCTGATTATTCATCTGCATCCTTCACAATAGACTGCAGAATCCTGTGCAAGATTGTAACGAATTTTCTGGAAGAGGGAGAGGGCCTGAGGAACTGCTGATAGTCCAGGACAGAAATGTTAGGAACCAGAGGACTTGATACTTGTAACTGGCACCAGATAGGTTGGTATCTTTTTAGACCCAGCCCTTAAATCTGTGGAACCTAACACCAGCTTAGGTTAGTTGATGTTAAAACTGAATTGTAGTTTAGGTCCTAGTTTTTGTGTGAGAAACAAAGAATGCTAATCAGCATGAAAAAAATAAAAACACACCAAAACAAACCCAAACACAAATCTCCTTATTGTCTGCTCAACTTCTAACACTGAGAACGGGAGGGCTCAGCTCTGGATTTCCAATGTTCCCCATCCACCCTCATGCCCCAGTGGAGCAACGTTTTGTCTCTGAGCATTAACTACCACCCATCTGTTCTAGACTCTTAAGTTTTGGATTCCTGATTTGAATTTTACCTTCAGGTTTTGATTCTTTCGTTCATGTTCCTCCTCTGCATAGCTGCTGAGTACAGTTGGCATGTCAAACAGTGTTTACAAAACCAAATCTGTCCAATCCTTTTCAACTTCCTCAATAAATAGTGAAATAATAAATTTTTTCCAGCTGCATTAGGTCCAGACTTGGCCTCCTCCCTCTTCCTTTTGGGATCTTATAATCCATTTCCGGTCTACCAGCAAACCTATTGAACTCTTAGGTAGAACATGGCGACATCTTACCATTTACTACAACCATCCCGGTTCTGATGAAGCTACTACCGTCATCCTTTGCCTGTGAAATTGCAAAATGTACACATTAGGTCACTTTCCTACCATATGACTTGATTACTTCTCCAATGCCTGCAATTTAATGATAAGAAATATAAAAAATCCTCAAGATGTCCTCTTAAGCCATGTGATCTAGGATGTCCTCTTTAGTCATGTGATCTAGCCTTATTTTAACCTACCTACCATCTCTCTTGTCATTCCATCAACAACCTTCTTACTACTTTGCTCCTACTTTTGTGTAGAGACTTCTTCCTTGTTCTTTCTTCTGACTAGATAGTTATTCCCACAGACTTTTCAATCATTCTTCTCTTATTTTAACCTAATATTTATACAGAGACAGCATACATATCAGAATCGATTAAATTAGCAGCTATAACCTAATCCCATAATTTTCAGTTTGCTTTCCTCCGCAGCATAAATAGATGTTGAACCATACTTTTACTTTAAAAGTCATAGTCCTCTGAGATTGATAAACTTTATAAATCCCATCCATATTTTTTTGGCATTTTTTGTTTACTATTAAGTCTATAGCAGTGATCACAGTTCCCAGCACAGAGCATAAGACAAATGTATGCTAAAAGAAAAAATGAAAAGCAGAATTGTAATAAGGTGTCCTGAAAATCATTTAGAGATACAAAGTCTGCATGGTTTAAGAGACATCCCTAAGTAGCAGTAATAGGCAGATAATATTTTAGCAGACATCATGGGCAATGGAAATAAAGAACCAAAATCTGTGGGCTATTTACTATATTCTATGCTCTGTGGTAGTTTCATTATATACACAATGACATTAAATACTTACACTATTTCTTGGGAAGTGGGTATTCACTTCTTTTATCCGTCTAGCAACTGGAACGAGAGAATAAAGCGAGTAACTGATGTTCTCATGGTTGGTTAGCGGAGAGACTGCATCGCAAAGCTTATTCCAAGTGCTGTGAACAGGTCCATGTTGTAAGGAGTTTGGACATGTCAGGGATGCTGAGATGGGCAACTCGTGCTGTGCACTTTGCTGAAGAACATCATTGCTGTTTTCTATGATCGTCACCCTGGTTTGCATCACACCCAGAAATGGTCATGCTTCCTTTTCCTTCCCGGCCTCGCCTCAGCACTTGCTACTCTGTGGGGTTCAACATTGTCTCTTGTGTTTTTGACTTGCATCTCTCTGATGATTAGTGAATCTGAGAACGTTTTCACGTATCTGCTGCCCAATTACATAACAAGATGTCTTGTTAGATCTTTTGTCTTTTTTTAAAATAATTTTAAAAACTGTTTGAGTTCCTTAAATAATAGGTACATCAACTCCTTGCTAGTTTGAGAGTATTCATGCTGTATGCATATTTTTGCCTGTAGCACCATAATTTATTTAGAAAAATAAACATTATTTTGTATGTGGCAAATGGTTTGGTTCTAGCATGTGCTGGATCACGGCGGTGCATTTATTTTGTAATTTTGAAGCATTTTAAAGAAAAGTTATTAACTTTCACAGATATATTTGAATAGATTGTGAGAAAGGTATATCATATGGCACAGACCCAAAGAAACATATTAATTTGTTTGAGGTTGACGAGCACAGAATCAGTTATCCATTATTCTGAACAGCAGGGACAAGTCAGTAAAAAAAAATCTATAATGAGGACACGGTCTTTACAAAAATAATAAGAGAACATAGTTCTTTGGATAATGGTCTATTTAATGTTTTAAAAATGAAATAAAATGGTGAAAACAGAAAAATATAACCACAACTAACCGTAACTAACAAGCTTTTTAAAAATTGTAATATTTAAGGATTCCATGAGCATGAGAAATTATCCAAACTATAAAAAGTCTGAACAGCATTATACAATAGAATATACTTTAGGGGCTATTATTCCATGTGAATATGTTAAATATACTTATCTTTGAGAAGCGCCTTATTCACTAAGGTTGCTGTAGTAACCGCAGTTAATTAACTGAATCAATTACTGTTTGAGTCAGGATGAGGTACAGCTGCTCGGCTTGCTTACTTGAGGACTTAGCCTGACATAAGCTCAGCCCTCTCTAGTTCAGAGTTCCTGGTGTTCTTCGAGCACAGTCACCTGGAAGAATAGGGAGTAAGGAGAGTGGAAGCTTTCTGCAGGGCCAGGCTAAAGGGTAAGCTCACTTTGGCCAGGTTAGCCGGACCTCAGTGGCATGGCTACATGGAACTAATTGTTTTGTTTTTGAGACAGGGTTTCTCTGTGTAACCCATTCTGCCTGTCCTGGAATTCACTTTGTAGACCAGGCTGGCCTCAGACTTACAGAGATATGCCAGCCCCTGCATCCTGAGTGTTGGGATTAAAAGTGTGTGCTCTCTGCACCCTCACAGCTGTAGTTTATTGTGAGGAAGCTGGAATGTGTGGACTAGCGGTTTGCCTAGGCAAACTGGGAAATACATGAAGGAAATACACGAGTGTCTGTTATAGTAGAGAGCACAGGAAATATGCTTAACCATTCTCGGGTTTTATTGTTTTGTGCTGTTAGATTTCTGTGTGTTTGCTTCAGCCAGAAAACAATGACTCATCAATGATTTTGATTCAGTTATTACTATCACTGTTATTACCACCAACAGTGTGCCATTTCAGGACCTATGATGGGCCTCATAGGATCAGCTTTTTAATGACTATGGACCACTCGCACTCTACTTGTCTTTACATTATTATTATTGCTTTTGTGAGTCAGAGTTCTGCCATCAATCCCCTGAGTTGTATCACGCATAATCACTAAGGGACATAACATAAATTTATGTTCATAAAAATAAAATTATCTCATTGCATTATATATATTTAATGTACATGGCAATCACTATGTTGTTGGTGTTATTAAATTATTTGATTTGTTAATTGGTTTGATTACATTTCTAAAAATTTCTGAGCATTGATCTCTCCATTGGAACTCTATGGAAATGATACAGTCTTCATTTTATAAATCTTTAGTGGTATATGATTGGCTGATTTTTGGTTTCCTGTCACGTGATGAGACTCACATAGTCAAAATCAGTAACAACAAGATTATGTTGTCAAGGGCAAGTGGAGAGACCTTTGGCTTAGAAATAGAAGGCTGAATTTCTAGTTAATGTTGAGAAGTGACTTAGCTATAAAGCCAGGTTCATAGACAAGGTGGCATTTACTGGATCTTTTGGATGATTGATACAACAAAAATTTCCCTTTTACCATCAATTTCTCCATCTAGAAAAGCCAAGTCAATAACATTCATATCACTGGCTCTGTGTCTGTGTGTCCTGTGACCATCAATTTTTTCTTAATTTTCACTTATGAATATAAAAGAGATGTAGAACGTATCTAGACTGTAGAAAGAAGAGTTTTATAGCATTTAAGTAAGTCCGACTGTACGTTCTTGGTTTGTTTCTCCAGATCTATTCTTTAGCCTTGCATAATGTACTGTGTCATGCTGGAGCCTGAGGTCTGTGGATTATTTATTATTAGTTATTTATTATTACCAAAATAGACCCAACAGTTGTAGGTTTGGGGAGTGGCAGTGGTAATGGCTGTGGTCCTCTACTGAAGGCCACAGTGCCTACTTGGTTGCCATTCCAATAATGGCTTCCTCCAAAGTCCTCTACTAAAGCCTTCCCCTTTAGAGACTGAAGATGGAAATGCTCTCTAGATTGTTAGCTCTGAGATTTTTTTTTTTAAACCACGCTTGATTGTTTCCTTTAAAACCTCCTGTTTTAGTTATGGTTTCTGTGAAGAAACACCATGACCAAAATGCAACTTTGAGAGGAAAGGGTTTGTCTTACACTTCATATTGCTGTTCATCATTGAAGTAAGTCAGGACAGGAACTCAAGCAGGGCAGGATCCTGCAGCAGGAGCTGCTGCAGAGGCCATGGAGGGGCGCTGCTTTCTGACTTTCTTCTCCTGGGTTGCTCAGTCTGCTTTCTTATAGGATCCAGGAGCAACAGCCCAGGGATGGCGTCATCCAAAATGGGTAGTGCCCTCCCCCATCGATCATTAATTGAGAAAACACCTTACAACAGGATATTAGGAAGGCATTTTCTAAGTCGAGGTTTCCTGGTTTCAGATAATTCTAGTTTGTGACTCAAGTTGATGTAAGAGCAGCCAGCAGATCTACCCATGTTTACAAATGGTTCTTCAATTTAAATACAGACCAGTCCTCCCTGACAATGGGCAGATAGACACTTTGTTGGTGGTGTTGTTCCTATATCAGTTGGGGCAGAGCAGGTGCCTGTCCTTCGTTCATCCTACCTTGATGCCTGACTTGATGACCAAAGCTGTTTTATGACTAGGCCTCATAAAAACCAAACCAAACCAGACCAGACCAGACCAGACCAGACCAAACCAAACCAAACCAAACCAGACCAGACCAGACCAGACCAGACCAGACCAGACCAGACCAGACAGACCAGACCAGACCAGATCAGACCAGACCAGATCAGATCAGATCAGACCAAACCAAAGCAAACCAAACCAAACCAAATTCAGGCAGTGCAGCACAATGCAGCAGGAGGAAGACAGACCTGTGGACTGCCTTGCTACCCACAGACCTGCCCTCCATCACATGGCACACATACACCTGCATGCCATCACAGCACATAGAGCAGGGATGGAGGATCTCACCCAGATTCCTACCGGCCAGGCGGCCAGCCTGCAGCAGGAGCCACTACAATGCACACGTATGTGGTGGTCAGATGGGAGAGAAAGAGAAGTGGAGCGGGTGAGTGAAGAGAGATGGAGCGTGAGGCTCAGGGGTAGAGAGAAGTAGCCTGTTATGAATGGCTAGCATTGTCACCTGGGGCCATGGTGAGGTACCAGCCCGAGATGCTGCCAAGGGCCATGTCTGATTCTGTGTCTGAGCAGTACAGCTGCTGATGTCAATGTCTATGAATCACATCACCACGGGTGAGTATGGGATGTCCCTGGATCACTAGTGGTAATTAGGGCAGCTGCAGGGGACCACCTTGATGTCCAGGGTCCTGCTCCTCACCGGCTGCGGGGATGTGGTTAACTGGCCCCACCTCTCACCAGCAGCAGCACTTGGGAAAACAGGACCTACGCTTTGCCTAGGCAGCTCGGTGGAACTGGTCCTGGTGATGGGGTTGTAGGTGAGCCAGCATGGAGGACAGAGCTGAGCCCGCCATTTGTCTGTCATGGGGTAGCACAGATGCAAAGGTGATATCCTACCACCCCTCTCCCCTTGCCACCCCAGCTACGGACAGGGCACTATCTCAGGAGAGCCAGTTCTGCCTGTCATCAGCTGCAGCACCCGGGATAGTAAGCCCTGCACTCCACCTGGGCAGCACAGTAAGACTGAAGTGAAGATGTGTGGGCAGAGGGATAGACTGTGGGACACACTGTGACACAACAGCTATGCCTTGTTCTTTCGTTGTTTGTGTGAGTGTTTTTCATTTTGGGGGTGTTGCAAATGGGGGGACAAAGTGTAGATATGAAGGGCTGGGGAGGTGAACAGGACTGGGATGCATGATGTGAAATTCACAAAGTATCAATAAAAATTAAAAAAAACCCACAAAAATCCAGCCCTATATGCTGTCTATATCCGGTTGAAGCACTAACCTATACTTAGCCAAAGGATTTGTGCTGTGTTGTCCATGTAATGTATCAGATTAGGCAAATGCTAGCAGTTAATCCAGGAATCATGAAAGAGGTATTCCTTAGATGTGGAGAGAATCTTTATATTCATTTATATAAATTATGTAGTGAAAACATATTCTAAGACTACGTAAAAAATAAAAGGAAGTTATTGATTTTAAGCCATTAACATTT
Organism: Rattus rattus; assembly: GCF_011064425.1. NCBI lineage: Eukaryota > Metazoa > Chordata > Mammalia > Rodentia > Muridae > Rattus > Rattus rattus. Next base: position 177,588,780 of record NC_046156.1, read on the forward strand.
CAGACAACATGTTTAGTATCGTTTAAGCAATGCAACAATGTTTAAGAAGCACAGCTTAACTGGTAAAGCACTTGAATTATAAATCGGACAACCTGTGTTGTCATGCCTGGAACCCATGTTCCATAGAAAAACCAGATTGAAGTTGCCCTCTGCTCTCCATAGATGCTCTATACAAACATACACACAGGGAGAGTAATAAAATGATAATAACGAATACATCAAAATTTCAGGCATTGACTTAGAAAAAGCGATGAAAAAGTATGCAAACGTTACGTTTCAGACCACATTCTCTACAGGCTTGTAAATGCTGAGTAATACTATATGTTATGTATCACAATGTGTGCACCTGTGTACGTGGCTAAGTGGAAACTTCCCCGGTTCTCTCCTGCTTGAGTAACTTGTGGTTGAAAGGCCTGTTATTTCTTTAAATACTTCCTTCCAAGCTATGTCTTCACAATGTTCCTGGTACAGTACACAGGTTTAATAATGACTAGGTGGATTCTACACCCTGGTTTGTCTGAGTGAGTTTACCTTAGATTATTAGTAGTATCCTTAAACTTTTAAAATTTCCTCAGTGTGGGTGACATTTTACTCAGCTTGCGTCACTACTGACACAATAACACAGACTAAGTAAGCTGTTAAAACACAAAGACTTATTTTGCCTCCTTGCGCTGTCCCAAGTTTGAAGGTCCACAGTGGGGATGACCTTCTGGAAAGTCTTGAGCCAGCATAAGGAAGCTCAGCACAAGGTGGGGTCCCCCTTCCCGGAAGTGGCTTTTATAGTGCAATGACAGCAGAAAGGACCCATTAATGATGCAGATGAATCAGTCCAATCGAGCAGGCAGAGCCCTGATCATCTTTTAGTGCTCCCACTTCATTTCTTTTAATATCTTATGGCGATTAAATTTCATCAAGTATTTCAGCAGGGTTCAATCACATTCAACCCACAGCAAGTGACCAATTACAGCATCCCCCTCTGTATAATATATTTCCTAACTTCTCTGGGTGTGAGGCTCTTGGAATCCAAGCTGGGTATAACCTGGGGAAGCTTCAAATAAACAATTTCGTTCCCTTGCCACACTTAGTTTAAAAAACTCTTTGGTGACCATCTGTTACTATCAGTTTATTCTGCAGTTGGCTGCAGGAGCGGGCATGGTAGTCTGGATTTGGAACTTTAACTTAGCATTTAAATCTAGGATGATATGGTTTGCTCTATAGGCATATCATGATTTGTTTATGTATTAGTTTTTTATTATTAGTTTTATTATTATTAGTTTTACTTATATGTGTGTGTCTATGTGGATGTATGGCACTTGCGTGTGGCTGCCCATGAAGGTCAGAAGAGGGCGCTGGAGCTCAGGAGTGTGGAGTTGCAGTTAAATGTGAGTTGCTAGATTGGAGACCTGAACACGAGTCTTCTGGAGGAGAAGGAAGTGCTCCTAACCTTATTAGAAACGACAAAAATTAAGATAGAAGAAAAAGTTGAAACATAGTATTTGCTTTATAGCCTAACTTCTTCTTTCCCCCATTGTTTTTTTTAAATCACATTTTAATCGATAGCCTGTGTACATCATATGATATAATACCAGATGTTTGAGTATTAATGATTGTGTATGAGGATTTATTTATGCAGCTGAACTGATACGGACAATTTTGGATAACGTTTAGAGTCAGATTGTTGATTTAGATTACTTTTGGAATTAAAAGATTTCAGCTCAAAATGAAGAATTTTCTCACACAGTGTAAAACACTTTAATGAACACAAATTAAGTGCTTGCAGAATTGCATTAGATAATTTCATCAGATGATAAACTTATTTATTAGGAAGCAGTGTCTAGTGATCTAGAAAGCCCATACAGCCCGAGAAACATCACGAAGAGAGAATGACCTGGTTCATTCCATTAAGTTAAATGATGTCTGCCTATCTTTTTCTGTTACAGTTAATGCTTTTAAATGGGTCAGCATGACAGAAAAAAAGTCCAAATTTGTGGTTTTGTTGTCCTTTTGGAACAATACACTTTGTTCAGCAGAACTATGGAAAGTTAGCTTGTTAAGCCTTAATATTATTAATTAATGCTCCAATTAGTGTTAATTCTCTTCTTTGAGGCAAGGAGTTGGAAACAATTTGTGTTGGGTAAAAGCATATTGAGAAAGCAAAATTAAAATGAGCTTTTCTTTTTCATCATTGAGTGTTTTTAAGGAAACTGTAAACCACAGAAAAACTATTGATTCTGAACTCTCTGAAAGAAAAAATCACACGGAGGCATGGAAGAAATTATTTGTTGGAAGAAAATGAGGTAAATTTTTCTACATTGCGCAGAGATCATTAAAGTGCTGCTCTCAGATGATAAAATTTCTTGGTGTCTGCAAAAGATGTATGGCATTTCATTGATATAATATATAACATTTAGTATTGTCAACAGTGCATGAGGTGTAGACGGAAGCTTTGCTTTGAGAACTTAAATCAAAATTGAACCATCTCAAATCACTGAGGAGAAGATGACTTTCAAGAATGCTGAAATGATTCAGGATTAGATGTCCACTAAGAGCTTCCAGAGAATAATTTCAAAGTTGCCTTTGAGATGCAATTTTGCAAAGGGTAAGTAAGATATTTTAGATAAAATAGTTCACTCTTTGAGGAGTTGACATCTGGTATGTGAATAATTTGTGTATATGGAATGTTATGTGTAGAATAGAGGCCCTATACCATATAGCATAATTCATCATACCAACACTTTCAACTTTAGACATTTTTATTATTAGGCATCACATGCCTTATCGGAATTTTAAACATAAAATGTTTGAGGGATAATTTAATGAGTTCCAATCACTTGAGTCACAAATATAAGTGGTCCCTTGCTAATTTAGTATACAAATAGGAGTGCATCCAGAAACTGCTGTAGGAAAGAGTTTTGCCTTTTAACTCTTTCTTTCAGACATTAGTGCATACATTCCCTTTCTAGTCTGTTCTTGTCAATATATTATCTTTTGGTAGCCATAGTATAATAGCTGTACCAGATGGTAAATTTTATGAAGTTGTTATTGCTTTTCAGATGACCTAAGAATAAATTTTCCTTTCTCAAATAATGAAATACATGTATTTTTTGTTTTGTTTTAAAAGTATTTGTTTGATGTTCTCTAAGCTCATGAGTATGTTCTGGATAAGTTAAGATTTATAACTATGACATAAAATTAACAAATGTTTATCTTTTTTTGAAGGGTTAGACAGTCATAAAAATTCACTACCTACCATTAATCTGTTAATTTTTTGTAATTATTTGTTTAGTCCGCAGAGTAATGATGCTATTTGATTTAATAAATAAAAGTTTATGTTCAGTTTGTTGACACTGGCAGTTAGATAGATTGCTTGGGATTTTGTTGAATTAATGATATAAACAAACACAACAAAATGTTCTTACATTTTAACTTTACATTGAATCTGTAAACTATGGTGCCCTTTGCCATGGTGTAGTGCTAGATATCACAGTGTGTGCTTTATCTATGGTATCTGCATGTTCCTAGGAGTCGCACGTCATGACCATCTGCTATTTCTCTCAGATACTTGGCAGAAAATTGAAAGGGTCTGAAGTTGAGCGTTTGCTCTTGGTTCACTATTCATTCAGTAGGAATCTGCACTGATGACTTCATTCTGGGTCCTACGTAGCTGGCTGGTGATGTGTAGAGGTAGACATTTACTGTTCCTGCTGCAAGCCTATTCTGCTGACACTTACCCAAAGTTCCTTCTTTGAGTTAAATCATCTTTAGTAGCTCATATTTCCTTGTCTCTGCATTAGACATACTGTATCTTTGCGAGCTAACCACTCACAGTTCTGAGAAACAAAGCTCTGAGGAGATGGATGGGAGGGGATCCAAGGGACAGAGATTTAGGGCAGGAGAATTTGAACACCGCTGCTGGATATAATTGCTTCAAAGAGTGTTTTGGACTCACCTGTGACCCATTTGTATTCCTTTATGACCTAAATACCTTCCTTTCTTTGTCTCCTCTTAAGGTAAACATCCTAAAATTTGCATTTCTCATTTTCCTAAGAATTACATTGACTTTGCATGCTTTTGCCCTTGTAGAAAAGGAATTAGACTTTGTAACTCAATTTTGTCTCTCAACTTTGTGCCTCTGAGATTCATTCATGTTATATGTAATTGTTTTTCATTAATTTTTTTGTATTTTATTATATCATACTATACTTTATTATATGACTATATGGAGGTCTATTTATATATAGAATTGAGTTATATTGTTTATTGCCCTTGTAAACAATGAGGACATGACAGAATATTGCTGTACATCTTTTTCTGGTGCACACGAGGTAATGTTTTACTTGGGCAATATTTATCACTTTAATTTGTGACTTAATTTATAAAGACAGCTTAGTGGCTTGTGACGAACATTTCAATGCCTTCTTATAGGGCCTGTGAGATGGCTCAGTAGGAAAATGTGCTTGTCACAGAGCCTAATAACTTGAGTTTGTTTTCTAAGATGTACATGGTTGAAAGGATAGACTCCTTCAAGTTGTCCTTTGGCCTCTGCTTATGTACCGGGGCATGCATGCTCCTCCTAAACCATTATACACATCCAATCTTACACTGTAATGCAGTGGTTCTTACCCTGGACGTTGGGACCCCTTTGGGGGTTGAATGACTCTTTCACAGAGGTTACATAAAAACATCAGAAAACACAGATATTTACATTACAATTCATAATAGTAGAAAAATTACAGTTATAAAGTAGCAATGAGAATAATTTTATGGTTAGGGGTCACCACCACAGGAAGATCTGTATGAAAGGGTGGCAGCATCTGAAAGGTTGAAAACCTTGGTGTAAAGGAATAGACAATGGCAAAGTTCCATCTCCAGATAACGGTCTTTATATGTGTACTCTACACGAGTGAAAAGTCTTTGCTCCAGTTTGTGAGTATACATATGTTTAGCTTGCATATATTGCGTTGTAATAGTTTTATTTTGAGTTTTTATTTCATTTCATTTTATTCATTTTGGCTAAAATTAAATGCTGAAAGCTATTGCCCTAGCATAAATGTTAGTGATAGGATTGTTGAAGCTTAGTCTAGTTTTTCCAATCAATTAGTTAATAAGTCTGAAAATTTCACATAACTATACAATGTGTCTTCCACCCGTTACTCCCCTTCCAACAGATCTATCTTGAAATTTCATAACTAAAAAAAATTTATTTATTGATTCTTTGTGAGTTTCACATCATGGGCCCCAGTCCTGCTTATATTCCCATCACTTCATCCTTGCAACCTCCCCGCCAAATACACACACACACACACACACACACACACACACACACACACACACACACCACCACCACCACAACAACAACAAGAAAAATCCCTCCAAACCAGAAAAACCAAGACATAGAAAAATCTCATTGTGGAAGTTGTCCAACAATATATCCCTCTGGCCACACATCTTCACTTACAAATGTTCATTGCAATGAGGCATTGATCTGGACTGAGGTATTTGGCTTCTGTGACATCATCAATATTGGATCATCACTTGGACTCCTCCCAGTTATCCTGTTGCTGCCCCGTGTCATGGAGATCCTGCAGCTTTGGGTCAGCAGGACTGGCCCTTTCACTCTCCCTAACTGTTCACAGATGTAGATTTTGGGATGGGTCAACTCAAGAGGCCTGGATCTGGGCCTGGCAGTAGCTGAGCTGGTCAGCCCACTGGGTCTCCTTTATCCACCTTCGTTCTCCAGCTCTTCTCAGGCTAGGCCACCCAATGCTGCCATTGGCAGGACACAGGATTAGCCCTCAGGGCTGGCTTACCCACACCTATGCCTCCAGAGCCGGCTCCACGGTGCTGCCCAGTCTAGAAGCAGGGCCCATTCTTCAAGTGCTGCAGCCAGTCACGGGGCGGGGCTAGCTCTATCACTGCATGCATGCTGGTAGGGCCAGCTCTTCCCATAATACCTCAGGTGACTGGGGGCGGGGCAGGAAGGGAATAAATTACCTTTGCACCCATGCCACCTGGTGACAGATGAGTTTCTCTCTCTCTCTCTCTCTCTCTCTCTCTGTATGTGTGTGTGTATGGACAACTCTCCCACATTCATGCCCTAGCCCACAACCCTGCCCCCAGGGCCAGGTCCACTATGCTGCCTGGCTAGGCGCAAAGCCTCCTCTCCAGAGCACTGCAGCTGGTGAGAAGTGAGGCCAGCTCTCTAGAGTTACACAGCCAGTGAGAGGTGGGGCCAGTACTGCATAGCCCCGAACACCCAGGTGGTTCCTCTGCAGTTGCCCTGACCAAGGACATCCCCATGTTCTCTAGTGGTAATATAAGCTATGGAGATTGACCGCAGCCCTCTCCCACTGCATAGCCACAGACTCAGACATGGCCTTCAGTGGCATCTCCGGCTGGGACCTCACCATGGCCCCGCGGTAGCACTGGCCACTCACAACAGACTACTTCTTTCTACCTCAAGTCTCTGGTTCCATTTCTCTTCTTAATGCTCAAGCTGCTCCAATCCTCTATCTCTACCATCCGACCACCACGTATTGGCACATTGCAGTGGTTCCGGCTGAAGGTTGGCCACATGCTCGAAGGCCCTTGAGAGACATCCTCAGGCAAGCAGGTGTCCATGAGGGCACGTCTAAGGTGGCACTGGGCTCTGCAGGTCTTTGTCTGTTGTGGTGGTAAGCGGGTCTATGGCCCACCGCTAGTGTAGAGGGGTGGAAGGCCGGTCTGTTTGTGTCTTTCCCTGTCTGCACCATGTGGCATGGCAGGATTCAGGTCTCTGCCTTCCTCCTCCCTTACTGTGCTGCCTGGATTTGATGTTTATGTACCCTAGGTATAAATCAGCTTTGGCCATCTGCTCTGCCTCTGACTGATAGAAGAACACTATCACCAACAAGGTGTCTGTCTTTGCCCAGGTTTTTTGTTTTTTGTTTGTTTTTGTTTTGTTTTTATTTTTGACTAACACACTGAATCCAATTATTGCTGCTATGTAAGGACATGAGTGTGTGGTCATCCACTGGGGAATGGGCAACTTACTGGTTACCCCTTCAGAAAGTAAAGGGACTCTTCCTTTCCCAGCAGCCGTTGCTTCCATTAGCTCCCCTACTAGGGGCCTCCTTGTCCAGAAGCAGAGGCTATTTGAGTTTAAGGAAGAACGTACAATAGGTTTTCCAAGAGCTGCCCCTGCTTCTACTCCCATTAGAGTTGTGCAATTAGCCAACCCCTGACATGTCAGATAGTTTGATGGATGAAAAGCATCTTGTGGCTGTTTAACTATTTAGTTCTCTGGTAATAGAGTTGTACTTCTTCCCCACGTCCCTTATCTGATTGTAATTTTCCCCATTTTCCCTTCATAAAGAACAACTTTGCTTTCTTTGGAAAAAAAATAGTTCTTCAAACCAAGACTGCTTCTGAAGGCTTTTCAATCTTTTATAAGTTTATTCTATTTTATGAAGAATTTCCTTTAAGAAGTTTGATGGATTTTAACTTGAGGATACTGTCATTGTGGTGAAAGGTTTTATCAGTTTTCTCAGTGACTTGGACACTGAAATTAATTTGATTCTTAAGGAAGTATGACTGTGAACTGAAAAGAAAACAAGAAGTTGAAATTGTTATGAGTTTTTAAAAAAAGATTTATATATTTATTTTATTTATATGAGTACATTGTAGCTGTCTTCAGACACACCGGAAGAGGGCATTGAATCCCATTACAAATGGTTGTGAGGCACCATGTGCTTGCTGGGAATTGAACTCAGGACCTCTGGAAGAGCAGTCAGTGCTCTTAACCACTGAGCCTTCTTATAAGCTCATTCCCCTTCATTCCCCTTCTTATAAGTTACTTTTTTTTCCACGTGGAAAGGTTTAATGAGAGAAGAAGAGTAGAAGAGGAGAGGAGTAAAGGCAGGCCATGAGCATGTGGAGGGAAGGGGTGAGGGGATAGGGAGAGAAGGGACAAAGGAGAAGAGGGGAAGAGCAAGAGAGCAAGAGAAGAAAGAGCAAGAGCATGAGTTTCTTAAGATTTACTTTGTGAGATCTGTTTTGATGTATGACGTGGACTTTTGTGTTTGTGCACACGTGCACATGTGTGTATGTGTGTATGTGTGTGTGCTGTCCATGTGTGTGGGTACACATGTGTGTACCATGTGCATATGAGTACTCGAGTGCATCTGGAGGCTAGAGATTGATTTTAGATGTTTGTCTTGATCCCTCTCTATATTATTTACAGAGACAGCAGGATCTCTCACTTGAACTCAGGGCTCCCTGACACAAATTGTCCACACTAGTTAGTCTGTCCAGTGGAACTCCTGTTTTGGTCTCTGATAAGCTGTGGTCACAATCTGGCCACCATATTCACCCTGCTTTACATGATAAAGAATCAGAAACTAAGTAATCTTCCTCGTCCAGAAAGTTGTTGTTGTTGTTTTTGGGGTGGTGGTGGTGGTGGTGGTGGTGGTGGTGGTGTGTGTTAACCAAATCAGTAACTATGATAGACACTTTTTTCTCCATACAGTGCACAGAGAAGTTGTTGCTGTTTCAGTGTTTTATCAACATGGCAGTTAGGATTAGTCACTACTTTCCCCATTCTTAAGTGTATCAGGTTGAAGAGCAACTCTGCTTGGAGAACTGAGTGATGGCTTCAGGGTATCCTGACTCAGCTTTGCTGCTCAAGTCATTTACCTGTTAGAGTAGCAGCCCATGCTTTAATCCGTCCCAGAAGAGCTCATCAGGACTACATTAAGAGATACTTCACTTTGGTTGTCGTCCTTCTTGAGCTTCATGTGGTCTGTGGATTGTATCTTGCGTAATTCCAGTTTTGGGCTAATATCCACTTATCAGTGAGCGTCCAGTACTTCTTAGAAGGAGGAACAAAAATATTCATAGGAGCAGATACCGAGACAAAGTTTAGAGCAGAGACTGAAAAAATGGCCATTCAGAGACTGCTCCACCTGGGGATGCAGCCCATACACATACAGCCACCAAACCCAGTCACTATTGGGGATGCCAAGAGGTGCATGCTGACAGGAGCCTGATATAGCTGTCTCCTCAGAGGCTCTGCCAGAGCATGAAATATAAAGAGGTGAATGCTAGCAGCAAACCATTAAACTGAAAATGGGACCCCATTGGATGAGTTAGAGAAAGGATTGAAGGAGCTTAAGGGGTTTGCAACCCCATAAGAACAACCAACCAACCAGAGCTCCCAGGGACTAAACCACCACCCAAAGAATACACATGGACAGACTCATGGCTCCATGGCAAAGGATGACCTTGTTGGGCACCAATGGGAGGAGAAGTTCTTGGTCCTGCCAAGGCTGAACACCCCCCACCCCCCATGTAGGGGAATATCAGGGTGGGGAGGTTGGAAGGGGTGGGTAGATGGGTGGGGGAATACCAGTATAGAAGAAGGGGGAGGGAGGATGGAATAGGGAGTTTATGGATGGGAAACTGAGAAATGGGATAACATTTGAAATGTAAATAAATAAAAAATTCAATAAAAAAAGAGATACTTCACTTTAAATTATGCCCAAATCAGAGCTATTTAGACCTCATCTTCCTGGTTTGGAATTATGAATTAGTCCTGAACTGCCTGATTTCTTTCAGCTATACTGTATTTCTTAGAAGAACAGAGAAAAAAGAATGGATAAGCTTCTTGTATGGAATTGACTTACATATATGTCTGATATGCTTTGTCAGGTAATTCATATACATGTACAATTGATATACACACACGTGTTTGAAATGTATCCATAGCCTTATATATGCCTTAAATATCCATGACACTTCATTACTGCCTTTGCTTTATTAAAATATGTCCTGTCATTTAAAAAACTACCTTTCTACTAAAAGAGCTGAAGGTGCTTGCAACCCCATATGAACAACAATGCCAACCAACCAGAGCTTCCAGGGACTAAGCCAGACCCTGGGCTCCAACCTCATAGGTAGCAATGAATAGCCTAGTAGGGCCACCAGTAGAAAGGGAAGCCCTTGGTCCTGCCAAGGCTGGACCCCCAGTGAATGGGATTGTTGCAGGGAGGGCAGTAATGGGGGGAGGATGGGGAGGGGAACACTCATATAGAAGGGAAGGGGGAGGGGCTGGGGGATGTTGGCTTGGAAACTGGGAAAGGGAATAACATTTGAAATGTAAATAAGAAATACCCAATTTAATAAAGATGGAAAAAAAACTACCTTTCTATGATTTTTTTTCAGCATCTTTTACAAAATATCACACTTCAATGTAAATTCTTCATGTAGAACAGGGGTGCATAATTTAAAATGATCTCAGAATCCCTGACCTCATGTTAAGTGTACAGAGTTATTAAGGGAAGGATTTATATCTTGCATGTGGTATCTGGATGACCTGAATCATGGAATTATTTTAGATTCATAAAAGTTTTAGTTGGATCAAATTAATCTGTTCCTTTAGAATTGCAAATATGAGTAGATTTTAAAAATAATAAAGCATTTACCATAAACCTAGAAATAAGGGACTAAGAAAACATCAAGCACGTCTGTGGCCCCTCACCTGACCCCTCTTAGGAAACACAGGAAAAAGAAAAGAGAACAGAGCCAGCACAGAGCCCCAGGCTAGGATTCGCTAGTCAGTAAACAACTTCTGACCCTCCGAGAGGAACAAACCCAGGGTAGTCTGTAGCACTTTCTGCAGATGGGTGGGCCTGTTTCCCACTTCCATTGATAGAGGGGCTGGTCTTATTTACTTTTCATCAATACTCATTTCCAGATAGGCGGGCCTGTTTCCCACTTCCTCGGACCGTTGTTTCCCACTTCCGCTGATAGAGGGGCAGCTTACTCTTGAGGTCTCAGTTCCAACCCTATTTTCTACTGAGGGAGTCTTTAGTTGCCGAAGTCTTAGGCACCCTTCCTGGCCCCTTGTGCATGGTTTATATACATCTAATGATCAAAGGTAATGGATTTGCTTGCAGAACTCTATTTCCTGGAGTTTCTCTTCAAAACAAAAGAACAAAGGAACAACCATCCAACCAACCAGTAAACCTGTTTTGCAGTCAATAATTTTGGGGGTAGTTTTGACTTTTCTTACACATTTATTACACACATTTGACTATTTAAAGTCTTTAGAAGTAATGCAGGAAAAGAAATCTCTTGTTTTTACCCAGTGTTTCCAGAATTAATTGACTGTGAAACATCTCCTTTGAGAAACATCTGCCTGCAGAATTCTCTGAAACAAAGTTGGGAAATGCCGTCTATTGTATTCTGATTTGTTTCCTTTGCACAGCTTCTCTGTTAGACTTATAATTATCTGTGTCATCAGTGCTTGGTACAGTGCCTGGCACATAGTAGGCTCCTAATGAAATTACTTGTTGAATGAAAACATGGGAGAGAGAAAGGTAATGATTTTTGTTTGAAGCTTAGGAAGCTAATATGTTTATTTACTATTGCCTACCTGCCCCACCCCTCCATCTTAATGGTATTTAGCAACCTAAAAAAATTCTCATGGCTGTTGTCATATAATTAATGAACAGCACATTAAAGGCATCTTTCTGTTGCTTGATGATATCTGGGGTCTTTGCTGGAATGATATAAATGTCAGGGGTACCCAACATGGTTGGCATACTCTCTGTTCTAAAGTGAGGTCTTCACTTACGTGAGTGGCCAAAACACCATCTGATCTTCCAGCATGAGAGCCTGAGGGTTGGTGTACTATTTTCATCATGAGTCAATGTTTGCAGCAAAGGAATCTGCCCTATAACCAGGACAAAACTAAAGATTCTGTTTTTTAAGAAAATGACTGAACATCAAGAATATCAGGTATATAAATCAGATTTAGAGTCATGACTCGAGCCGACACAGACAGTAGCTGCCACTAGTTCATGTAAGGGTTTCAGGAGAACTGAACACTTGCTGAGTTAGGAGAGAGTGAAGGGGTAACAATTGGAGGACAGCAGGCAGGACGATGTTAGGGAAGGAGGTGGGAGAGTACAATGAGTGGTGAGGGTTGATGTCATGCGGTCAAGTGAGATCTTCAAGGGAAAGCTTACAGACAAAGAGAGAAAAAAAGCTTGGATATAGATTCAGGTTATATCAGTGTTTATAGGATACCTGGAGGAAAACAAGTAGGAAAGGAAGTTAGAAAACTACAGCAGGGGAGGGGAAAGAGGGGAGGAGGGGAGGAGGGGAGGAGGGGAGGAGGGGAGGAGGAGGAGAGAAGGAGGGGAAGGAGGGGGAGGAGGAAGGAGGGTTAAGTGGTCTGGAGAACTCCAGAAAAGTTTCAAGGGCAGGAAGATAGACTGTGTCACATGCCTTGGAGAGCTCAAGTAAGGGGGCAAAATGAAGATGGCATTTGGCAATTATGGAATCTTGAAATGAGCATTTCGGTTAGGAAAAAAATGGGGTTTGGAGGAAGTGTAGGGGGAGTTGTCAAGATGGAATTTTGTGGTTGGAAGTTGCGTGTGGTGCCCAGGGAAGCAACTGGTCAACCAGAAGGGCTCTGGAGAAGGAGTTCCATTTCTCTACCCACACAGCCCAACACTGTGTTGGCACTGGCGAGTCATAAGGCACCTCATTCACAACTGTTGGGAATGTGTAAAAGTCATCGAATGGAAAAAGCTTTTAGGATCACAAGGCAGCCAGGATGGATCACATAACAGCCCAAACATGTGACACATCACTAGATAAATCTGAAACCACAGCCAGGAACAACTCTGGAATCTGCCGGGGAGCAGGGAGGAGCTGCTGTGAGGGACAGATCTTCCCCTGTTTGGCATCTGTCGGCTGTTGGGGAGGGCAGTTAGCTTAGTCAGGGCTCCGAGGGGTGAAGAGTCGTGCTGGTTGTGGAAGCTGGCGAGATATGGCCCAAGGCCCCAGGAAGGAATAAATACTGATGTGGTGCAATGTCCTCTCCTGCATATTAGTAATAGTCCTTGACTGTTGGTCCAGACAAAGGCAAGTGCAGTTCTACAGGAGAAACCCTTTGTTATTCCGCACTTTCTGGTTTCATGGGATTTGAAAATGACCTTTGGAGGATACCCGTGGTAGCTAATAAACTGTTACAACTTGATGATATGACATGATTTAGTAGTCACACAGTGCTTTTGATGAGGACAAACACGAAAACATGTGAAACATTATTACTGAAATTTTATCATTAGGCACTAGCTTTAAATAGGAGATTAGGACTTTGTTGGAAGGGAGTTCATTTTTTCTTTCTTGCCGCATTTTATATAGAAGATAGGCTTCCTATTTTGGATGCTTTCAGAAGCATTTTTAAGGCAAAATTTGTTTAGTCCCAAGTGAGAGCTACTATCAGAATGCAGAGGTGAGAATCCAGGTATACTCAAGAAAGTAGGAGTTTGACAGTCAACTGGATACTTGTAACCTAGTAGATGTCATTGATGGCTGAAGGACTCTATTTTTTTCTCTGGATGTCCACTTTGAGAGTGCATTTCTGCCAGAAGGGCAATGTATTTAAATGGTAAGAAATGTGTGGGTATATGTAATTCCACCTGAAGACCCAGTGGGAATTAGAATCTCTTTGGTATGGCCTGTTTAATTTTTAGGGAGGGAGGGAGGAGGGAGGGAGAGGAGAGGAGAGGAGAGAGAGAGAGAGAGAGAGAGAGAGAGAGAGAGAGAGAGAGAGAGAGAGAGAGGAATATGAATATGAGATCAAGTTAAGGTCAGAGTAGTTTACTGACTAGCAAATCCTAGCCCAAGGCTGTGTCCATCTGTCCTAATCTCTCATTTTCTCTTTCCCGTGTTTTCTAAGAGCAGCCAGGTGAGGAGCCTTGGCCGATGCCCAGGGAGGTAAAGAGTAGGAGCCAAGGGGATTAGTTTATGACGTATTCCAGCTCTGACAACAACGTCCTGTCTACCAACATCTCTTTCTGAGACTGCACTTTGAAAGTAGGATCCCTTTTTCATGCAACACTTAAAAAAGATCCATGCAAATCCATATCACATGGTGGATTAGACAGTAAGAAAAAAAGTACATATTATTATTCTTTTATCTTAGGAAGTCCACAATATAATAAATGTGTAACTGAAAACCATATATAAAATATGCTTTTTAATACAGAAGCTTTATTTTGAAAACCAAGTTTCTGATGAGAAAGGTTGTAGGAAGGACATTTTGGAAGATGAATAAACTATGGTTTGACAGATGTGGTAGAAAAATACACCAAAAGTCATAGTGATAAATAGAGATAATAAAGAAAAGACTAATGTAAAGAAATGCTCCATTAGACAGTAATAAAATTCCAAAGTATTTTAGCATGAGTAATTTGGACAAACTATAGAGGAGACTAGGTGTACTTAGATCACTGAACAACATCATTGGGCTTTTCTCAACTGTTCTGAGTTGTGGTTCAAGTTGAAAAAGATCGTAAAGAGACAAGTGCCTCTGAGAAAACACTCAGTATAAAATATAAAATGTCCTTATACTTTGAAAATAACACTATAAATAGTTTAGATCTTCTAATATGACATAAGGATGATAATTTTTGAATGGGTTCATATTGCCATACAATATATTTTATTTAAAATTTGAAGATCACACGTGTGTGTAAGTTTTGTTTGGTCAGAACTGTTTTCCAGGTAGCATGCATTAATCTTCTAACTGACTAACCACTTTAATTCTAGTTGACTGATTTTTATTGCAACTTTTTCAGTTGTCAAATTTTTGTCTGCTCTGGGATAGGAACAACCATATTTGTGGGTGTGTATTTGTCAAATATGAAGAGCCAGAATAAATCTGATGTGTCATGGTGAATGGAATTGCTACAATAGCTAAAGTTTACAGGATATAATTTGATATTAAGTACAGGCATAAAAGAAACTCTGTAGTACATTTATTTTTGCTAATTTGTAAATATTTTGAGATAAAAATGTAAAAGCATGTTATTTGAGAAAATGAGAATACCCAATTGTTAAAATGCCAGAAAATATAAGCCACTTATTCTGAACTGCAAGAGAATGCAAAATAAAAATTAACAAGAGTTAAAAAAAAAAAAAAAGAAAAAGATCAACGGAAGGGATATTTTAGCCTGGGCCAGTTATAGACTTACTTAGGAGTCCACCTAAATACAGGGAATTTCATTTATTCTCAAGCTTTTAAGTTAATCTTGAGTTTTTACCCACAGTAGGTGTTCATCAAGTGCTTCTTTTTTAGTATATGTGCTGCCGAAATGAGCACCATCAAGTGCTTTTTGTTCCTATAACACATCTGAATTTGTGAGAGCTTCATTGATCCTAGGTTCATAAGATGCTTTTCTCTCTTGCTTTTCATGACTTTTGGCTGGGTTTTACATCTTCAGATTACACAGGTATGCTTGAAAACCTGCACTGGGAGAAAGACACAGTATTCCAGATTTCTTTAGCTGTAGCATGATGCTTCTTTTATCATCAAGCTTGATAATAATCAATCAAGCTCGTATGTTTATGAGTTTGCTCCTTAGTAATTTTGTAGACTAGTACCTTTTACTTTCCATAGTTACAAATGAAGTCAACTATACATAAACCCTAAAACCTACACCTAGAAACGAGTTTGTGATTCTTAGAGTTAGGTTCTACAGAATCATTATGTTTCTGAAATTCATATTCCTTTTGGGCTAGGTAGCAGAATTTGAATGTGGGTGTGGTTTGATGGAGGACAGTTACCATTACTGTTAAAGTTAACTGCTGAGATAAAATGTCCTTCACTTACATATATGACAAGATCGAAACAAGCTTCTGTCTGCTTAAAATTTTAATTATGTGTGGAAAACTTAGTACCTACATGAAGGTGTGTGTGTTATATATGTAAAACATGTCAGTTGTAGAAGACTATCCAGACTTAAAAAGATTTTTTCATTAATAGTAACACTTTTATGTTATGTGTAGCTTTTGCTACCCTGCCTAATCTCCAGGAATGGGCCTTACTGCCAGCCCCCAACCAGCATCCCTTCAATCTATCGGTAAAACAAAAACACAGACTCAAAGTTGTTCAATTTCAACTTGCCTTTTGACATAATTGATGGGTGCTATTATCTCCTACCTGGAGAAGTGTGTCCTTACCAATATTTGTAGCTCTGCTCCTCTTCGCTTGCTCAAAACTTTAGTTTCTCAATTACATCTAGTCCCTGCTAAACATCCCTGACCTGTGTGGCCCCTCTGTTTGAAATCTCACATAAATGATCAACTTTTCTCCATCAGAAGCATGGTGAACTCTCCTCTCCTCTCCTTGTGTCTCTTGCTTGCCTCCCTGGACCCAGAAGTCTTGCCTATCCCTTCCACCCAGCAATTGGCCCATGACTTCTTTACTGACAGATCAAGAACCAATTGGGGAACAGAACCATCAGGACCACTCTTACACTTTTTCATTAATTACATTTTGAAATACCACTTTGGATGGAATGAACTAAATTTATTAGTGTCGATATTTTTCTTTTGAAGTTTTATAGTATAAGTACTGATAAAGTAAAATGCTGAGAATGGGGGGAGAGTTCAGTTAGTAATGTACTTGTCTCACATGCAGAAGGACTCAAGTTAAAACTCTAGAAATCATATAAAAATCCCAAGCAGAGTGGCCTCTGCTTTTAACCCCAGGGCTGAGAAAGTGGTCTTGATTGTCAGCCAGTCTAGCTTAATTGGTGTCCTTTAGGACAGTGAGAAGCCCTGTGTCAAGGAGGTAAACAGGGTTTCTAAGGATGGCACCTGAGGCTTTATTTTAGTTTCTACATGTATGCACACATGTGTACATGCATCCCTTAAACACGCACTTATCCACTCTCTCTGTCTGTCCCTCTGTCTGCTTGCCTGTCTGTCTTTCTGCCTGACTGTCCCCCTGTCTGTGTGTCTGTCTGCCTCCCTGCCTGCCTGCCTGCCTGCCTGTCTGTCTCTCTGTCTGACTGTCTCTTTTACACACACTCAGATACACACACACACACACACACACACACACACACACACACAAATGCACATTATGTGATCTATGTTTTATTTCTGTTAAACAAATTGGATTGAGCATGGTTTCAAGAAGAAAAATATTGATTAAAAACATAGAAAAATTTTGGAAATAAGTGGACCTTTTATATATCAACAGGGGAAGAAATATTGCCAACAGAGAATAATCCATGCAAAATCATCTAGGTAGAAATGTGATGTAAGAACTGTAGTAGCACACATGTTTTAGAATTAATTAATCACTTTTGATAGGATTTAAAGCTCACTCAGAGAGATGAAATCCATACTGGAAACAGCCAATGGGTCCATCAACCTGAGCCAAGACAGGTCATATGCATAGGGGAAAACCCAGTACTATTACTGTGCTAAAGGAACTGTGGTGGTTGAATAAGAACAATGGTGAAGACTCATATATTTTAATGCTTAGTCACTAGGGAGTAGAACTCTGATGGGATTAGAAGATTAAGAGGTGTGTCCTTATTGGAGGAAGTGTATTGCTGGGAGTAGGCTTTAGGTTTTAGAAATTCATGCCAGTCTCCCCCTCTCCTCCACATTTTCTCTGTACCTTGGGATCAGGACGTAGTTCTCAGTTACTGCTCTAGTATCTGCCTGCAGGCTGCCATTCTCCCTGATGATGATGGACTAAACCTTTGAAACTATAAGCCAGTCCCCAGTTAAATGCTTTCTCTATATCACCTGTCTTGGTCATGGTGTCTTTACAGCAATAAAGCAGTGATTAAGACAGGAAAATAGCAATCAAGTAACTCCTATGTACACACTACTATACCCATAGTTCAGTGCCTGCCTCTACATCAGAGAAGTTTCTTTTGCAGTGGATGGGAATTAACACAGAAATCCACAGCAGAATGACATGCAGAGAGTGAGAGACTTGGGACACTCAGCCCTAAATGGAATGCCTTTATCAAAACTAACCCTTCCAGGCTCAGATCTATATGGAAGAGGAGGTGGAAGGATTTTAAGGTGATGAATGACTCCAAAGAAAAAGCGTCTTTCAGATACAAAAGGACTGATGCATACAAGAATTCACAGGGACTGTGGAGGCATGCACGTGACTTGCACACTCTCAACACATGAAGACTGGATAACAAATTATGCCAACTGGCTTTATTTTGACTTAACCATTTTTCCAATTTCCTTTTGGGTTTCCAAACAGGATTTTTTTTGCCCCAATTCAACAGGAAACAATTATAAAGAGACTATCCATCCAATCCTTTAAGTTGGGGTGGATAATTTTGTACATTTTATAAATTATAGATATGTTGTCATTTTAAGGGATAATTTACAAATAATTATAGTCTTGGACCGAGAGGAAACTAAATAGGGAGCTTAGACTCAGGGATTTCTATCTTTCCTTTCCTTTCTCTTTTTTTCTTTCTTAAATAAAGGGTCAGGGGTTAAAGAGAAAAGGGGGGGATATAGTAATATTCTAAGAAATTAGACAAAGAGGAATGGATTAATAAATCTACTCATAATAAAATATTTTATAGCCATAATTTTACTTTGGTAGAGTTCTTCAGGTTTTGATACAGAATTGATGTATTTTCTTACATTTGTATATTGATACAGGTTTAAGGTTTTCATGGACATAAATCTTTGTATATTGATATAAATTTTAAGATTAATTTTGTTACAACATGATATATGTATGTTTCAACTCCTGTATAGATATTATGCCTATGAAACCTGTTTAAGAATACAAGGCTTCTTCAACAGAGGAATGGATACAGAAAATGTGGTACATCTACACAATGGAATATTATTCAGCTATCAAAAACAATGACTTCATGAAATTCATACTCAAATGGAATGAACTAGAAAATATAATCTTGTGTGAGGTTACTAAATCACAGAAAAACACATTTGGTAATGCACTCATTGATAAGTGGCTATTAGCCCAAATGCTTGAATTACCCTAGATGCCTAGAACAAATGAAACTCAAGACTGATCAAAATGTGAATGCACCCTTCTTTAAAAGGAATTAAGAGAGAGGCAAAGATTAAAACAGAGACTGAAGGAACACCCATTCAGAGCCTGCCCCACATGTGGCCCATACATATACAGCCACCCAATTAGACAAGATGGATGAGCAAAGAAGTGCAGACCGACAGGAACCTGATGTAGATCGCTCCTGAGAGACACAGCCAGAGTACAGCAAATACAGAGGCGAATGCCAGCAGCAAACCACTGAACTGAGAATAGGACCCCGCTGAAGGAATCAGAGAAAGAACTGAAGAGCTTGAAGGGGCTTGAGACCCCATATGAACAACAATGCCAAGCAACCAGAGCTCCAGGGCTTTAAAGACTATACATGGACTGACCCTGGACTCTGACCTCATAGGTAGCAAATGAATATCCTAGTAAGAGCACCAGTGGAAGGGGGAAGCCCTGTCCCTAAGACTGAACCCCAGTGAACTAGACTGTCTAATGGGGGAGGGGTGGTGGGGGAACAAAGAAAGGGGGAGGAAGGATGTTTGTCCGAAACCGGAAAGGGAATAACACTCGAAATGTATATAAGAAATATTCAAAGTTAATAAAAAAAAAGAAAAAAAAAGAATACAAGGCTTCCCAATCATTTTAATAGATACTATTACAAACTGTTTAGAAAAATTAATTGCATAATGCAAGTTAATATTCAGATAATCAAACTCGTGGTCATATTAGGTATATTAATTTAGTTAAAATAAAATGTTTTCAAAGTTATTCAAATAATAACTAGCTAAAAATAAGCAATGTTTAAAAATTCAGATATGCGATATATAGATAGGTAGTCTTCAAAAGTGTCAGAGATACACAGAATATGGCATTTAAAATCATTTTAATATTACAAGATCTTTTGACTATGAGACAGATTTTTTTCTGAAAGTATCTCCATTATACTTCAAAAAAGGTGATGGGCATCAATAACCTCCATATGGAGCTGTTTCGATTGTGACAAGGTAGCCACTGGGAAAAAAGCCCTAACTTTATCTGCAGAAGAAATGCTGTCTAAAAAGGACAAATGGACACAGGACAACTGCTAAGCTCTGCCAAGATATGGTGAGATTGTCCTTAACAATTTCTGCTTCACTTAAGATTTGTCAGATGTTCTGGGCTAGAAGGCTGAAGATAGATGCTCCAAGGTTGTAAGGAATATTTGTGACTGTCAATACACTAAGCTATCTCTGTCATTTCTATCATTTTTAGAAGCTGCAGCCCTGTGTTTCCTGCATACTCAAATAATATTCCTTCTCAGATGTCTAATGGGATTGAAGACTAGATAATTATGGTCTCACAATTTAAACTTAAGTTGTTTAGGATTTAAGAAGATGTCCTAGATCTAAAAACAATGTTTTTAGGGTGGGAATAAGATAAAAAGTAATTTAGATACAAATTCTAACTCACTGAGATAGGGTAGATGACAAAATGCTTTATTTAAATTGCCAAATATAATGGATTGGGCATTATAAAAGTATATTTTATCTTAATGATTTTCATAGTTGTTATAATAGTGTTTAATTTATATCTGAGAGAAAAGGAATCTTTTATTGGCCTAAAACGGGGGAATTGTGAGGTTTGGTCTGTTGTTATTATGTATCATAGTGCTAAGTGCAAACCTCTAAGGCCTGATTGCCCCAGAGATGAGAAAGTAGCATGCAGACTCAAGTGATAGTATATGACCTTGCCCTTAAGTTATTTCTTATTGGTAAATAAAGATGCCTATAGCTGATAGATGGACAGAATTTAGATATGGGGGGCTTGGTGTTCCCAGCCTTGGGGTCAGAAGAGACCATGGAGAGAGAGAAGAAGGTGGAGAAAGGAGAAAGACACCGTGGATTAGGAGTCAAGAAAGCATGGTTAGGAGGGTTGGTCATATGGAGTTAAGAGCAGCCCAAATGCAACATAATAAGTCATATCTCAGGGTTATTGATAAGAAACAGATTTTAATAGCATAGAGGGTAGATATCTTTATTAGTGCTAATAAAGGCTTATTATACCTACAAACGTTTTGTGTGTCATTTATCCAGGAACTGAATGATCAAAGGTGGGGTAGAAGCCCTGGATGGAGATTAAATGTTTTCTTTCTTTCTTTTTTTTTTGAGATTAAATATTTTTCTATAAGAGGAAATAACCAGACTTGGAATCAGTTATCTTGAGGGCTGTCTTAGTCAGGGTTTCTATTCCTGCACAAATATCATCACCAAGAAGCAAGTTGGGGAGGAAAGGGTTTATTCATCTTACTACTACATTGCTGTTTCATCACCAAAGGAAGTCAGGACTGGAACTCAAGCAGGTCAGGAAGCAGGAGCTGATGCCGAGGCCATGGAGGGATGTTTCTTACTGGCTTTCTTCCCCAGGCTTGCTCAGCTTGCTTTCTTATAGAACCCAAGACTACCAGCCAAGGGATGGCACCACCCACAATGGGCTGGGTCCTCCCACCTTCATCACTAATTGAGAAAATGCCCTACAGCTGGATCTCATGAAGGCATTTCCACAACTGAGGCTCTTTTTTCTGTGATAACTCCAGCTTGTGTCAAGTTGACACACAAAACCAACCAGTACAAGGGCTAAGAACAAGAACAGCAACTAGAAGTACAGAGAAGTCCACGAGGTTAAATGACAGCTCAATGACAAGATGAGATTTGATTTATTTTCAAAACATTGTTGTTGGGCTTTCCTTTGAAGCACCTGGCTGTCTCTCTTCTTTAGCCAAAATATAGCAAATATTCTGTGCGTGGGAATATGTATGAGCTTCAGTTTACCTGACAGCAATAGAAGTATTTACATTTTACCAGACTTCATTGAAAAACTTCATTAAATTTATGTTTTGAGATATATTTTTTAGAATAATTATATGTATATGATAAAATATAACTTTAATTTTCTCCATTGATTTTACAAAGATTATAAATAAAATGGGAGCATTCTAGTCATATCTGATATAATCAAATTATTAATATATCCTGAATGCCTAACAAAAATTTTCAATACCTATTAAGGCAAATAATAATAATTCTAGATAATTAATGAGAAAATACCCCCTCCCAAATTTTATGTTATTCCTTTATAGCAACACTCTTTTAAGAAACCCAACTGTGATCATTCGTACAACCTTGACAACATTAATATCAGAAAAGTATTACTAGATGATATTATTTTGAGGAATATTTTTGTAAATGAGCAATATATTTCAAAATACCAATAATCAAATGCCCAGAGAAATGAAAAGTAAGATATCTCAAGATATAATGAAAACTTAAGACCCAGTGTCTACATTAGCATATGGGTACATGTGTGTGCACATGTGCGTGTACATGTGTATATTACTGCAAGAGTAACTGTCAACCTAATACACTGTCTGGGTAAGTAAAATAAGGTTTTGTTGATTTAGATGGAAGCTGAGAAAGATTTAAAACTCCAGGTTGTTGTTCCAATAGGACTTTAATGATGCAACAATCAAGAATTCAATCTATTTAGATTATGATACATTTTAAATTAAATTTCTTGTTTAAATCAGGACTTTTTGATTAGTTAGATATATTTTGAAGAGGAGTAATTGATTGAATAGCTTTGGCAATTCAACAGACTATAAACAAAATTGACATGGTATACTGCAATTTTTTTTATAACCATTTAATTTGATTTAACTCATAAATAAAGCGCAGTAAGCAACAGATTGATTCAATGAGACCAACACTTGCTTGGCACCCACACTATACACTTCTGTGAATTCTGGTACAGTGAGAACTCCCTTTCATGTTCTTGCTGAGGCAATGGAACTATTAGTGACAACAGAGGCTCACACTGGCACTATCAATTATGATTGACCATTACATCCAGTTTCCCATTTCTCCAGTTTGAACTTTGTGATTGGATCAATCCCTTTGTAGTTAGCTTTGTCTCAGAACCTCATTGAAATCCTCACAGAACTTGATGTCACTAGATCTGGGCATTCTTCAGAAACTGTTTAATCTTAAGAAAGAGGACTATCAGATTCTGCATTACCGCCTGTGCTCCTGTAGGCATCTGGGAAATGATGTCAAGCTTTGTGGACTCAGCATTAACCCTGACAGAAGCTCCCAGTGATGGTGAGATGCATTATGTGTCCCAACACCACAAGGACTGCAGTGGTTGTTATCTGGGCCACCATAAGGTGGAAGCAGCTGTCATCTGAGAGGCAGTGCTGGCTTGAGGGGGTGGGTGATCAAATGCTCAGAAAGAGTAGGTTTGGTTTCTACATGGCATCTTAAATCTTTGTGTGCCTTGTGTCTAGACAATACAATGTCAACTCTTTCAAGTGTCTTTGCAGCTTCTGCAAAGTAGTATCCCACATTTTTTTATAGTTACAAATAGAAAATTAATAGAATCATTGGTGTAGTCTACAAAATAATGCAAACAACTCTTTGACCCTTTTAAATGTTAGCCTGGTCTCTATCACTGTGGCAGTGTACCTGCGATGATCATTTTATTAAGAGAAATTGCTTGGTTTGGATGAATGGATTCAAAGTTTCAGTCCATGGTAGGTTGGCTTGATTGCTTTTCAGCCCAAACTGAGACAGTACAACCTGGTAAAAGCATGCGTGTTCTCCATGGTGAATGGGAGTCATAAAGAGAAAGGAATGGATCAGAGTCCCAACACTCCATTCAAGGGTATTCCCATAATGACTTAACTTCCACTATCCCCATTTACTAAGGTCCACTACTTCTCTACAATGCCACCACCTCAGGACTGTGTCTTCAACATAGCAGGCATTTGTAAGGAAATTCTGGTTCTAAATTACAGTGAGTTTTTGTTTTTAAAGGTAGATAAAGATGAAGGCAACAGAAACAAACATGTGTGATGAATTGAAAAAAAAAACCTGTAGCCATTACTTTTCAGAATGTATTTCCATTTCGGTGTCTGGACAGCCTTGAATAAAACTATAGTGTAACCTCCATATGCCATTTATTTGGAATGAAAGAATCATATTCAACCTATAGGCTTACCAAGTAAGGCTGTTATGTGGAATTGCTTAAGACGTGACTTTTGATGCATATACTCAAACATTTTAGAGTAGGAAGTGGTAGAAATATTATAGTCATTGTCTATAAGAAATGATCCTGCAGAATATCTACCGTGCCCAGTTTTGATAAGAGAAATTAATGAGGTCCAGAGGGATTGATTAATTCAGTTAAATTCAAGTATCTAATTCAGTGCTGGGTGCTAATGTAGGCCTCTGAAGTGAATCATTCGGAGCACCCAGCTCTTCTCTCTCCACCCTTCAGTTTGTGTGATCATCCCCTTATTACCTGCTCTTCTTTCTCCACCCATGAGTTTGTGTGAACATCATCATATCTATTCTTCTATTACCTACAGTATTTTATGCCATATAATTGCTCTTCCTTGGGTGTGATGAGATCATTTTGCATATCAGGTATTAGGACTCGGCCTTGCTGTCTTCTTGGCATACTCAGGAAGCTGATATTGCATGAGCAGGATGGGAAGGTGCACCTGCACTATACTCTTCTCCATTCATTTAACTGGAAGAGGGCTCATCTTGCTCTCATTCTCACCCTCCCCCAAAGGTGGGGTGTACTACATAGCTTCTGTCTTTTATAGCTCTCTTTATTTTTACCTTGAATTCCTCCAGCAAAATGTTCAAGATTTATGTTGGAGGTAGGAAGATCAGAGTGACTATGGTTGAAATACGTCCTAGGATCTATATCCTCTAAGTTTGCCATATTGATGATTTCCACGTGTGTTAACACCTTATTTTCAAAATACATCAAATATTGCCAGGATAATCTCAAAGCATAGCTTTCCTTGATATAATCTTCATCCTTAAAAATATGAGTTTACTCTCAATGAAATGATTCTAGTTAGGTCTTTAAGATTTTTCTTATGTTCTTTCTTTTTTTTTTTTATTAACTTGAATATTTCTTATATACATTTCGAAAGTGTTATTCCCTTTTCCGTTTCGGGCAAACATCCCTTCCTCCCCCCTTCCTTATGGGTGTTCCCTCCCCACCCTCCCCCAATTACCACCCTCCCCCCAACAATCACGTTCACTGGGGGTTCAGTCTTGGCAGGACCAAGGGCTTCCCCTTCCACTGGTGCTCTTACTAGGCCATTCATTGCTACCTATGAGGTCAGAGTCCAGGGTCAGTCCATGTATAGTCTTTAGGTAGTGGCTTAGTCCCTGGAAGCTCTGGTTGGTTGGCATTGTTGTACATATGGGGTCTCGAGCCCCTTCAAGCTCTTCCAGTTCTTTCTCTGATTCCTTCAACGGGGTCCTATGTTCTTTCAACTGACTATTTTCTTTCTTTCAAAGAAAGTTAAGAAGTTTCTGCATATCCCTGTTGGCCAACTTTGAACTTGCAATTCTCCTGCCTCAGCCTCCCAAGTGCTGGAATTACTGGTGTGTGCCACTATTCCTGGTTCTCCATATTTGTGTCTGTAACTACTCATGTCAATAAGCATTTTTTCTTCTCCCAAACTAGTGGTGTATTTTTCTCTTGTTATTCAACAAACCATTTTATGCCTTTTTATTTTGGCAAATGGTACCGTATATTGAGCTATTATGACAGAGGTTAATATTATATAATGTTATGAGCAACTAAGAGTCAATCTTTTAAGGTTTCTAGGAAGTATTTATTACTACTGCCTAAATTCTCATCTTCTTTTCAGCTGAAACAATATGCTTTGTCTATGGTGACTTATAAGACCATAATTGTATAACAAAGCCACAAGGCCCAGAACTCAATATTCAACATTAAAGAATAACAGCAGAAGCAGCAGCATTAACACTCTCCCACCACCGACCCAAGACAATAATGTTCCCCACCAATAAAACAAAATGGCCACCCAACCAAATAAAAAACCAACCAAACAAACGAACAGAAGCCAGCTTTGGGGAACATGTGGCAGCATGTGCTCAGGTTAGGTTGAAAGTTTGTTTGTTTGTTTTTTTTTTACAGTCCAGACTTTATCCCCCTCTGGTCCACCATCTGATTGTTCCAGATCCCATACCTTCTCCTCCTTCCCCTCACCTGTCTCCACGAGGATGTCCTCATTTCCCACCCCCACCCACTAGACCTCCCCACTTCCTGGGACCTTCAGTCCCTTGAGGGTTAGGTGTATCTTCTCTGAGTCCAGACCCGGAAGTCCTCTGCTGTATATGTGTTGGGGGCCTCACATCAGGTGGTGTGTGCTGCCTGGTTAGTGACTCAGTGTCTGAGAGATCTCAGAGGTCCAGGTTAGTTGAGACTGCTGGTCTTCTTATAGGGTCGTCCTCCTCCTCAGTTTCTTCCAGCTTTTCCCTAATTCAACCTAATTTTGTCTATTGGTTGGGTATAAATATCTGAAATGCCCTACAGTGAGGAGAGGGAACTTGTAGAGCCCATGTCCAGTAGAAAGACTGGAGGGCTTTCTACATCAAGTGGAGGGCTGGGGTTGCCATCCCACAGTCAAAAACTCTGATCCAGAATTGTTCCTGTCTGAAAGAACTGCAGGGACAAAAAAGGAGAAGATCCTGAGGAAAAGGAGGTCCAGTGAGAGACTCAAATTGGGATTCAGCTCAAGAGATGACCCCAAGACCTGACACTATTACTGAGACTGTGGTATGCTCACAAAAAGGAGTCTCTCATGACTGCCCTCTGATTGGTTGAAAGTTTAATTATTGAGGAGAGATAGTCTATCTCAGTCATGTATCCTCCTCAAACTCCAATTCTCAGTTGTATTTATTAGCATACAATAAATGATTTTTCCTTATTTTGCCAATTCAAGGAACTCCAATTTAGGTGTTTCATATTGGACTGAAGTGTTCACTGATGGTTCATATTTTCATACATTTGCAGTTTGATTTAGAATCAATATGCTTCAACTGACTTTTCTAGGAGTATAATTCCATGAGTTTTCAGGCATGTATAAAGCTATGCTTTCAGGCTGCAGAATACCTTATTATTTCACAAATACTGTCTTACAGTTTGTGTTGCTATAGTTACTATCTCTCATTTCCCACCCTTTGGTAAACACTGGCCATTATAGTTTTGCATTTTTGAGAATAACTACTATATAAGCAAATTAAAGAATAGGTAAACAATTTTTAGAATTGCTCAAAAACTTTGCTTAAACTTTCTGTGGAGTTATCAAATAAATTCCTTTTTCTATATTTGCTATTTTTCTAAGTCCAATGCTATTTTAAATTTAAGAGTTAATAATTCAGAAGTCCAGCTCTTTGGAAGGAAAGTCATGAAAGGGTTAAGTACTGTCAATATGGGATCAGATGGTTACTGAATGCAGTTTAATTCACTTAAGAAACCACCATGTCCCTTTTATAGTTCATGAGTGTAGGTTGATGTCCATATGCAGTAGAGGGCTGACACTAGTTAGGTCAAGGCCATGATTGGACAGTAAAAAAAATAAGGTGGGAACAAAGCTTTTGTAAGGCAGGAGAGAAGGAGAAGAATAATCAAGATGGAGATGGAGAAAGATGACCCAGATTCGGGGGATCTTGAATTGCCAAGGTAGTTGGGATGAATTTCTGTAGGCAAATTTATCATCTTATCAAGGTGGGTGGTTTATATCCTTATCAATTGGTTGTGGGTTTACTGTGTGGATGTATTGTGTATTGAGAATTTAACACATAAATCTGATTGTTGGGTTGCAGTTTGTTGAGTCTTGATTTTAACGGGTTGTTGGGAGTTTATACCGTAACTATTAGGGAGCAGATGTTGGGAACGTAAACAGAGCAGCGGTAGAGAGTTATGAGAATGTAGCTGCTGCTGAGACCAGGGGGTTGGAAATGTGAGCTGTCCACGGTAAGAGAGGTGTGAGATAGGTGGTCTCTGTATGAAACTGGCGTGGCAGCGACCCATGTTGGTCAGAGAGTACTTTGCGGGCCACATGGAGCCGCTGAGATAAACTAATGCTAGTTCCAACTAGTGAGAGTGCTGTGTGACCCCCAGGGTATGTGCGGAACTGGTCGCACATTTTTTATTTTTTACCGCAACACATGAGACTATATGTAGACCCATATAATTTAAGCATTTAAGCATTTTTAGAAATACAATTTATTGCTTTATAGTGACTTGTATACAACATCAATAATGACAACTAAGGTGGGTCTCTATCTAGAACAGGAGGGGCTTAGTAGATTAATGTGTTCTATATTAAAGCCTTCATTTTATTATAAACTGCTTATGTTGTTTCCCAAATTGCTCATTGATTTAGGTCAATTGCTTGCAATAAAATGTCACTAAAGATGTTGCCACCCATTATTGATGATGGCTTAATGAAATATGATAAACTTTGAAGAGAAAGGAAGGCAGCCTGTGGACCTTGTGACAGAAGAAATATCACTTTGGTTCTTTTATTTCAATGAGATGAACAGAGGGGAGGTTAACTCAGTGTGAAACAGAAGACTGAATTCAAAGGAAAGGAGAAACCTGATTTGCTGTCTGTTTATTGAGTGCATTTTTCATTTTCTGTCCTAGACTTTCCATTTTCAATAGATTATTCAATTGTCAAGGGAGGTTGAATAATAAGTAAGAAAATGTCTAATGTATTATTTCACTCAACGATTCCATGAATAAATCTATCTCTTACAGCTCTTTGCTCATTTAATGAGAATTATTGGTTTCTTCCTGCAGTATATCACGTTTCCTAATGACTTTAATTTTTCTTACCACTATGAACCTGTGTTCTCTGCCAGGCCTTCTTTCATTGACATGACCCTGGCTGTAGGCTTACTTCTGGCCATGAACAGCAGCAATACATGTGACCCAAGCAAAGTATCCTAAAGTGCTCATGGAATTTCACTTGTCATTTATGACATTGTACTCGGTTTATATCTTTGCATGATCATGGGTCAGTGCTGGAAACAGCCAGCTAACCTTAACCTGTAAACTTTGGAGCAATAATAAATGATGACGGCTTAAGACACTCCATTTCATAGGGATTCATAGCACGGTTTTGTTTTGATAGCAGACAAGCTACCACACACAATAAATACTGCGGTATATATTGAAAATTAAAATATAACAAATACATGGCCCTGCTCTCATGATGTTAGTTTTCTGGTGTATCTAGCAGCATTGGCCAGATATTTACAAACTACAAAAGCAATGATCATGATATGGAAAGCAAGAGATTGGTGCATGCAACCCCGTGAGAGACTGTAGTAAAAGGAAGGGGCATTTTAACAGGTTCCTGAAGAATGAAGAATTTCTTCGTGGTAAGAGAAAAATGTTTATGATAGAAGGAAGGGTGTGTTGAGAGAGAGATTATAGCAATGTATGAGCCAACAAAATTGCAGGTTATTTGTTTGATTGGTAAAGTATAGACGTTTGGCAATTGATCTGGTTTTAGAGCACTCAGTGAGCATTTGTATTAATTATTCTTGACGCACTCACTATCTGTGTGTTTGCATAAACTATGTCTTACTAGCCATTTTATGGGACCATCAGCATTGATTCTGATAATTCTGCATTAGGGGTACAGACTCATAGATGAAGAAGAGGCAGTTTTACATGATTATAACTTGCTGTGTGATACCATTCCTGGGCACACAGGAACAAATTTGTACTCACCTCAGATAGGGAACTGATAACAAACCAAAGTCTACATACTACTAAAGTCCAACTTAGGAAACCAGTGAGTTTATTGCTGTTTCTTACAGGAGTGTGGCTGAGGCGGTTACGTACAGAAGAAATGACTCAAAGACTGCTTTATTACCAAAAGCCCATCCCAACATGGGCAACAGCTCATGAAAGCTGGAAACCTAGAGGTCATTTTACAACCAGCGGGCACCTTGGCTAGTCAGAGGGTTTCTCGTCTAGTTAGCTCAGTTGGCCTAAACCAGTTTTAGATAGCTGGGCTAATCTGAGAATCTCCTCACAGTCCTTGGAGAATGTGCTTGGAGAATGAGGAAACTATTGAGTTTTTTAAGCTTTAGGGAATCCTTTGAGTTGTTTACCTCCTGATCTTAATGAACTTCCATGAGGGGTGCAATGTTTCACCTCTCTTTGCATCTTTGGTCTTGAAGGGTTTTCCCCTCTGAGATTGAAATTTTTATCTTGGAGAAAATTCCTGTACAATATTAGTATAATATTGTTTTATACTATATAATAAATAGTACCAAAATATAGTAAAATAGTAATAAAATAGAAATATGAAATGTATTTTTTAGAAAATATTTTGTAATTCTATGTAGAACAATGACTTACAGTTTGTATTAATCAAGGTTTTTCATATGCCACAACTGCTTTTCTGGAGAAGTGATTTTATCTTAGAAATTCCCTTTTTGGCTTCCACTAGGTCATTCTGTCTTCCTTATTATACCCAGTAACCTTGATATTGAATTGACTTAGGTCTTATTCCAAATTGATACAAACCATAGCCATATGGGAAAAGGCAACATCGATTAAGATAATGTCTTCATAATATTAGCTTGTGGACAAGCCTGTGATACATTTTCTTGATTGATGATTGATGTGGAAGGACCCCGCCCACTGTGGACAGTGCCACGCCTGGGCCTGCGGTTGTGAGTTCTATAAGGAAGCAGGCTGGGTGAGGCATGAGGAGCAAGCCAGTGAACTGTACTCCTTCATGGTCTTTGTATTAGTTTTTATTTCTGGGTTCATGCCTTGAGTTCATGTCTTATTTCCCTGGATGATAGGCTACAAGATGATGAAATAAACTGTTCTAATTTTATTATACCCTCAGGTAAGTGAAAGGTAAGTGTAGTTCTCACTCCTCATCAAGGAAGCTTCTCCTTGGGACAGATAAGAAAAAAATATAGAAAATCACAACCAATCAAAATACACAGAGGTCTGGAGCTCAGTCCCAGTGGAAACATCTACCCAGATATCTCCCTTACTTGAGGCTCAGGGATCATTGCCGAAGATGGGGGAAGAAAGACTGTAAGAATCAGAAAATCAGAGAGTTTGCTGTGAGGTTGTGTGTTCTAGGAATGCTATACATATAAAGTCATACCAATGTGTCTACCTTAGCATGAGCTGAATAATGACAACAATAGTCATACGAACATGAATGGGGAAGAGGAACACCCAAGGCTCTAACCCTACACAAAGAACCATAGGCCAGAATGGTGAAAGTGGAGAAAGTAGTCTTCCTCAGGGAGGAGACGTCAATCGATTATCTAATAATAAATGCTCAGCCCTGAAAACATACATACAATTAACATTATATAGACTAAGCAGGTAGCATTTATGTATTTAAGGATACATAAGCACATACACATATGTATATAGAAAAATGAGTGAAAAAAAAGAGACCATGAATTTGAATGTGACCAAGAAGAGGTATATAAGAGAGTTTGGAAGGAGGGGTGGGTGGAGGGTAAATGATACAATTATATTCTAATATCAAAAAATAAAATAATGTAAAATGGGTTTTATCCATACCACACAATTCTATCTTAGGCAAATAAAATAAAATAAAAAGATGAAATAAAGTCTTTTCTACTCAAATTGATTTGTCATGGTGTTTTATCACAGTAATAGATCCTACCTAAAATTGAAATTAACACCAGAGAATGGATTACTGATGTGACAGACCTGGCCATTTTGTGTTAGGGGAGGATTATGGAAAGTGTTTGGTCCTCTAGGCTAAAGAAACCATTGAGTACTCAGGGCAGAGTGGACTGTTTCCTGGAAACTTGGAAGGAAAGGATGTTGAGAGTGATACAGCCAATAGAAGTCTGGGTTGTGAAGTTTCAGGGAGACATTTTGAGAGTCCTTTAGAGAGTCCATCAGGACCATCCAACATTTTGGATTAGGAATCTTTCTTTCTGGTCAGATGATGGTGAAGAATTGGCTGTGATTAAAAGAGACCAATGTGGGAATCTGAGGAAGACTTGAGTACATGTATGAGGAGCAGATTGAGTCCTGAGCACATGAGAATCATTTGATATTGCCATGGCCAGGCCAAGTCCTCAGGCTTCAGAGTCTTTGAGAGGGTAAAGATTTCCCTGAGGTATGTGTGGCAAAATGATCCACTGGTCTGAGAGTGAATGTTCCATCGTGTGTAAGTCAGATTGTTTTGAGCAACTACACCTCCCTCGTGTTTTACAGCCTGAGACTGTTTGTTACAGTCTCCTACTAAGACCAGTTAACTCTTTCCCCTAGTGTTGCACATAGTAAATACACCAAGGTTACAGGTTATTGCATAGCCAGTGCCACCCCACCCAGAGTGCACATAGTCTACACAATCCTATTTTTATGGTTGTATCTGTATGTCTATTCTTTTCTCATTCTGTTGCTGTCCTTGACCAGGGTTCTGGGACCCAAGATGCACAGGACGTGACAGATAAGAACCACAAATGAATCTTTGCTTTGCTAGGACAACTGACACTGGTTGTCTGGTGCTGAAAAAATCAATTGTAGGAAGAAACCAGTATTGCTGAAGCAATGTCATCTGGGGAGTGTTTTCTTAGGGTCAGCACACAGGGGCTGCAGTCCAGAGAGGACTGAGGCTGTAGCTAGTGTCAGCAGATGACCTTGGTAATGTATAGAGTTTTACAGAGAGTATTGGTTTTCTAGGCACAAAGGGTTATTGAGAGCATCTGAAGCTTGACACTGAGAAGCCAGGGTGGGCTATTGGTAAAGGGACGGCTTCAGATGCAGTTAAGCCCTAAGACTGAAGAACTCACAAAGATAACCTCGGGCTTGGGGTAATGGGGCAGAGCCAGTATTTCTGAAGAAAGCCCTGGAGAGCCTATTGGTGAAGGTGCCGCTCAGTTGCAGGGTAGACTCCAGTACACTGGAAATATCAGTGCCATGGGCTAACCATTGAGGACAGTTGTAGGTGTGGAATAGAGCTAGTCTGAGCCTACACACAAGCTGTGTGTGTTTTAGATGGCAGAGTTGGGGAAACGAGCCTTTTAGAGCCCAGAAGATTGTGACTGGGTCCCAGCCTTTAAGAATTGGAACTTTTCACACTGTTGAATTTCGGCTTTTCTTTCATTTGTTTGTGAACATGCCCTGATTCTTCTATCCAAGACTAAGATAGTATTGAACTTTCTTTTTTTTTTTCTTTTGATTTTGCAAAAACCTTTGAGTTCTTTCTAGAAATTTAAAAATTTAAAAGAGACTGAACTTTTGAAATATTTGTATTTTAAAGAGTTTAAAAAGTTGGAATGTTTTTGTTGCGATAGTCATAGTAATATGAGATCTTAGCCATCCGTCAGAATAAAAAAGTTACAGTTGAATAGCGATGTGCTTGTGTGTCATATTGAAAAGGGGTCATTTGTGCTGGTTAGCTGTTTCACCTTGACAAATGCTAAGGTCATCAGGGAAGACGGAGTCCCGACTGACACTATGAATCCATAAGATTGGTCTGTAGGCAAGCTCGTGGTGTATTTGCTTGATTGGTTAGTTTGAATAGGTTAGGCCTCCATAGATTTATGTGTTTCAATTGCTTGGCTATAGGGACACTATTCGGAGGTGTGGCCTTATTGGAATAGGTGTGGCCTTGTTGTAGGAAGTGTGTCACTGTATAGGCAGGCTTTGAGGTCTCTTATGCTCAAATTCTGCCTGATACAGAATCAGAGCCTCCTCTTGGCTGCCTGCAGAGGACAGTGTCTTCCTGGCTGCCTTTCATTCAAGATGTAGACCTCACAGTTCCTCTAACATGTCTACCTACATGCTGCTATGCTTCCCACCACAATCATAATGGACTAAACCTCTGAATGTACACATGTTAGCCTCTATAAGAGTTGCTTTGGTCATGGTGTCTCTTCACAGCAATTGAAATCCTAGGACAGTTATTGAAGTGAAGGGCCCATCCCACACTGGGAAACACTGGCCCTGGGTAGATGGTCCTGAGTTACATAAGAAAGCAGTCGGCTGAGAAACACCTAAAGAAATGTTCAACATCTTTAGTCATAAGGGAAATGCAAATCAAAACAACCCTGAGATTTCACCTCACACCAGTGAGAATGGCTAAGATCAAAAACTCAGGTGACAGCAGATGCTGGCGAGGATGTGGAGAAAGAGGAACACTCCTTCACTGTTGGTGGGATTGCAGACTGGTACAACCATTCTGGAAATCAGTCTGGAGGTTCCTCAGAAAATTGGACATTGAACTGCCTGAGGATCCAGCTATACCTCTCTTGGGCATATACCCAAAAGATGCCCCAACATATAAAAAAGACACGTGCTCCACTATGTTCATCACAGCCTTATTTATAATAGCCAGAAGCTGGAAAGAACCCAGATGCCCTTCAACAGAGGAATGGATACAGAAAATGTGGTACATCTACACAATGGAATATTACTCAGCTATCAAAAAACAACGAAGTTTATGAAATTAAAGGCAAATGGTCGGAACTGGAAAATATCATCCTGAGTGAGGTAACCCAATCACAGAAAAACACACATGGTATGCACTCACTGATAAGTGGCTATTAGCTCAAATGCTTGAATTACCCTAGATGCCTAGAACAAATGAAACTCAAGACAGATGATCAAAATGTGAATGCTTCACTCCTTCTTTAAAAGGGGAACAAGAATGCCCTTGGCAGGGAATAGAGAGGCAAAGATTAAAACAGACACAGAAGGAACACCCATTCAGAGCCTGCCCCACATGTGGCCCATGCATATACAGCCATCCAATTAGACAAGATGGATGAAGCAAAGAAGTGCAGACCGACAGGAGCCGGATGTAGATCTCTCCCGAGAGACACAGCCAGAATACAGCAAACACAGAGGCGTATGCCAGCAGCAAACCACTGAATTGAGAATAGGACCCCCGTTGAAGGAATCAGAGAAAGAACTGGAAGAGCTTGAAGGGGCTCGAGACCCCATATGTACAACAATGCCAAGCAACCAGAGCTTCCAGGGACTAAGCCACTACCTAAAGACTATACATGGACTGACCCTGGGCTCTGACCTCATAGGTAGCAATGAATAGCCTAGTAAGAGCACCAGTGGAAGGGGAAGCCCTTGGTCCTGCTAAGACTGAATCCCCAGTTGTTGGGGGGAGGGCGGTAATGGGGGGAGGATGGGGAGGGGAACACCCACATAGAAGGGGAGGGAGAGGGGCTAGGGGGATGTTCGCCTGGAAACCGGGAAAGGGAATAACATTCGAAATGTAAATAAGAAATTAATAAAGAAAAAATGGGAAAAAAAGAGACTGTGTTTTATACAGTGCTGATATTTTTCTGTGGTAGAATGCTATAAAGTCTTTCAGGGAAATTGGGTTCTACAGCAAATGTCAGGATAGTAGTTTATACATTGTCTCAACACTTGAGCATCTTTTATCAGTTCTCTCTAAAAAGCTATAACAAAACAATTCCAGGACATCTTGATGGATGGAAAGAAGCAAAATATAAGGATTTTAGGCTGCTCACTTCTCAACTAAGTGAACTTCTTTTTTCTTTAACACAGACAAAATTAAATAAATCAAGTCTAAAGAAGAGTTGAAAATCCAAAGTGGCTTTAAAGTAAATATCATCCTGTCTGCTCATTCTGTGCTTCTTTATGAATTACAAACACATTTTTCCCAATGTAGGGGTTGATGTTTAGAATCTTAGATGTATTTTATTCCTTTTTAACACCCGTATAAATTCCTGAAATTATATTTCTACTACTGTGCACTTCTTTCTATTTTAAATTTTTCTTGTCCTCACTCTTAAACTTGGTGTAAGAGCTGTCCTCCATTTATTTTATTTTTCTTGGGGCTTATAGTTTGAAAGACAGACTTGTTAGTTGCCTTGGCGCCGTGGCAGTGTTTTAAGTTCATGAGATTTATTTATTAGTTTTATCTGTCTCTGTCTTTTTCAATGAATGCAAGACACAAAGAATTTAAACACACGGCACTCCTTTAACATGACAAACAGTAGCAATATAAGCTGGGTCCAGAAAATGAAAGAGAAAAAACATTTCTTTCTTTCATGGCTTTCATTACATGGTAGCTGCTTAGTTTTGTGGAATTGAAAATTATTATATACCCAAAAAACACACTTACTGCTCAATTTGTGTGATACTGTTTGTCTATTTAAAAAGCAGGGTGGCTACTCTGGGCTGTGGAATCAAATGCTGACTGTGCTGTGTGGAATAAACTTGGTAAACTCATTGTTTTGCTTCCCTTTAGCCTCCTTTTATTTTTTCAGGAAACCTTTGGATCAATGATAGGACCCAATAAAATCTTACCTTTGAGCAAGCTTCTTGTATATAAACCCAGGGCCTGTAGTGCCAGGCTTTTCTATTGTAGCATCCATTTTGTTAGTGTTTTTCCAATTTATCTTGTGTTACTAACTCTCAGTGTACTATGCCTATTGTAAATATTTAAGCATTACTGTTGACATAAAGATAATACTGACAAATTGAGTTAACATTTCTGCTGAGGATTACCGACCATGTGCAGCCCGAACAACTTTGACACCCACAGCAAGCTCTATACTCAGGCCAAATTGTGTTTAGTCTACAATACAACACTGTTTCTCAAATTAATTTTTAGCTTTGATTTACACAGAACACGAGACAACCTTTCTGGCATCAATTAATTGTTTGACTTTCCTAATACATTTCCATT
This sequence comes from Rattus rattus, assembly GCF_011064425.1. Lineage (NCBI taxonomy): Eukaryota > Metazoa > Chordata > Mammalia > Rodentia > Muridae > Rattus > Rattus rattus. Next base: position 177,625,220 of record NC_046156.1, read on the forward strand.
TTAACTAGATTATGTCTACGATATCAAAGGAAAAGGAAACCTTGCAAGACGTTGGTGTCTTGGGTGGCTCTAGCCACCCATTCTTGGACCTCAAAACTATACTTTTCTGAAGTCTCATCCGAGAGTGTTCTCATGTCACTATAGCCCAAGCTGTGTACATGATTCATGCTATGATTAGTGTTAGCATTATTTAAGCATACAAAAGAAAAATAACTTGAGTTTCATTTCATGGGACAGTCACACATTGAACAACAAAAATTAGCAAAGGGAGTGAAAAAAGATTATGAAAAACTACCATTTTCACACTTACACTAATATATTTCCGCTTACTAGTAGAAGATTTATCTCTGAGATTATTTGAAACAAGATAATGGGCAGTTTGCCTTTGAAACCAACCCTTTGTATTAATCTTTCTTTTTGTCCCCTGGACTTATCATACAGCTGCCACTGAAATGTATTTAGAGAGGTTTTTTATCATAACTGTCAAGAGACTCCCTATACCTCTTAACTATGGAAGAATTTAAAAAGCTCGGTCCTTTCAGACTCCAGTGTGTTAATGAATTAGCATGGACAATTCTCCTTGCTGTTTTGATTAAATTTCACTTCCATAGAAAAGCTTTAACCCTGCCAGATTGATGGCTTCAATACACACATTCATTTGAGTTCCTCCCTTTTTCTTAGTTCATGGACTCGTTTGAGGAAGCGGTAACAAAGCCTGGGTTACATCAGGAAGACAAAATTGTACTTTGCTGAAATGGAAATTGCATCTTCCTTAATTAATTTGCAATTTAATTTCCCTCATTGCTTCAGTTCAGAGCCCCAGGACGCTAGTTAAAATTGTAGCTCGCTTCAAGAAGAAGAAGGCTGTCCCATTTAGCTTACTCTAACAAATGATTTCTGTATCGACTAGTTTGTTTCCTAGAACTCCCTGTCCCCGCTGATTTCTAAAATGGTCATCCAAGAAAAGGAAAGCTTGCATTATTTGCTACCCCTGATATGTTATAGTTTGGTATATGTTTCTTTTCGAGCCTGTTATGTGAGGTTACTATTTTTCCTTTGAATGTTGTAGAAATTAAGGGACTAAAATAGAAAACTTAGTTCCTGACAGAGTAGTTAAGCATTATCCATTTCCTAAAGCAGTGCTACTCATTCGCCTCACAGAGATATTGTGTGAGGTGCATTGGAGAGAGGAAGGCAAGCTCAGTATTACATTGTGAAGTGTGCGGCTAGTGGTGCTGGAAGGGGGTGAGTGATGGGGATGTGTTAGTCAGCACTGGACAGATCTAGGTCACCGGCGGGGGGCGGGGGTGCGTGGCAATCTCTGGGATGTCAGTGGGGAATTATATTAAATAAATTAATCGAGGTGGGAAGACCCACTCCCTGTGGGTGGGGCACTTTCAGGGCATGGATCATAGACTGTGTGAAATGGGAAGTGTCAGCTGGGTGCTCATGCCTTTCTTCTGGCTCTGGACATACACATACAGTGACGACTACTTCCAGCTCTAGTTGTCTTTATTTATTTTTTGGCCATGTTGGACTGGACTCTGGACTGTGAGCCAAATGAAACTTTATTTTTTTCCCCTCCTGAATTGCTTTTGTGAGGATGTTTTGTCACAGAAACAAGAAAATAGACTAAGATAGAGAACGACTCTTTAATTAGGTATTTTTCAAAAAGTGAACAGACATCGTTCTGGAGATCCCTAAAAATCCCTTAGAAAAAAAGAACATGTAGATAGTTCAACTATCCTGATTATTATGAATTTAGGTATGGTATATACTATAAAGAACCACGAGCTTACTTATTGTAGATTTACCTGTGCACCCATGTTTATCAAAGGAGTCACAGTAGCCAAACTATATAATCTGTCCAGATTCCTGACCCATGTAGGAAAAGTGGTAGATACACAAAAAGTAGCTTTGTTCATTTTAGTTTTGATTTATTTTTTAATTTTACATATGTGTATGGGTCAGTGCTGGGTTATTAGCATAGGAGTGCAGGCGTCTGTGGAGGCCAGAGGCATTGGCTCCCCTGTGGCCGGAGTTACACTGGGTCGCAACCGGCGGGACATGGGTACTGATGAGAAACCTCTTCCAAAGTACTATGTGCTTTTAACCAAACTATCTCTTCAGACCCCACAAATAGAGCGTTCATCTTAAAGTAGAATGGAATTATATTATTTGCAGGAAATTGATAGTTTAAACTACAGATAATCCATTATGTAAGATAAGCCAGGCTCAGGGAGCTACTGCCATGTTTTATCTCACGTACACAATTAAGAGAGAAAAATAGGCAGAAGTAAAGGGGGGGGGTGACCTGAGCTATATAAGGGGAAAAGAGAGCCAGAGGGCAAGAAAAGATAATCAAGGGGGAGACTATGACCAAACCATATTACACGCATGTATAAGAATGCCTATAACATTACTGTACATAAAGAGAAACAAAGACACTCAAGTTGGCAGCCATTTGTGAGGTATAACAGCCTTGAGGTCTCCGGGGCCTGAGGTTCCAGCTTCATCAATGCCTTGGGGACATCTATAGCCTTCTATGGGGACTCAAATGGCTTTGTTGAGACTCATCAGGCTTTGGGACATCAAATGGCTCTTACAAAACAGCAGTGTTTTTTGAAGAATCAGAAACAGATGGATTGAATTTCCCTTGAAACACAATAGGGTTTAAAAAATGATTGGGAGAAGGAATACTGCCAAGGCCACAACTTTTGTTAAAGGATTTGAGTTTTTCCTTTCTTCAGTCTAGGATGGCTGCTGGGCTGACGGATCACAGTACATTGACAGAGGACGATGTAGAATTTACCTGTCCCAGACCATTCTGTAATCGAATCTGTTATTCAGGTCCTCTGAACTGGTATTTAACGCCTGATGAGGTCACAAGACATCATATTCCAAAAGATATTCTGTTCTCATGTAATACAAAACTTCATGCTTTCACTGGAAACTGAACAGCATGAATAGTGTTTTCAAGTTTTACCATTAGAACATAGTATGTTAATAGTTTCTGTCATAGAGTTTTGGGTTTTGGGTTAGAAGAAGGACCAAAAACAGGACCAGTTCCAGGGCTCTGGGTAATTGACGTTGTTAGTGCCCAAGTAAAGGGCTATCTCATATGGTGTTTTTAATGTTATGACCACCAAGCATTGTTTTCTAAGTTCCAGGAAAAGAAAAAGAAAGAATAAACTCCGAAGACTTACGAGGCTGATGAATGGAACTGGAACAAGAGAATGCCCTGATCTACGTTCAGCTAACTTGGTTATGCTATGCGAACTGGGTGACGTAATGATACCCATAGCTATTTTCATGGAATTGTCGTAGTTATTGGGTACAGTGCATGCACACTTGTGGGCATTTTACCATCCTATCCTCTTGGCAACCCTATGGAACCTTTATAAGAGATTGAACTTCCCTTTTCTGAAAGGCTTAGAACCAGATCTTTTGGAAATAGTCCCATATATAATATATGAGGATAGCACACAATTATAATATGAAATTCATTTTACGTGTAAATTGTATATATAATCTGAAGGTAATTTCATATAATATTTTATATACCTATGCTTTGGCAGAAAACTGGTCTTTTCACTTGTGTCATGCTATGGCTCAAAGCATTTTAAATTTTATATCATTTCAAAGTTTGGATTTTTGGAGTAGTAATGCTCAAGCTTTTTTTTTTTTGATGGGAAAGTATACTATTTAATTTCTCATAGCACCACATTTGTTTCATTTCCAAATGTTTTTTTATATTGGATATTTTTAAATTTACATTTCAAATGTTATCCCCTTTTCCCCACCCAACCACCCACCCCTTCCTGCTCCCCCCCAACATTCCCCTACACTAGGTGGGGTCCAGCCTTGGCAGAACCAAGGGCTTCTCCTCCCTCTGGTGCCCAACAAGGCCATCCTCTGCTACATATGCAGCTGGAGTCATGGGTCTGTCCATGTGTACTCTTTGGGTAGTGGTTTAGTCCCTGGGAGCTCTGGTTGGTTGGTACTGTTGTTCTTATGGGATTGTAAGCCCCTTCAGCTCCTTCAATCCTTTCTTTAATTCCTCCAATGGGAACCCTGGACCTCAGTTCAATGGTTGACTGTGAGGAATGCTCAATCTTTATTATTGTCTCTATTTATTACAGAAGAAGATAGTGTCACATTTATGTAAACCTACATATTTTGCTAGCCTTATAATTTAAGGCAGTGTTGTTTCCTCTTCATTTTGCTATGGAGATCCATGTAGATACACAACTCTAAAGTGTGATCTCTATTAATCTAAAAGCAAAAGAATAGCATATCTGTGGAAGGCAACTTTTATGTAAATGAGTAATATGTAAAGGTGGGAGAAGATGCCAAGATCTCAAGATTGGGAGACCAATGGAAAACTATGGTGTTTGAATGTAGTTTTAGTGAGAGGATGAGCTAACTCAGGGATGGGAGGAAGGAGATGATAGGGTCTGGCTTAGATATACTGAGTGTGGAATATACACAAGGCATCTATGTGGAAATGCCCACCAGACAGGAAGGAGAAAGAAGTTGCAGCTTAGGGTGGATGGACAAGTAGAAGGAGGGGATGAAACTATGGGAGCATATGAGTGCACAGAGGGAGTAAATATGAAGACTGGTGTTCCAGGACTAAAATGGAAACGAGTCTTTAAAAAGATACTAAAGGTATAATTGCATTTGTTTTTGTCTCAGCACAGAGAAATAAGTTAGAGAAGAAAAATATTAAGACCTGATTCATTGCATGTAGGCAATCTTCTGTTTGAGCAGAACAGTGTTTGATGTTGGAAGAAATGAGTATCTTTGCTTTGAACAACTGTGTGCCCCATCTTAATGACCTCTGCCGTGTGATACTGATTCATCTCACACTTGATTGTTACTTTGTGTTCTTTTCTTGTAACAGCAGAAAGAACATTTCCTGCTTTGACTCATTCATTTCCAAAGAAGGATTATGTAGAAAGTGAAATGTGATGGAATCATGTTTGAGACATAATTATAGCTTCGGCTCTTCCTTACAAAACTTCCAAAGTTTCCTTATTGTCTGATGTAATACAGAAAAACCACACCACAGTCTTACTAACAGAATGGTGACTACCATGTAACTTTATGAAAACAGATGTAGTTCTGAGATTTTCCTAAAATGTGGGCAAATAGATATTTTGGTTGATTATATCTAAGTAGGAGTATGGTTTAGGAGAAAAATCAGTACATCTTGACCTGAGAACAGAGCCATAGGAGTTTGCAATTATATAACACAACAGTTTACCTAACGTCTGTTCTTTATTATTACTGCTAGAACTAATAAAATCTCACCCTTTGTTTTTCAGATTCTGTAGCCATTTGGATTTATATCTCCCTCTTTGTGCTCACTATTTCATGCTAGTTTGAGCTATTTTATTTACTGTGTACCGAGACTTCTCTCAACTCATAGTTCTTTAATTCCTTGATAAAAAATTTGATGTGTTCACTCCATATTTTGTGTAAGTGTACTATTTCTTATCACAATTTACTCAAATAAATTAGTTGTTATTGTATTCAATGTTCTTGATGATCTGATTTCAACCAAATCTATGCCTTTCTGTTTCTTTATCATGTGTATCGAAACTTCTCTTGCATGCTCTCCCAATACCAGCATTTGTCATCTCTGTAATTAGGGCAGGGTCTATGCTATGTAGTTTCCTTCTTAACTGGTTTTTTGAGAGAAACAACCATGAAAAAAGTCCATTGCTTTGAGAAGGTATAGTTGCTTAATAGAATGATATAGAATGAATAATGTCTTCTATATTTCAGAGAAGAGATCCTGAGACATATAGGTTTTTCGGGACCTTAGGATATATGTCAGTGATGGAAATTTGTCTTGCATGGATGAGGCCCTGGATTCAAGTTTTGGTATGACAAAGAGACATTACACTGCCCCCACTGTTTTTGGATTTACAGACTCAACATACACAGTGTAATAGCAGGAGCAGTGAGGATCAACAAGTGTTCCGCAAAGAGTCTAAGAGGCTGGACTTTAACAACATTTTAAGCTTTCTGATGTGAGATCAATTACAGTATCAGCCAGAATCTCAGCACATCACAGGTGGCATAAGTCAGCCACTCTGGCACATACCTGTAACCATAAACAGGAACAGAGATAGATCGACTATAACTTCAAGACTGGCATGGGCTGCATAGTCAGATCCTGTTCTAAAACACCAAACCAGACACAACCGAACACCAAGACTGAAAAGCAACAAACAAGAAACAAGTAAGAAACAAAACACACAACACCAAATAGATGCTAGAGCAAAATAGATTAAGTAAAAATAAAATTAATGAGCTGTCCATGGATCGGATGTCCTTAGGTTAAGGAAGCTAACAGCAGATGGTAATGTACAGAGAAAGCTGTGATTGCCCCTCCAGTGATCAGGAGACAGAATCGTCTTCAGGGACAGTTGTCAACAAGGGTGTCATCAAGGGTCACTTGTACCACATAAGGACTTGTTTAAGACTTTCTTTCCCTTAATAATTTTAGAAAAACATTCAAATTAGTCGATTTCTTCAAAAACCCTATTTTGTGCTCTTACTGAATCAGTATGGTTCTTGGATATGCATGAGTCAATTTGTTGGGAAAAAGTGTTATTAAAAGGCTGTGCCAACGATGTCCTGCTGAGAGAGTAAGGGAAAACATTCACAGTCCTGCAATCACCCTCTATGATCTTTCAGGTTTTCACTAAATCTACCAACCCACTTTAACATCCCCCGTGACAAGCCAAGCCCTCCAAACCGTCCTTGAGATGACTGGGTTTAAGGAGACGTAGCTGTTCAGGAGTTTCTATCAAAGTCAAGCATGAGATAATGGAGAGTCCAAGGTTAATGGGTTGGCTTTCAAGATTGTCTCCTTTTAAGCTTCAGATCTTTGGACTGAAACCGTGCATGATGGTGTTTATTTGACTTGTCTGTGCTGTGAGGTCAGCAAAGCACCCTGAATACCATCTTATTTTTATTTATGAGTTCTGTTTCCTAAAAGCAGCAAGACACTCATTCCCTACATTGCATTGTTAGGAAATGACTGAATGCCTCAAAGTGACTGAAGCAACTTGGAGCTTAGTGACTCATAACACTAATGCCATTCATCAATTAGGGCAGGACTGCCTGTCTGCTTGTAATTTGGCAAGCAGCGTTTTTGTCTTCCAGAAGCACTCAGAGGAATTCTTCCATCTGAAGAGAAGGATGAGGAAAGGTGTTCAGTGAAATTAGCAAGACGAGGTGCTTGTTTAATGAGACAGCACCACAAAGTTGCTACTCGGATGTATTTTCTACAGGGATGGCTGTTGTTACATGTCAAGAGTAGAGAGCAAATTAATTGTACTGTGTCTCAGTCCCTAACTATAAAATGAACAATGGCATTTTATGTTAGGAAAATAAACAGATGATATTTTTTTTCAAAGGAACTCTATGGGAGAAAGCTACTGTAGAAATCTAAGCACGGGATTTTATTTATTGCAATTCTATTTTTGTACCTGAGAAGTACTTAACATTACTTATGTTAATACTATTTTTCAGATGGACTTTCCTTGGTAAATGTAAATCAGACCATGGCATCCAGCTGCTTATAAACTTGTGTTCCCTAACACCTCTCATTGTAGGTCATCATGAGGTCACAAACACAGTCATGCTGGGCTTCTTTTTCTTAAACTGGTTAGGTCTTCCCACCTTGGAGCTTTCCCAAGCATCACCCCTCACACTGAGGGTCTCTTTCCCTATTCTTTCATAAGGTTCCCTTTTTCTTTCAACCATCCTAAGCCATTATCTTAAAGTTGTTTTTCTGATTTCCAACTTAATGTCCTATTTGAGATGTACTTAACACTACCCGATAGACTTAAATTGCTATTTGATCTGGGTATTCACTTATTGATTGGGAAGGGAAAATTCATGAGATTAGGGATATTATTGGTAGTAGTATTAGTAGTAGTATTATTAATACCCACTGCTATGTAGATTATGGTTTCTTGAAAAATGGCTATCTTGTGGCTGGTGTTCAGTAAACAGTTTAGTTATTGAATGGGTGGGGAAGTGGACTGATAATGTCCTAAGTATATAGCAAGCACATAAAGTATATTATTCCAATGGACTTGACATACATGAAAAAATAGATCAAGATGTTAGCCAAAATTTTAATGGACACAGAGGGAAGTCATTTTCATCATGTCTTTTTGGATTAATTATATAGGTAATTATCAGATCTTTCATTTGGAATGGAGTTTGTGTGCCTAGACTCCCTTGCTCTGGGACATTCTCTCTCAACAATCCTTCCTCATAGCCACTGCCTTAGTAGGCTCAGAGCCTCATCTGATGTTAGCTTTATCAAAAGGGTCTGAAACTCAATATAAAATGCAGACTTGCACTGAAACTTACAGTTCTCCTACTTCAGCCTCCCAAAAGCTGGGATTTCAGGTGTGTCCAGTTACACCTGGCCTCAGACTCACCTCTTTTCACACACATCCCCACCTATCTGAGAGTTTTCCTAGTGCTAATTAATCTGCAGGAATCTCCAGTTTTAAAAAGGAACCATGCTTGGAGTCTATCTCTACCTTACCACATACATTGACTTTCTTCATGTAATTATTGTTTACATGAACATCTGTACATAGATGTATCATTTTGCACCATTTGTTCTGTTTTGAGAATTTATAATTGACAATTAGTGTATCTCCCAAAATTACCTATTTAGGGAAGAAATTTGTGTGTGTGTGTGTGTGTGTGTGTGTGTGTGTGTGTGTGTGTGTGTGTTTTTTTTTCTTAACCCAAAAGCCAGATTTGAATTTTTATACTTAGATTTCTGAATATGAAGCAATCTATGTTTAGTTCGTAGAGAACTAAGAACTGGGAGTGACACAAAACTGTAACTTTCCATGTGGTTTTGCTCACTGAGAAAGAATCTCTTGGCTAATCTGGGAGAAAAGAATGTTTAAATAAGGAAGTTAGAAATGAATCAGAAACACTTGAACATCAGAAGTCAGAAATGCCCACTTCTTTTAATTATGAAATGACTTCTGTTGCCTGTGAAGAATTACTAACATGCATCATCTCCGGTAGCGTTGTGCAGTCTGTGTTGATGCTTCCTCAGAGTTTGTCTTTGGCTTACTCTCTCTAGTGGTGTAAGTGGTCTGCAAAGACAACAGAGACCCAGGACTCATCTTCCATTATCCTTCCATCCTTTCCCTCTCCTCCAGCATCTACTAAATTGGATGGGGGATGCTATTAATACTATTCTAAACAAACCTTGTGTATGAAAGTGATATCAGAGTTGAGAAAATTACTTTCCTCTAGCTATGAGTTTTGTATAGGCTTCATTTGGGGAATCAGCATTTATTCTGAATTTAAGCAACACTGGTCTAGCGTAGTCTAACATTGGCCCAACTAACGCTATGCGGTTTTCTAGTAAGGGGTTAAGAAAATCTTGGTGGTTCTCAGTGTTTTACTGAAAAGATCCTCTATGTTATTACTGCGTTATCATGTATAGTGTAAATTTCAGATATGTTTTGTGAATACTTTGGCCTCTAATCTTTAAAGACAAGTTGAGATCATGAGACTCTATGTACTCTTTATTATTTAAGCATTTAGGAAACCAATTTTGTTTCCCAGGGAGCCTGTGGCCTAGAGAGTCTATAAAGCTTCCCTTCCATGTTATTTGTCTTATGATGTTCATGCCCTTGCATAATTTCTGAGCTTTGCGGCAACCATGCTTGGTACTAGTATAGACAGAGTAAAGGTAATGCTCCGTCCGATACTGCCTTCATTATGCCATAGTGAACCCCTGTTGCAGATTCGTACTTATAGCCAGATGGAAATACATTTTGCCAGCAGCCCTAGGGAGCTTAGGAACAAAGTCTTCCTCAGCTTAGAGTCCATGAGAAAGCAGCCTTATAATTACCTTGACTGCAGTTCGTGTGGCTAGAAGTAAAGTAGCCAGTTGAGCCTTGATGGGACTCCATGCCTGCAGGGACAGTGAGAGATTAAAGAGTGTCATTTTATGATGTTTAGTTTGTAGCAATCTGTTACTCAGTAAGAGTAACAAATAAGTAACAGGAAGAACAAGTAAATAACAATAAGAACACAGAATTCCACACGTCAACCTGAGGAGGCCCACAGCATGAGGGTGGTTAGTTTCTCAGGCGATAACATGCTATGAACACTCATTAAATTTTTATTACAGAAACTATTGACTGTCTACTGATCTTGTTAGCAGATCAGCTGAAACGTTCATCTTTCTGTTTCCTTTTCTTTATGGGAATCTGATGTAGGGTTGAAGACAGCCTATAGCGATTATGAAGTGTGGCAGGGATCAGAACATGGTGATGCACTAATTGATCCTCACCAATGGCTTGCTTTTGTCTAGTTTTTTACTCTCTCCTGTGGTGTTGAACCACTGAGCTTGATCTGCCAAGCTTATGTCTAAGAGAGGTTTTTACTTGTGTAAAACTAGTGACCTATTGGCCAGGAGAGTTCCTTGAAGAACCAAGGACATTAGGAACTATGTCAATAGTCAATTTAAAAGGTTGTTGATTCTGGGGATTTTGATGAAACCATAGATGCTAATGATGTTGCTCAGATGTTTATTTAGAATAAATACATTTAATCATCCCTTCATCTCTGGGATAAAACCAACTTGATTATGGTGGATAATCTTTTAGATGAGTTACTGAATTTGGTTTGTAAATATTTCATTGTAAAATTATAAGCAATATTATCTATAATTTTCATTTTTGTTGTTGTCGTGGAGTTGTTTGAGGTTTGGGTATCAGGGTAGCAATGACTTTGTAAAAAGAATTTGGAAATGTTCCTATAGTTTCTATTTTGCAGAATAATTTGTAAAGTATTAGTATTAGTTCTTCTTTGAAAATTGTGGTGGTTGGAATATGAAGGACCAGGGAGTGGCACTAATAGGAGGTGTGACCTTATTGGAGTAGGTGTGGCCCTGGAGGAAGTGTGCCACTGTGGGGTAGGCTTTGAGACTCTCCTCATAGCTTTTTGGAAAAAGTCTCTTCCTGGTCACCTTTGGATCAAGATGCAGAACTCTCGGCTCTTCCAGCACTGTCATGCTTCCTGCCATGATGATAATGGATTCAACCTCTGAAAATATAAGCCATCCCTAATTAAATGGCTTTTGTAAGAGTTGTTTTGGTCACGGTGTCTCTTCACAGCAATGGAAACTAACTAAGACAAAGGTCTACTACAATTTTGTTACACAATCATCTCTACAAATGCAGAAAAGGCCTTTGACAAAATCCAATATCTGCTGCTAGCAGTTCTGGTGAGACTAGGGATGGGATGGATTGTTGAGAGCACAGCACTAAGGTCCCTCTACCCATAGATCTTTAGAGAAACCAGGAATATTAAGCACTCATTGTCTTTCCCAATGAGAAAGATGTAAAAATCCTGTTCTTCCATCCAGAAAGCTGGGAATTGCAAGTGATTAATAGCCTGGTGATCTGTGTTCTCTGTTGGACCAGGCTGTATCAAGTTCCCACAACCAGGACCTGAGATACCTAATAGTCTAAATGACCTTAACTTTGTTGGTATAGCCAGAGGCTCTCCCAAGCTCCCACAACAAGGACCAGCTGTGTCTAATAGCCCAAATAGCCTCTATGTTATCTGTGTGACCAAGAGACCCTTCCTTAAGCCCTTAAGCTAGTATAGGTAGTCTATCTGAAGAACCCATCTTCTTGGAAGAAATGACACATATTCTGAGTCTAATGTCGATTCTACTTCCTTGTGCACCCGGGATGATAGTACATCAGGAAACTTTTCCCCCAAGATATTATACTGTGTTTAAATTTGTTGAGAATAATCTTCTTGGTATCAAGGATCCATGTTGATGAAGTCAACATGAACTGAATTTTCACTCTCACCCCTTCCTGGTTTACTTCCCTGCCTGACACCTGCAGACAACCCCCTCAATAGACATATTGAAATGTGCCAATGGCAATTTACAGCAATCTCACAGCCAACATCATTCCATGTGAAGAGGTCATAGCCCTTCTGTTAAAAATCAAACAAGACACCAGTGTGTATGCACGGCATTTGTAATGGAATAAACAAGAACTGTACAAGCCCAAAGCAGATAAAATCCTGGCATAAAGAGCGGAGCTGGGAACATAATCCTACCCACAGCTGTGGAGTGATTGGCAGCTGTTAGTAGCTACAGGGAGAAGGCGAGTCAGTCTTCTCTGAGAGTGTAGCCTCTAGTAAGTTAACTCTATGCTGGAAGAAGGCCACAAGCCCAATATCTAAGAATATTTGGGTAACACAATTTGGTCTTGATGAAAACATAAAAGACACAACATCTGGTGGTTAGGAAAGGATGGGTCAATATGGGGAAAATAGGTGGAATGAAGGTGAATGTGACCAAAGACAGAAAACTAAGTACTAAGTTCTCAGAGAACAAATACTAAATTCTTAAAAGATACATTTGCTGGCCATAGCAATCTTGGTTGGCAGTTGTTTACTTTCAGGGCATGAAATATTATCATTCTAGGCTTGATTGGCTTTTACAATTTCTGATGAGAGAATTTTTTATAAAGGGTGTTTCTCATGTGAGTAGTTCTTTACATATTTTTAATATTGTTCATTTTCTTTGCAGTTTTGATTGTTGTATAAAATGTGCTGTAGAGTCAGTCTTCTCTGTGATGCCTAGTTGGGATTCTAGATGCTTGTGTTTGGTTGCCATTTCTCTATATTTGGCAAAATTTTCTGTAATAATTTCATTGAATAGATACTCAATACTGTGTTCCATTTTATCTCATTTATTATACTATTAACTGTACCTGTTGGTTCTATTAATTAAGTGATGCTTTTAGTGTTTCTAGAAATGCAATTAAAATATCAACATAGTACTTTTTAGGCACAGTTTCACCAGTATTTCATTTACCTATATAGTTTTCTTAACCATTTGCCATTATTTGACAATGCTCATGACTGAGTTCAACTATGTTTTGAGTATATCAAGTAATCTTTAATGCCTTTCTTTTCTTTCATTACTTATCTTTGTGAAATGTGTCCTATATACATGTTCACATTTTGTTTGAGGTCTCTTTATTTTCTAGAATGTGACCATCATTCCCTTGTGCTTTATTTAATCTCATCCTGATTTTAATGTTTTAATAATTACATGTCATGCGCTTAGAGGAGTGCTCGATTGTTAGCTAACAGTCGCTCTGTTTTGATGAGCTGTGATTCCCCTGTTTGATCCACCACACCCAATGATATTCAACATGTATACCTCATGTACTACCTTATAATAATTATTAGCGAGTATGACAAAAGAAATAGATAAAACGAAATAAAATAATGCAAAATAAAACAAAATATTTAATCAACCTGGCTAAAGAAATAAAAAGGACCATGAAAAGAATTTGGTGGTGCATTTACCAGAAAGGACAGGAAATACAATTGCAAGTTTTTCCTGCTTAACAGTAAAGTGTGTCTCACTGTTTTCAACAATGACAATGACAACATTCACAGCAGCAGCAGCAGCAGTAGCAAGCAACAGCAGTAGCAACAACAGTAGCAGCAACAGCAGCAACAGTAGCAACGGCAACAGTTCAACAACAGCAGCAACAGCAGCAGCAACAGCAGAGTAACCAGCAACAGCATAGCAACAACAACAGTAGCAGCAGCAGCAACAACAGTAGCAACAGCAGCAACAGTAGCAACAGCAACAACAGTAGCAACAGCAGCAGCAACAACAGCAACAACAGTAGCAACAACAGCAAAACAGTAGCAACAACAGCAACAACAATAGCAACAGCAACGGTAGCAGCAACAACAGTAGCAACAACAGCAACGACAATGTAACAACAGCAACAACAACAGTAGTAGCAGCAACAGCAACAACAACAGTAGCAACAACAGCAGCAGCAATGCAACAGTAACAACAGCAACAACTTGTAACAGCAACAGCAGCAGCAACAGCATAGCAGCAACAATGCAACAGCAACAGGCAACAGCAGCAGCAGTAATAAATAGCAACAACAACAGCAGCAGCAGCAGCAGCAATAAAACAACAACAGCAGCAGCAGCAGCAGCAACAGCAGCAGCAGCAGCAGCAGTAGCAGCAGTAGCAGCAACCTAAAACCAAACAGTCCCTCTGGGACACTCAAGTTATTAATAGTTGAAAGTCAATTTGGAGTTTCTTTTGAATCAGCCTCTTTCCAAATATTTGATGTCCACTTATTTTCATTACAATTACACAACCTGAAATTCATTTTCTTTTTACAAACAATAGGAAAATAAGAGCTATTCAATTTATTCTTATCTCTGCCCCACATCGGTTCTTTCCCAGTTTCCTCTCTTTGGAGTTTATAGTAAACTCATCAAATAACATCTTTATTGGGTTGCCACCACTTGTTTTGTTAACATTTGTTTTTATTTTTCATACAATGAGAGTTGTGGGTTGGACATTCATTTGTTATAGTAAATTTCCTCTTCTCTGGAGGATGTCTTTGTAGATTTAATAAAGTTAATTTTTCACGATGAAGATGATGTAAACTTTCCTCTCTTCTTTACCAAGTAAAAATAGGCTGAATTTGAGACAGTCCACTAGAATGACCAAGTTCCTGGTAATCTCTGGGTTTAATATTTGCATTTAATGCATTAGGAATATTTACTTGATTGTATGATTGACAGATTTGTGTTTAAGAATGAATAACGGCTGGGTGGTGGTGGTACACACCTTTAATCCCAGCATTTGGGGAGCAGTTGAGGCTAGCCTGGTCTACATAGTAAGTTCTAGGACAGCCAGAGCTACATAGGAAAGCTATGTCTTGAAAAACTAAAAAAAAAAAAAAGACAAAACAAAACAAAAAACAATTAAAAATGTCATATGAATATAAAAAGTATCCTAAAAGCTAAATAAAATCCTTAGGTATGTATTAGTTATATAATTTGGAGACTAGATTTAATCATCAATCTATTCTCACTACTCTAGCTTATTTCTTTCTTTCTTTTTTTTTTTTTTTTTTGAGAACAAGCAAAGCTATTTATTCGGAGATTGCAGTAAGGAAGTCGGACACTGTCAGCTGCCTTGCGACAGATAGTCAAAAGGCATGCAAGGGGCAGCCCCCTTCTTAGCAAAAAGAGAAGGCGTGCTGATTGCTTTCTGGAGGCTGCCAGTCAGGAAAGTTAGAGGAAGACCCTTAGAAGGGACCTTCTGTATCGTTCAGAGAAAACATTCAACATTGCCAGTTAGGTCTTTTTTTTTTTTTTTTTTTTTATTATTAACTTGAGTATTTCTTATATACATTTGAATGTTATTCCTTTCCCCGGTTTCGGGCAAACATCCCCTCCCCCTCCCTTCCTTATGGGTGTTCCTCCCACCCCCCCCCCATTGCTGCCCTCTCCCCAACAGTCTAGTTCACTAGGGGTTCAGTCTTAGCAGGACCCAGGGCTTCCCCTTCCACTCGTGCTCTTACTAGGATATTCATTGCTACCTATGAGGTCAGAGTCCAGGGTCAGTCCATGTATAGTCTTTAGGTAGTGGCTTAGTCCCTGGAAACTCTGGTTGGTTGGCATTGCTGTACATATGGGGTCTCGAGCTCCTTCAAGCTCTTCCAGTTCTTTCTCTGATTCCTTCAACAGGGGTCCTGTTCTCAGTTCAGTGGTTTCCTGCTGGCATACGCCTCTGTATTTGCTGTATTCTGGCTGTGTCTCTCATGAGCGATCTGCATTCACATTTTGATCATCCGTCTTGAGTTTCATTTGTTCTAGGCATCTAGGGTAATTCAAGCATTTGGGCTAATAGCCACTTATCAATGAGTACATACCATGTATGTCTTTCTGTGATTGGGTTAGCTCACTCAGGATGATAGTTTCCAGTTCCAACCATTTGCCTACCAATTTCACAAAGTCATTGTTTTTGATAGCTGAGTAATATTCCATTGTGTAGATGTACCACATTTTCTGTATCCATTCCTCTGTTGAAGGGCATCTGGGTTCTTTCCAGCTTCTGGCTATTATAAATAAGGCTGCGATGAACATAGTGGAGCCGCGTGTCTTTTTTTATATGTTGGGGCATCTTTTGGGTATATGCCCAGGAGAGGTATAGCTGGATCCTCAGGCAGTTCAATGTCCAATTTTCTGAGGAACCTCCAGACTGATTTCCAGAATGGTTGTACCAGTCTGCAATCCCACCAACAATGGAGGAGTGTTCCCCTTTCTCCACATCCTCGCCAGCATTTGCTGTCACCTGAGTTTTTGATCTTAGCTATTCTCACAGGTGTGAGGTGAAATCTCAGGGTTGTTTTGATTTGCATTTCCCTTATGACTAACGATGATGAACATTTCTTTAGGTGTTTCTCAGCCATTCGGCATTCCTCAGCTGTGAATTCTCTGTTTAGCTCTGAACCCCATTTTTTAATGGGGTTATTTGCCTCCCTGCTGTCTAACTTCTTCAGTTCTTTGTATATTTTGGATATAAGCCCTCTATCTGTTGTAGGATTGGTAAGATCTTTTCCCAATCTGTTGGTTGCCGTTTTGTCCTAACCACAGTGTCCTTTGCCTTACAGAAGCTTTGCAGTTTTATGAGATCCCATTTGTCGATTCTTGATCTTAGAGCATAAGCCATGGGTGTTTTTGTTCAGGAAATTTTTTCCAGTGCCCATGTGTTCCAAATGCTTCCCTAGTTTTCTTCTATTAGTTTGAGTGTATCTGGTTTGATGTGGAGGTCCTTGATCCACTTGGACTTAAGCTTTGTACAGGGTGATAAGCATGGATCGATCTGCATTCTTCTACATGTTGACCTCCAGTTGAACCAGCACCATTTGCTGAAAATGCTATCTTTTTCCATTGGATGGTTTTGGCTCCTTTGTCAAAAATCAAGTGCCCATAGGTGTGTGGGTTCATTTCTGGGTCTTCAATTCTGTTCCATTGGTCTATCTGTCTGTCTCTGTACCAATACCATGCAGTTTTTATCACTATTGCTCTGTAATACTGCTTGAGATCTGGGATAGTGATTCCCCCTGAAGTCCTTTTATTGTTGAGGATAGTTTTAGCTATCCTGGGTTTTTTGTTATTCCAGATGAATTTGCAAATTGTTCTGTCTAACTCTTTGAAGAATTGGATTGGTATTTTGATGGGGATTGCATTGAATCTGTAGATCGCTTTTGGTAGAATGGCCATTTTTACTATATTAATCCTGCCAATCCATGAGCATGGGAGATCTTTCCATCTTCTGAGATCTTCTTCAATTTCTTTCTTCAGAGTCTTGAAGTTCTTATTGTACAGATCTTTCCCTTGCTTGGTTAAAGTCACCCCGAGGTACTTTATATTATTTGGATCTATTATGAAGGGTGTCATTTCCCTAATTTCTTTCTCGGCCTGTTTCTCTTTTGTGTAGAGGAAGGCTACTGATTTATTTGAGTTAATTTTATACCCAGCCACTTTGCTGAAGTTGTTTATCAGCTTTAGTAGTTCTCTGGTGGAATTTTTGGGATCATAAATATACTATCATATCATCTGCAAATAGTGATATTTTGACTTCTTCTTTTCGATCTGTATCCCCTTGACCTCCTTTTTTGTTGTCTTATTGCTCTGGCTAGAACTTCAAGAACTATATTGAATAAGTAGGAGAGAGTGGGCAGCCTTGTCTAGTCCCTGATTTTAGTGGGATTGCTTCAAGTTTCTCTCCATTTAGTTTAATGTTAGCAACTGGTTTGCTGTATATAGCTTTTTACTATGTTTAGGTATGGGCCTTGAATTCCTATTCTTTCCAGGACTTTTATCATGAAGGGGTGTTGAATTTTGTCAAATGCTTTCTCAGCATCTAATGAAATGATCATGTGGTTTTGTTCTTTCAGTTTGTTTATATAATGGATCCGTTGATGGTTTTCCGATATTGAACCATCCCTGCATGCCTGGGATGAAGCCTACTTGATCATGGTGGATGATTGTTTTGATGTGCTCTTGGATTCGGTTTGCCAGAATTTTATTGAGTATTTTTGCATCGATATTCATAAGGAAATTGGTCTGAAGTTCTCTTTCTTTGTTGGGTCTTTGTGTGGTTTAGGTATAAGAGTAATTGTGGCTTCATAGAAGGAATTCGGTAGTGCTCCATCTGTTTCAATTTTGTGGAATAGTTTGGATAATATTGGTGAGGTCTTCTGTGAAGGTCTGATAGAATTCTGCACTAAACCCGTCTGGACCTGGGCTCTTTTTGGTTGGGAGACCTTTAATGACTTCTTCTATTTCCTTAGGAGTTATGGGGTTGTTTAACTGGTTTATCTGTTCCTGATTTAACTTCGGTACCTGGTATCTGTCTAGGAAATTGTCCATTTCCTGCAGATTTTCAAGTTTTGTTGAATATAGTCTTTTATAGTAAGATCTGATGATTTTTTGTATTTCCTCTGAATCTGTAGTTATGTCTCCCTTTTCATTTCTGATTTTGTTAATTTGGACACACTCTCTGTGTCCTCTCGTTAGTCTGGCCAAGGGTTTATCTATCTTGTTGATTTTCTCAAAGAACCAACTTTTGGTTCTGTTGATTCTTTCTATGGTCCTTTTTGTTTCTACTTGGTTGATTTGGCTCTGAGTTTGATTATTTCCTGCCTTCTACTCCTCCTGGGTGTATTTGCTTCTTTTTTGTTCTAGAGCTTTTAGGTGTGCTGTCAAGCTGCTGACATATGCTCTTTCCTGTTTCCTTCTGCAGGCACTCAGCGCTATGAGTTTTCCTCTTAGCACAGCTTTCATTGTGTCCCATAAGTTTGGGTATGTTGTATCTTCATTTTCATTAAATTCTAAAAAGTCTTTAATTTCTTTCTTTATTTCTTCCTTGACCAGGTTATCATTGAGTAGAGCATTGTTCAATTTCCACGTATATGTGGGCATTCTTCCCTTATTGTTATTGAAGACCAGTTTTAGGCCATGGTGGTCCGATAGCACGCATGGGATTATTTCTATCTTTCTGTACCTGTTGAGGCCCGTTTTTTGACCAATTATATGGTCAATTTTGGAGAAAGTACCATGAGGAGCTGAGAAGAAGGTATATCCTTTTGCTTTAGGGTAGAACGTTCTATAAATATCCGTTAAGTCCATTTGGCTCATGAGTTCTCTTAGTCTGTCTCGTCTCTGTTTAATTTCTGTTTCCATGATCTGTCCATTGATGAGAGTGGGGTGTTGAAATCTCCTACTATTATTGTGTGAGGTGCAATGTGTTTTGTGTTTTAGTTAGGTTTCTTTTACGTATGTAGGTGCCCTTGTATTTGGGGCATAGATATTTAGGATTGAGAGTTCATCTTGGTGGATTTTTCCTTTGATGAATATGAAGTGTCCTTCCTTATCTTTTTTGATGACTTTTAGTTGAAAATTGATTTTATCTGATATTAGAATGGCTACTCCAGCTTGCTTCTTCTGACCATTTGCTTGGAAAGTCATTTTCCAGCCTTTCACTCTGAGGTAGTGTCTGTCTTTGTCTCTGAGGTGTGTTTCCTGTAGGCAGCAGAATGCAGGGTCCTCGTTGCGTATCCAGTTTGTTAATCTATGTCTTTTTATTGGGGAGTTGAGGCCATTGATGTTGAGAGATATTAAGGAATAGTGATTATTGCTTCCGGTTGTATTCATATTTGGATGTGAGGTTATGTTTGTGTGCTTTTCTTCTCTTTGTTTTGTTGCCAAGACGATTAGTTTCTTGCTTCTTCTAGGGTATAGCTTGCCTCCTTATGTTGGGCTTTACCATTTATTATCCTTTGTAGTGCTGGATTTGTAGAAAGATATTGTGTAAATTTGGTTTTGTCATGGAATATCTTGGTTTCTCCATCTATGTTGATTGAGAGTTTTGCAGGATACAGTAGCCTGGGCTGGCATTTGTGTTCTCTTAGGGTCTGTATGACATCAGTCCAGGATCTTCTGGCCTTCATAGTTTCTGGCGAAAAGTCTGGTGTGATTCTGATAGGTCTGCCTTTATATGTTACTTGACCTTTTTCCCTTACTGCTTTTAATATTCTTTCTTTATTTTGTGCGTTTGGTGTTTTGACTATTATGTGACGGGAGGTGTTTCTTTTCTGGTCCAATCTATTTGGAGTTCTGTAGGCTTCTTGTATGCCTATGGGTATCTCTTTTTTTAGGTTAGGGAAGTTTTCTTCTATGATTTTGTTGAAGATATTTACTGGTCCTTTGAGGCTGGGAGTCTTCACTCTCTTCTATACCTATTATCCTTAGGTTTGATCTTCTCATTGAGTCCTGGATTTCCTGTATGTTTTGGACCAGTAGCTTTTTCCGCTTTACATTATCTTTGACAGTTGAGTCAATGATTTCTATGGAATCTTCTGCTCCTGAGATTCTCTCTTCCATCTCTTGTATTCTGTTGGTGAATCTTGTATCTACAGCTCCTTGTCTCTTCTTTTGGTTTTCTATATCCAGGGTTGTTTCCATGTGTTCTTTCTTGATTGCTTCTATTTCCATTTTTAATTCCTTCAACTGTTTGATTGTGTTTTCCTGGAATTCTTTCAGGGATTTTTGTGACTCCTCTCTATGGGCTTCTACTTGTTTATTTATGTTTTCCTGGAATTCTTTTAGGGATTTTTGTGACTCCTCTCTATGGGCTTCTACTTGTTTATTTATATTTTCCTGGAATTCTTTTAGGAATTTTTGCGATTCTTCTCTGTAGGCTTCTACTTGTTTATTTATGTTTTCCTGTGTTTCTCTAAGGGAGTTCTTCATGTCTTTCTTGAAGTCCTCCAACATCATGATCAAATATGATTTTGAAACTAGATCTTGCTTTTCTGGTGTGTTTGGATATTCCGTGTTTGCTTTGGTGGGAGAATTGGGCTCCGATGATGCCATGTAGTCTTGGTTTCTGTTGCTTGGGTTCCTGCGCTTGCCTCTCGCCATCAGATTATCTCTAGTGTTACTTTGTTCTGCTATTTCTGACAGTGGCTAGACTGTCTTATAAGCCTGTGTTTCAGGAGTGCTGTAGACCTGTTTTCCTGTTTTCTTTCAGCCAGTTATGGGGACAGAGTGTTCTGCTTTTACGGTGTAGTTTTTCTTCTCTACAGGTCTTCAGCTGTTCCTGTGAGCCTGTGTCTTGAGTTCACCAGGCAAGTCGTTTGTAGCAGAAAAGTTTGTCTTACCTGTGGTCCCCAGGCTCAAGTTTGCTAGTGGGGTGTTGCCTATGAGCTCTCCACGGCCTCAGCAGCCAGGAAGATCTGCGCCGCCCCTTCCGGGAGGTTCCGTGCACCAGGGTTCCAGATAGCTTTTGTTTTCCTCTGGGGTCAGTACTGTGTGCAGCATGCAGTCTCTTCTGGTTTCCCAGGCGTGTCTGCCTCTCTGAAGGTTTAGCTCTCCCTCCCACAGGATTTGGGTGCAGAGAACTGTTTATCCGGTCGGTCCCTTCAGGTGCGGTGTCTCAGACGCAGTGGATCTGCTGCTCCTGGGCCCTCCTCTACGGGTACCCAGAGGCCGTATACAGTATCCTCCTGGGCCAGGGATGTGGGCAGAGATGGGCGGCGTTGGTGGTCTCCTCTGCTCTGCTGCCTCAGGAGTGCCCGCCCGACCAGGCGGCCAGAACTCCCCTCCGGGGGGCCTGGGAGCAGAGAGCTGCTGAAGGCAGGGATCCTCCGCTGGTCCGGGACTCTGGCCAAACACCGGAAGTGTCCGGCCCCAGAGGAACTCCGCCTCTGTGTGACCCGAGATCACCAGGCAAGTCGTTTGTAGCAGAAAAGTTTGTCTTACCTGTGGTCCCCAGGCTCAAGTTTGCTTATTTCTTTTTATACTTTGTCTAATGTCAGAATTTCCAGCTGCTTAAATACAAATATGAAACATTCATTCATAAAAGGGTTAACGAACAAAATAAATATTGAACTGGGCAATTAGAAATTCTTAAAAAGAAACCTTTTTGTTCAAGAATAATTTTGTGTTGAAATGCTGAAGTCAGCTTTGAGCTTTGTAATAAATGAAGCATAAAGGTATGCTGGAGAGACAACATCTTTCTTATGACATGTTCTGAGAAGAATTTATATTCAGAGGTATTTATAGCCACAGAAATTTTGTACAACTCAGAGAAATAGTCATTATATAGTGATTTCAACCTCCTGTTCATTAAGGAAAAATTTGCTGAGATATTATATACACACAGGAAAATATGTACCTGTCCATATCATAGATATGAAACTCAGTGTATTATCCTAAAGTGAAGACCCTTATGTTACTAACGTCCAGATCGTCAGAGTGCAGAAAGCAAATAGACCAGAGAAGTCTGTTTTCTTCCCTTGTCATCATGGCTTTCCTTCTCAAAGCAGCTATTGTTGTGAATGTGAAGGGTATATATTTATTTTGCATATGCATGAACTTTATAGAAAATAGGATTGAGTAATACTCCAGCATGAGAAAGTAATTTGAGACCAACTCTACATGAGGAAATTTATTCCTACTACTATAAACTTAGTAAAAAAATAACATGATTGGGAGGCCCTAGGAAGAAACTTAATACTGCTGTTAGGTAAATTTCTGTAGCCTCAAATATTAAGAATTTATGTTTATACCCATAGACAAAAGCAACTTTCAGTCTTAATCAGAGAAGCCAGTTTTTAGTGAATCTGTGAGTGCTGAAAATTTTGACTGTTGAAGGTGCTAAGAATAAGTAACTGATGTGTGTTTAGCCCTAAACAGGACATTCATATTGCTCTCTAAATATCTATACTCTCTAAGGACATTGTAGAAAAATAGGAGGAGTGTGTGTGTGTGTGTGTGTGTGTGTGTGTGTGTGTTTCAAAAGGTAGGAAGTAGGATTATAAAATATCATCTGGTCATGGCACCCATCTATCAAAATCATGAACTTACAGTTGCTGAGGTTGCCTGCAGTAGGTCTGCTTAAGAAAGGGCTTGTCAACAGCAGACATGAGAAGAGGTAGGACTCATGGGGTCCTACCCCTTACTATTGAACTATTGGTTGTTGATAAACTGTGTGGTAGAAAGGGTCTTAACCTTCAGTTGTGTTCACACTGTGAATCCTCCAGGATCCAAAGTCATAGTTGTACAGAAGGCCATGGCTAAACTTGATGGATTACAAAATAAAGCAAAAAGGCTTGAGTCTGGGAAAGGACTTGTAGGTAGGAAAGGAGGTTGATAGGGTTCAGAGGGATGTAGGAGAGAGGAGGAGATGTGAATAATCATAGTGTATTACACATTTGTGTGAACTTGTCTCAGAACAAATTTAACTAGTAAAAATAGAATTCACATAGCATGTATCCAACATTTAGCTTCTTTTTTTAACCAGTATTATGTTTATAATATTCATTCATTTTCTTGAGTATAGCTATAGATAAATACAATTTTTAGAATACAGTTTTGTATATGTGATTATAAGATAATTTATTTAGGCATTTTAGTGATGGATGTTTGTGGGATTTTTAGATTGGTCTATTATTGCAAACTACCAATACTATTTTATTTAGATCTTTTACCTCAGTCAAATATATAGTTCTGTTGGGTAATTTTGTAAGAGTGAAATTGTTGCACCAAAAGATAAACACATATTCAATTTTCAAATTAGTTTTTAATTTCAAGCATTTTAACTAAAATATAATTATATCACTTTCCCCATTTCTTTTCCTAATTTTTCTCTAGGTCCTCTTCCAACTCCTTGTCTCCTCACTAGCTTAGTTGTTATTATTGTTGTCCATGTATTTAACTGTATACACACACACACACACACAAACATATAGAAATAACCTGCTCAGTCTGCTTTGTTACCTGTGTATATAGGGTTTTAGGGCTGGCTACTTGTGTTGGATAACTGCTGAAACACAATTCAGGAACAGAGTTGTGTGAGGAGAGTTCTAAGTGCTTGTGAACATACTGACAGAAACCAGACAAGAGTCTTGTGCCCTCGATTTTTTTCAAAACAAGGATGAGTTTTTCTATGTTTCTCAGGTGTAGCAGGTAGGAGTGTGTTTACTTCTCATTTCACGTAATTGCAAATTAAAGGTTTAAAGTATACTTTATATGCCTCTACAGAAAAACATGCTGCTGCCATGTGCCCTTTGTTCTCCTGATTGTATACAGCTCACTTAACTATCACATGAGACTACAGTCCAGCTCATCTATCAGCTTCATTCTCCCAGGTCTCTCTGCCTCTAGAGTGGTGAGTGGGCAGACTCAGACCAGGGAGATGCCCGTTCTCCCTCTCCAGCAGTTGAATTGATCACAGTTCTCTGTCTAGGGTTAGGACCTTCAAGATTTCTCCCCTGCCACAATCGCACATCCATTTATCTTACCACCATTTCTACCTTGTTTAGATAGGCATTGCTGTAAGAGTTTGTTCAGAATACTTCCTGGTATTCTGTCTCCTACAGTCTTTTCATCTCATCTTCTGTGATGTTTCCTGAGCTACAGACACAGGAGCTGTGATGTATCTATTGGAGCTGTGCTCCCATGATCTATTGATCTCGGAATTGTGTCCAGTTGTGCTTTTTTTGTGGTAGTCTCTGTTTTCTGTATAGAGAAAGTTCTTTGGTGAGGGATGATCGCTACCCTTATCCGAGGGTATAAGGATAAGATTTAGGATATGGTTAGGAATTATGCTGGTCTACCAGAATGACAGTAGTAGATTCTCTTCCAAGATCTACGACCTTACTAGACCCAGGAAGTTGAGTAGGTTTCCAGTATCAGGTATAATTCCATCCCATTGGGTGTGCTTTAAATTTAATTAGACAGTTGTTGATTATCATCAACATGTGAGCACCACGTATTAGACCAGCAGCTCTCAACCTGTATGTTGTGACCCCTTTGGGGATCAAAGGACCCTTTCACAGGGGCTGTCTAAAACCATCATAAATATCAGATATTTACATTGTGATTTTCAAGAGTAATAAATGCTAGATAGTTCTGAAGTAGCAAAAAAATTTTTATGATTGGGGGTCACCACGATCTGAGGAGCTGTTTTAATGGGTCGCAACATTAGGAAGGTTGAGAAACACTGTATTAGACCTCTACTGATATCTTGGCATGCTTGTTGAAACCATTGATGTAGTTCAGGTATGCAGCATGGTAGGGTTGTTAATTGTTTTCCTCCCTTGATAACTTGCACAGTATTTTCTGATGCTGAGAAAGCTAGTAGATTGCAGGAAGGAGGCTTTCATGTTAGATCCAGCTGGAATAATCTGAGTGTTGTCAGTGTGCAGTGTTGTCAGCAACACGGGCTTACCTTGGACCTGTGAGAGGCAGCCACATAGAAATTGCCAAGCACGGTTTTTATTTTATTTTTTCAATTATACACCTGTGAGTCCTGTGTAGGAATTTGATGTGGCTCATATTGGTGACAACAGTTATTATTTTAAAAATTATCTTGGGTACTTTGGTTGTGTGCAAAGTTGTATCTTACTATGCTGTTAGTTTTCATTTCTTTATTGATTAATGAAGTCAACATTTTTCAGGGGTTCACAGGCTGTTTGATGCCTTTGTTAAATAATTATTAAAATTTTGAGTCTAGGACCACCAATGAATCCTAAAAAGCAGGGGCTCTCTGCTCTTGATTGAAAAATCAAAGCAAATAGTTTCACTATATGATAGCAATGAAAAAGAAGATCAATGCTCAATTTTGAATATTACAGAAACCAATATAAATTGCAATGTACCAAATGGCCCTTGTTACCGTAGCATCTAATAGCTTGCATAAATTACCTAACTGATAAAATTTCTTACATAAATGGAACAGCAATATCAATAACAGAGTGAGCTTTGAAAGAGTTAGCCTCTAAACTGGCCAGCAGGACAAGATGGCTAAAACGTACTTCGCTGATAATTACCCTTTTAGTTACTTTTGTTACTTTTACTTTTGTCTTAATATTAAAAATACTCTTCCAAAACAATAATTATGGCACAGGTGATATGGAGATATTGCAACAGACCAAACTGAGGCCTGTCGTTTATTGAGGTTAAAAATAGCGTTGAGATTGGAAAAGATATTGTGTGGTATTACATACCTTTCTGTTCTGAACCTGTAGGTGGCTCTTGTGCTTCTTATATGAAATACGTTAGCGCAGGTATAGAACAGACTGCTTAGAATTTAGAAAGCACCCATCGAAGTTTGCTTTTGTCTTCACTGCTATTAAAGTTTATTATCCTCATGTGCCATTTATTGTTAGGGCTTGATATTAGGTTAGTTTTAAACTTAGTTTCTAGTTGGCCTGTTCCAGAAAAGCAAGTGTCTATTATGTGAGACAACACTGCATTCTTGCTGTCTGCCCACGTAGCCCTGGTTGTTTCTCCAGCAGGACTAGAATTTGCTTCCTCACTCTTGCCTTTGTAGGGCACTGGCTAGTTGTAATAGGACCAAGAGAAGGGCTCACTGAAGCTTACCAAGAACACTGAGCATTCATTCTCTTACTACTGCCCTAGATTTGTGTGCACTCCATAAGGTTAAAACTCAGTTGGAGCAAGTTCAGAGTGAGTGAAATAAAGGGATTCTGATTTGAACTCCAGGTAATATACTTGCCCTGGCTGTGGAATATTGGATGAAACACCTAATTTTTTGGAGCGTTGCTTTTCTCAGTAGTTGAGTTGAATAAAGAGTTGTCCGTTTGATGAAGGTAGTTTATGGCAGAGACCCAGAAGGATCTGTCTACCGCACCCAGACGTGCATGTTCTTCAGGAAATGACACTTGTTATTATCTTTAACTTTCATGTTTGAGTTACTTGGCTAATCTCTTCCTTTGCCTGTTGTGATTTATTTTTATTTTACATTTTCAAAGCTCCCTTCTCTTTCATATCCTCATGAAGATGTTGAAGCTTTAATATATTGTGACATGATTTTGTCTTTGGTTCATTCTTTCCTTCACAAATATCCTACAGGAAAGGGACACAAATTATTGACATGTCCCATTCTATTCTTCACATGGTAGGATCCCATGTCTACCCAAGAGAGGTATCCTATTGTCTTGCTTAATCACATTCTGAATCATTTTTATGCAGTATAGTGGCAATTACTAGTGGGAAATGGGGAGATGGAAATAAATTAAAATGTTTACCTTGAACACTACTTATGATCTTTCCAGAATAAATACTTTACTCTGTTTTCAATGATACAGATTGTGTCCCCTCAGAAATCTGTCACATACATATGAATTCTGTGAATATATTTATTCATTTTTAAAATCATACTCTTAACCTGGAATGGCAGTGGATTTGTAGCAAGCATTAAAATGTAATTGCCAGCTTTAGACATTAAGAAAATATTTCCTGAAGATGTTCCCGTTAGCAGACAGATGGAATTGCTGACTCTTGTAAGGAGAAGAGTTTCTCTTTTGTAGCACTCACTGGAAACCACATTCAACATGTCAAAAGATTCTTGTTTATTGTTAAAGATTCCAGAAACTAGATCTAAGCAGGAAAGAATGACTGTCCACGCTTTCTACTTTCACTATACCTCTTACCCCTCCTCTTTTGTTTCCTTTTAAACACAAACCTCTAAACATGGGGAAATGTGTTTTCAACTAGCAAAATGGTAGAAAAAAATTGTAATATGTATTTTTAGATGTTTTGGTCATAGAAACCTTAATGAGATGGAAACATTATTTGCCTGGGACGAATGTTTTTTAAGACTCCCCCCGCTTCTTTTATGAGTAAAACTGGAAGTTTTCTATTGGATTAAACAGTCATTTTGAGTTAATGCCAGAAAAAACCATGCTCACCTAATGGCTACACAAAAGAGTGTTTAACAAGTGTGGAGTCTGCTCCTGCCTGAGCCTTGGCTGAATTGGGTTCTGTGAATGGCCTTGTGTGGGCTCTGGACCTCCTGCTTTCTACAGAAGTATACTAGTCAGCCAACACTGAAGGGAAGAACAAAGTGATAACCCAGAGAAGGGGAAGTGGTTAACACTTAAGCTCTACAGCAAACCATGTGCTCATGCAACTCAGGGTCAAGATATTTTTACAGAACTCGGGAGTCATCCAGTGACCCTCAGTGACATCAGTGATGAATGGCCTGTATGTGATGGTCTCCCAGTTTGTCCCTATAGAGTGTCTGATCAGAGTACACCCCAGTTATGTAGCTAGATGACTTTGTTTGAACAAAACAAATTGTTTGCATTGTGTCCCCAAGGTAGTATTTCCTTGAATTCAGAGTCCCAGACATGCTAATTCATTAATAATGATCAAAATGCTGGTATTTCTGATTCGCTCATAAAGTGAAACATCTAGGGAACTTTAGATCATTATTTATTTTACAATTCTTGGAGTTGACGCTAGTGTGAGATTTGTTTAATCCTTAGTGCACCTCTCTTAGATAAAATATTTCATGTAAAGGCACAAGAAAAAAATGCCCATCACGTATTCTTTCATCACTCAACAAAAATTTTAGGTGATTACTCCATGTTACCAAAAGACAGTCTTATTCAGAAAGCAAGCTTTTGCATTGTACATGCTGTATCAGTTCAAAGCAACTGTCGTTGGAGTAAAGATGAAGGAGAAAAAATCATTTACTTAGTTGTATGTATTAAATGAAACATTTAAAATTTATTTTAATTATTCAGTTATTGAAATTATTTTAAAGTTGCTCAGAGACTTCTATGCTTATGTAAAATTACTTTAAATGTGTTTTAAATTACTCAGACTTCTAAGGTTACTTATAAAGCAACTGCTATTAGAAGAGAGTGGGCTGACTGGATTCCTAGCCTATGGGGAGGAATTGACTGGTTTACAGTGTTGAAGAAACAAAGAGAATGAAAAATGTTAAGCCAGGCTTCTTGTGCCTCTTTTAGAGACACTCCCCCCGGCTCCAGATCCCTGTAGGATATCATGGAACTATATGTACTAGAGATAGCCAAGTCATCCAAGAAGGTGTGATAGTTATACTTTAAAATGAATTCCAAAATGAGGTAGCACCACATTGAAAATCTATTCATTCAAATGACAGCACTCTTTTATTTTTTTCCATTTTTGTTTGCTGTAGTATTTCAATACATCCGATCCTTCACAAGAATTTATGAACTAGCAGCTTGTGTTCTTAACAGAAGAATGTGTTTTATTATGAACTACTCATTTCCTTGGAATTTTAGCCATGCTTATTCCATAGATCTTTAATCATGTGATATATAGCACATTGGAAGGCTAATAAAAGCGGAGCCATCTAGTGGTGACTGATCTGATTTAGTCATGTGATTTGATGATGGGAGCTATGGGTCGAGGGATTGAACTCATTCTTTAGTGACATGACCATCACAAGAAAGAGCAACTTAAGAAGGTGTTTGGAACATTCACTGTGAACTACAGCACAAAAGGAATAGAATCAAATTCTATGGTGGTTATACAAAGGCTCTCTTATAGACTGCTGGGAACTCCTTGTTTAGAATTGCTTATTTTGGAAATACTCATTTCATTTAAAGGTTATGTACTTAATCACTGTTGTGTTGGAATTTTTTTCCTCTTGATGTAATAAGCCATTAGTCTTAATGAAGTTTATTCTTAATTTAAGCAGACAGAAACTTCAAAGAAAAGAGGGTGGGGTTGCAAGTGAGTGAGACACGATGGCCAAGCTGATATAAAAACCAGCAAAACAGGGCAGGGAAATATCAACATGTGTTGTGCAATCAGTTGTTGTAATGCACCCATAAGAGCGGGTCCGTCTTGATTATACCCAAATATAGCTGAAATAAATAGGAAATGTCGTAAAATCCTAAATGTAAGGAAAGCCAATGGTAAGACGTCTAGTGACTGAAGATTTGTGCAAATCATAATCCTGCAAAAACTGTTTTGTGTTGTGGGACATTTTCAGTCCTAAAATTTAGGCATCTGGAATTATTTTTAAAGGACCATACTATTAAATCCTTGGAAATAGAGAATTTTCCTTTTAATGGGAAATCTGTATTTGATTGTAAAGATGGGACATTATGTCCTTGGCCTGGCTGGTTTTGAATTGCAGGCTTAACATATAGTAGATGCTAGGTTTCCTGTAAATGTATTTCAGGCGTGAAAGCCTGGAGGAATAAATGCATACATGGAGATAGAAGAGCATAATAATGTTATATCTACTTCTATCATAATGAATTCCTTATAAGCGACTCCATCAGACTCTGAGTTTTAGTTGGGTACAGTGAGCACAAGTCTGTGAGGACCGTAATTGGCCACTGGCAGAGCAAGCTGCATAAAGAGATGCAGAGTAGCTCAGTGGTAAGTTCATGCTTCAAAACAGCCTGTCTAGTCACAGTATTTTGCTATTTCAGGAATAGGAAATCATGTAGCACTCAGAAAATTGAATGTGTAATTCATGTAGCAAAAAGATACATGTAGAAAACGATACAGTTTCAAATTATTTTTTTAAAAGAGGGAACTCTATTCTTTTAATCTTATAAACTTACTTGAGAGAGTAATAAGGGATACTAGTGCTGGTGAATTTTTAATAATGATGGACCAAGACACACCAGAAGAACCAGTACTAAAAACAGAATGGTGAATAAGACTGTTCTGTCTCTGGTCAATGAGTGTGCCAACTCTTCCAACTGCTCCCAAAGGCAGTGTCTTTCATAATAGATTATGTCATAGTTTTAATGAAGATGCAGGACTGGAAGAGGGAGACAAACGTTTTTGAGAATTAATGTAGGCATATTTTTGTTTTGTTTTCTGTCAGAAATTTTCAATCTTGCTTCATTGAGTGGGTCTTAAATCCAATTAGAGCTGTTGTTTACCACCATGATGAGTGCTAGCCCTGTACCCTTAGGGTTATTGTGCCATGCTGTTCACTGTGGTGGTTCATAGGCATCATAGCTGGGTAAAGTTACTGGTTGCTTCTCTCCTCTGGAAGCTTGCTTGGCACCTTCTGGTATCATGAAAGCTGGTTCTCAGGGAGGAGGTTTTTCAGAAATGATCTAGTATGGATCCTCTGGATTCTGTGCCTGAAGTGAAGATAAGAACTTATCTTCAACCTCTGGGAGGCTACCAAGAGGCGCAGCAATAGTCTATAATGTTTTGGGAATCTCTTGGATTCCCTGTGCCAACAACTTGTACTGGGTCTTCTTACATCTGCTATTGGGGTGTGAAAATTCCACTTAAACTGTAAATGTATATGGATACTCATAGACATATTTATTATATGTAAATTTAGGTTGGTAGATAATATGACTGCTTATGACATTTTTAGACATCCTTATGGTTATCTTATCCGTCTTCTTCCCTTTCTCGGTGTATTGACCTCTCTTTTTTTCTCCCTCCTATTTTCCCTATATTCCCCTTTCAAATTACTTTTACCCTGGTACTCTTTTTTTCTCCATTGTTCTCTCCCAATTATCTTTTTACTTTCCTGACATCAGCAGTTCCATGAGGTTATATACTCACATCTGAAGTTATGACATTGGGAGCCATAGATGAGATGCGAATGCCATTCTGGGTATGGGTTGCCTCACTAAAAATGATTTTTTTCTAATTCCATCTACTTGCCTGCAAATTTCATGATATTATTTCCCTTATGTCCTAACGGCATTTTGTCAGCTGACAGTATTAGATTGTTTTCCTTTACTAGCTCTTCTGGACAGGATAGCTACAAACATGGCTGGGCAAGCTCTTGTAGAGTAGGATGCTGGGTTCTTTGGGTTATGCCAGGAAGTAGTGCAGTTGAATCATATGGTGGGTTTATTTTCAGCCTTTTGAATTTTCTCCATGTTGATTTACATAGTGGCTAGACAAATTTTTGACCCACGGTGAATGAGAACACTCTTTCCCAACATCCTCTCCAGTGGTTTTCATCATTTGTTTTGTTGATCTTTTCCATTCTGATTGTAGCAAGATAAATCTGAAAATTGTTTTGATTTTTATTTTGAGGTATTTATTATCCAATTTTTTAATTTATTCATTCTCTTCCTTCTCTTCCTCCCCTTTACTTCTTCCTCTTTCTTCTCTTTGTCCTCCTTCTCCTTGTCTTCTTCATATTTTTCTTCTTCATTTTATTCCTTCTCTTTGTTCAGTTCTACAGCCTGTTTTTGTTTTTGTTTTGGAATGGGTTATTTGTTTTCCGACTCTGATCTTTTATCTTTTTATATTGTCTAAATATAATCCTCTGCCAGATGTATAGCTGACAAAGTTTATCTCCTATTCTTTGGGTTTTTTCCTTACTTAATCAATTATTATTTCTTTAGCTCAATAGGACAATTTTAGTTTTATTAGATCACACTTGCCAATTGCTGGCCCTAATTCTTGGG
The DNA here is from genome assembly GCF_011064425.1 of Rattus rattus. Lineage (NCBI taxonomy): Eukaryota > Metazoa > Chordata > Mammalia > Rodentia > Muridae > Rattus > Rattus rattus. The sequence continues at coordinate 177,657,385 of NC_046156.1, forward strand.
CAAATAAGGCCCTAATCAGAAAGACCCATATCCTGAGCTTATACTATGTTTTCTTTTAGCAGTTTTAGTGTTTCAGGTTTACACTGAGGTCTTTTGTCCATTTCTATCTAGATATTTGTGCTAGGTGATAGATATCGAACTAACTTCATTCTGCCATGAGTGGATAACAAGCTTTCCAAGTACCATTTGTTAAGAGTGTCTTCAGTTTTCAAGTGTATGTTTTAAGCAACCTTGACAAATATTAAAGGACTATAATTATGCAGACTCATGTTTGAGTTTTCTATTTTGTTCTATTAGTTTATATATCTGTTTTTGTTCTTAGTACTATACTGTTTGTATTACAATGGCTTTATATTATAACTTGAAATCTGGCATGATAGTCCTTTGAGCATTGTTCTATTTGTTTAGGATTGCTTTGGTTATCTAGGGTCCTTTGTGGTTAGAATAGAGTGGTCTATTTCTATAAAGAACAATATGGAAATTTTGATTGGTAGTACATCAGATCTGTAAATGGTTTCTGATAGAATGGCCACTTTCCACAATTTAATTCTATCAATCAATGAGTATGTTTTGTCTTTTCATTTTCTAGAGTCTTTATCTCTTTATTCATAGATTTATAGTTTCCACAGTTGAGGCCGTTTGTTTCATTGCTTAGGTTTATCCCTAGACATTTTATTATTTTTTGAGGCTGTTGTAGGTGGGAGTATGTTCTTGATCATAGAATGTTTGTTGCATTTGTATGGAAAAGCTATTTTGATTTTGTATCCTGAAACCTTGAATAAATTGTTGGTCATGAAAACATTTAAAAATGATTTCTGGTGGAACTTTTGGATTCTTTTATGTATAATATAACATCACTTTATCTTCAAATAGGGATGGCTTGACCTCTTTTCTAATTTGTATACCATTAATTTCCCATTTTTGTCTTTTAAAAAATTTATTAGATCTATTTCTTTACTTACATTTCAAATATTGTTCCCCTTCCTGGTTACCTGTCCATAAGACCCATCCCCTTCCCCTCCCCCATAGTGTATTCTCCTTTACATCCCCCTTAAAGAACCCCCCATATTCCCCTGCACCGGGGGTCCAATCTTGGCAGGACCAAGGACTTCCCCTTCCACTGGTGCCTAGAGAAGGCTATTCTCTGCTTCATATGCAAATGCATATTGGAGCCCTGGGTAAGTCCATGTATACTGTTTTGGTAGTGGTTTAGTTCCTGGGAGCTCTAGTTGGTTGGCATTGTTGTTTTTATGGGGTTGCAAGCTCCTTCAACTCTTTCAATCCTTCCTCTAATTCCCCTAAATGGGGTCCTGTTCTCAGTTTGGTGGTTTGCTGCTAGCATTGACCTATGTATTTGACATGCTTTGGATGTGTTTCTCAGGAGAGATCTATATCCGGTACCTTTCAGCATGCATTTTTTAGCTTCTTCAATCTTATCTAGTTTTGGTAACTGTATATATATGGGTCACATGTGGGGCAGGCTCTGAATGGCCATTCCTTGAGTCACTGCTCTAAACTTTGCTTCCATATCCCTTCCTATGGATATTTATTTTCCCCTTTAAAGAAGGAGTGGGAGCATCCACATTTTGATCATCCTTCTTCTTGAGCTTCCTGTGGTCTGTGGATTGCATCTTGGGTAATTTGAACTTTTTGACTAATATCCACTTATCAATGAGTGCATACCAAGTGTGTTTTTCTGTGATTGAGTTACCTCACTCAGGATGATAATTTCTACTTCAATACATTTGCCTATGAATTTCATGAAGTCATTGTTTTTGATAGCTGAATAGTACTCCATTGTGTAGATATAACACATTTTTTGAATCCATTCCTCTGTTTAAGGACAGGTTTAAGGTTCTTTCCAGCTTCTGGCTATTATAAATAAGGCTGCCATGAACATAGTGGAGTATGTGTCTTTGTTGTAAGTTGGAGCATCTTTTGGGTATATGCCCAGGAGATGTTTAGCTGGGTCTTCAGGTAGTGAAATGTCCAATTTTCTGAGGAACCTCCAGACTGATTTCCAGAGTGTTTGTTCCAGTTTGCAATCCCACCAACAATGGAGGAGTGTTCCTCTTTTTCCACATCCTTGCCAGGATCTGCTGTCACCTGAGTTTTTTTATCTTAGCCATTCTGACTGGCGTGAGGTGGAAACTCAGGGTTGTTTCGATTTGAATTTCCCTAGTGACTAAGGATGTTGAACATTTTTTAGGTGCTTGTTGGCCATTCGATAATCCTCAGCTGAGAATGTTTTGTTTAGCTCTGTACCCTATTTTTTAAATAGGGTTATTTGGCTCTCTTGAGTCTAACTACTTGAGTTCTTTGTATATTTTGGATATTAGCCCTCTATCAGATGTAGGATTGGTAAAGATCTTTTCCCAATCTGTTGGTTGCCATTTTGTCCTAATGACAGTGTCTTTTGCCTTACAGAAGCTTTGCAATTTTATGAGATCCCATTTGTTGATTCTTGATCTTAGAGCATAAGCTATTGATGTTTTGTTCAGGAAATTTTCCCCAGAGCCCATGTGTCTGAGACTCTTCCCCACTTTTTCTTCTATTAGTTTGAGTGTATCTGGTTTGATCTGGAGGTCTTCAATTCCACTTGGACTTAAGCTTTGTACATGGTGATAAGAATGAATTGATTTGCATTCTTCTACATGCTGACCTCCAGTTGAACCAGCACCATTTGTTGAAAATGCTATCTTTCTTCCATTGGATGGTTTTAGCTCCTTTGTCAAAGATCAAGTGACCATAGGTGTGTGGGTTAATTTCTAGGTCTTCAATTCTGTTCCACTGATCTATCTGCCTGTCTCTGTACCAATACCATAAAGTTTTTGTGACTACTGCTCTGTAATACTGCTTGAAGTTAGGGATGGTGATGCCCCCAGAAGTTTTTTTATTGTTGAGTATTGTTTTTGCTATCCTGGATTTTTTGTTATTCCAAATGAATTTGCAAATTGCTCTTTCTATCTCTATAAAGAATTTGAGTAGGAATTTTGATGGGGATTGCATTGAATCTGTAGATTGCTTTTGCCAAAATGGCCATCTTTACTATATTAATCCTGCCAATCTATGAGCATAGAAGAGCTTTCCATCTTCTGAGATATTCCTCAAATTCTTTCTTCAGAGACTTGAAATTCTTGTCATACAGATCTTTCACTTGCCTGGTTAAAGTCCCACCAAGATATTTTATATTATTTGGGACTATTGTGAAGGGTGTCATTTCCCTAATTTCTTTCTCAGCCTGTTTATCCTTTGAGTAGAGGAAGGCTACTGATTTGTTTGAGTTAATTTTATACCCTGACACTTTGCTGAAGTTGTTTATCAGGTTAAGTATTTCTCTGGTGGAACTTTTGGGGTTACGTAAGTACATTATCATATCATCTGCAAATAGTGATATTTTGATTTCTTCCCTTCCAATTTGCATCCTTTTGATCTCTGATTTCTCTGTCTAGGACTTTGAGTACTATATTGAATAAGTAGGGAGGGAGTGGGCAGCATTTTCTAGTCCCTGATTTTAGTGGGATTGCTTCAATTGGTCTGAAGTTCTCTTTCTTTGTTGGGTCTTTGTGTGGTTTTGGTATAAGAGTAATTGTGGCTTCATAGAAAGAATTTGGTAGTGCTCTGTCTGTTTCAATTTTGTGGAATAGTTTGGATAGTATTGGTATGAGGTCTTCTATGAAGGTGTGATAGAATTCTGCACTAAACCTATCTGGTCTTGCGCTCTTTTTGGTTGGGAGACTTTTAATGAACTCTTCTATATGTTTAGAAGTTTTGTGGTTGTTTAGATGGTTTATTTGTTCCTGATTTAACTTTGGTACCTAGTATCTGTCTAAAAAATTGTCCATTTTGTACAGATTTTCCATTTTTGTTGAATATAGGCATTTGTAGTAGGATCTGATGATTTTTTTTACTTTCTTCAGATTCTGTTGTTATGTCTCCCTTTTCATTTATGATTTTGTTAATTTTGATACATTCTCTGTGACCTCTGGTTAGTCTGGCTAAGGGTTTATCTATCTTGTTGATTTTCTCAAAGACCAGCCTTACTTTGTGGTGAGTGGATAGAATGCAAGGGTTTATTTTAGTCTTCTTGTATCTATTGAGGCCTGTTTTGTGACCAATTATATGGTCAATTTTGTGGAAGATACTATGAGGTGCTGGGAAGAAGATATATAAGAAGATATATTCTTTTGTTTTAGGATGAAATGTTCTATAGATATCTGTTAAATCCATTTCATTTATGACTTCTCTTAGTTTCATTGTGTCTCTGTTTTGTTTCTGTTTCCTTGAGGAAATTTTTTCCAGCCTTTTGCTCTGAGATAATGTCTGTCTTTGTCACTGAGGTGCATTCCCTGTATGCAGCAAATGTTGGGCTCTGTTCATGTATCCAGTCACTTAGTCCATGTCTTTTTATTGGGGAATCGAATCCATTGAAGATAAGTGATATTAAGCAAAAGTGATTGTTGCTTTCTGTTATTTTTGTTGTTAGAGGTGGAATTATATTTGTGTGGCTATTTTCTTTTGGGTTTGTTGAAAGAAGTTTACTTTCTTCCTTTTTCTAGGGTGTAGTTTCCCTCCTTGTGTTGGAATTTTCCATTTACTATCCTTTGTAGGCCTAGATTTGTGTGAAGATATTGTGTAAATCTGGTTTTGTCATGAAATATCTTGGTTTCTCCATTTATGTTAATTGAGAGTTTTGCTGGATACAGTAACCTGGGATGGCATTTGTGTTCTCTTAGGGTCTTCATTACATCTGCCCAGGATCTTCTGGCTTTCATAGTCTCTGGTGAGAGGTCTGGTATAATTCTGATAGGTCTGCCTTTACATGTTACTTGATCTTTTTCCCTTACTGCTTTTAATATTCTTTCTTTGTTTTGTGCATTTGGTGTTTTGACTATTATGTGATGGGAGGAGTATCTTTTCTGGTCCAATCTATTTGGAGTTCTGTAGGCTTCTTGTATGTTCATGGGCATCTCTTTCTCTAGGTTAGGGAAGTTTTCTTCTATAATTATGTTGAAGATGTTTACTGACCCTTTAAATTGGGAGTCTTCACTCTCTTCTATACCTATTATCCTTAGGTTTGATCTCATTTTGTCCTGGACTTCCTCGATATTTTGGGCTAGGAACTTTTTGTGTTTTACATTATCTTTGATGGTTGTGTCGATGTTTTCTATGGTATCTTCTGTCCCTGAGATTCTCTCTTCTATCTCTTGTATTCTGTTGGTGATGCTTGCGTCTATGAGTCCTGATCTCTTTCCTAGGTTTTCTATCTCCAGGGTTGTCTCCCTTTGTGTTTTCTTTATTGTTTCTATTTCCATTTTTAGATTCTGGATGGTTTTGTTCAATTCCTTCACCTGTTTGGTTGTGTTTTCCTGTAATTCTTTAAGGAATTTTTGTGCTTCCTCTTTAAGGGCTTCTACTTGTTTACCTGTGTTGTCCTGTATTTTTTAAAGGGAGTTATTTATGTCCTTCTTAAAATCCTCTATTATCATCATGAGATGTGATTTTAAATCTAAATCTTGCTTTTCTGGTGTGTTTGAATTTCCAGTATTTGCTTTGATGGGAGAACTGGCTCTGATGATGCCAAGTAGCCTTGGTTTCTGTTGCTTATGTTCTTGTGCTTGCTTCTCCCCATCTGGTTATATCTATTGTTAAGTGCCCTCTCTATCTCTGACTGCAGCCTGTCTCTTCTGTGATCCTGGTTGTGTCAGAACTCCTCAGAGTCCAGTTGTCTCTGTGATCCTATGGTTCTGTGATCCTGTGATCCTAAGATCCTGGTTGTGTCCAGTCTCCTGGGAGATTAGTTTCTCTGTGATCCTGTGATCCTTTTGGTTTCAGAACACTTGGCAGTCTGGCTTACTCTGAATATTGTGATGAGGAGCCAGTGCACAAGATCTGCTCAGGGTACTGGTTCTGACTGGAAGGAATCCATGCCCCTGGCTGGGCGGGGATTCCTGAGTCCCTAGATCTTGGAGGACCCAGTTACTATGGGTATCGGGAGCCGGGGTTGTAGCAGATACAACCTGGGTGTTTCAAAGCATCTGAGAGTTGAGCTCCCTCTTTTTGCTGTAGGATTGGGTACAAAGCCAGTGCCCAAGGTTTTCTCAGGGCTCTGGTTCAGACTGGAAGAAACCAGTGTCAGGGACTGGGCAGGGGTTCCTGCATCCCTGGATCCCTGGTGTCCCAGTTTTTCCTGGTGTTGGGGCAGTTGTGGCCTCCTTACTTCTGATCCTGGGCATATTAGAGTACCTGGGAGTTGGGCTTCCTCTGGGTGTTGTCCCCTTTCTATTTTTGTGACATAATATTTTTATTGATTATTTTTTTGGGAGTTTCATATCACACATCTCTATTTTATCATCTCTGTCTACTGGTTTTGTCTTTTAATATGCTGTTTTTTTTTCCAAGTTTTTTGAATTAAATCCTTAAATTATTTATTTGTTCTCTTCCTTATTTTTTTTTTTTTTAGTGTAGGTACTTAGAGCTATAAATTTTCCTCACAGGACTTCTTCTAATGTGTCTCAGAGGTTTTGCAGAGTTATGTTTTCATTTTCATTTAGATTCATGACTTCTTGTTATTTCTCCTTTGACTAATTCATTGTTAAGTAATGCGTTATTTAATACCCATGAGTTTGTGTAGTTGCTTGGGACTTGTTTCCTGACAATTTTATGTTCAATCGTGTTAAAGCCAGATAGGACAAACTTTTTTTTCAAATCTTTCTGAATTTGTTTTGATTTCCTTTGTGTCTCAGAATATCATCTTCTTCTGAGAAGCTTCTGTGGAATGTTGACCTGATTGTATATGTTTTGCTGTTTGGATAGAATATTCTATAGCTATCTAATCCGTTTGGTGTATAATGTCACTTAGTTCTGATAATCCTGTATTTTTTGTACTGATGATCTTTCTCCTAAAGAAAATGAGGCATTGAAACGTTCTGACACTAATGCTTTGATGTTAATCTTTGTCTTTAATTCTGATAGTAGACTTTTTACAAAATTGGATGCAGCAGAGTTTAGGGCATTCATGTTTAGGATAACAATGCCATCTTGGTTGATTGTTACCTTGATTAGGATGAAGTATCCTTTATTTCTTCTTATTAGGTTTGCTTGACGTCTGTTTGGTCAGATCTTAGGATGGTGATGCTTGTTTGCTTACCTATGGGATCACTCTAAGTGGTACCTATCTTAAAAGCTAAGATTATTGTATGCAGTAGATAGGTGGATTTTGTTCCCTGATCTGTTCAGATAATCTGTGCTATTGACTTGAGAATTGGAGCTGTTGCAATATATAAAACTATTTATAGTTGTGTGCTGATACATTCTTTGATGTATTTTTGTACGCTGTATTTTTTTTGTTGTCCTTGATTTATTTGTTCTCAGTGATACTTTGTATTTTAGAAATTGCAGCTTCATTTGCTCCCATGGACTCTTGGTTTTGATTGTTTCTCTCTTCAGTATGAAGTATTACTTTCTGTATTTTGTTCAGGCTTGGTTGGCTGAACATACTCTTTAAAGGCCCTTTGTGTTGCAGAAAGGATTCTCTACCTTTAAATTGTGGCAGGTAATTTTACAAGGTCTAGTAGTCTAGGTTGGTCACCATGGTCTTTAGAATTTTGAATGCATTGCTACAGACTCTCTGGCTCTCCATTAAGAAACCAGCTGTCATTTATTTATTTTTTATGGAACTTCTTTCATAAGTGACTTTAATTTTTTTTTCTTATAGTCTTCAACACTTTTAAGTTGCAATTGCTCTATATACTTAGTATTTGCACTACAGAATGTTCTGGAGGCTTTCTCTTCTGGTCTTGCTTTATTGGGGTTCTGTGTGCCTTGTGCCTTAGTTTGTGGAGGTTTTCTTCTATGAACTTGTTGATGATCTGGTCTACACCGTTGATCTAAGATTCTTCTCCCTCATTTATTTCCATGGTGTTTAAAACTTTGGTGTTTTCATCATTTTTCACATATGTATTTCCTATATGTATCTCACTTATGTTAGTTTTTTTCATAGTTTTTGCTGTTCTGTTCTAGTTCCTCTACTTTCTTATTAGTACTGACAGTTTGTGTTCTGTTTGATTCATTCTAGTTACAAGTCTTGCCATTGAGTTTTCTGGTTGGGTTATTGAGTTTTTCATTTTCATTTTTATTTCAGCATGTGTCTTCTTCAGTGTTTCCATATCAAGTGAATCTGCTTTTAAATACTAAATTTTTCTTCACTTAAGTCAGCCTTATGTTTATGTTTTCTAGGAAGGCCACCATTTAGGTATTTATTCTCTTTAAGTTCATTAAATTGTTTCTTTGTATCTTCTTTCAACTCTTTGCAATTGTTGAACAAGTTTATATATATATTTTTTTTAATTCTGTGTGCATCTAGGAGTTCATCTAAGTAATTCTCAATGGTGAACATTTCACTACTCTTGTTTGTGCATACAGACTTCTTTCGTAAGTTCTATATCCCATACAGACACAACAGCCTGAGGCACCACAAGACATATGGGTTGGGTTGTACTCGATGGTTGGATATGGCTTAGGTGGAATGAAGTCTGGTAGATACAGGTGGCTGGGCTGATGTATAGAACACGCATTCTGGTCTTAGCCTAGATTTTGGGGCACAAGTAGGGAGTTGGAGAGAGTATATGTAAGGTAGGATTAGGTGGACTCAGCTGGCTAGATCCTTGCTCAAATTGTTCAAGATTTCCTTGGGCTGAGAGGTTGAATGAGGCACATATAGGGCCTATAGGTTTTGAGTGGAAGGAGCAAGGCTATTCTGGGTAGGCCAAGGTGGTTACTGGTATGGTAGTTAATTTTATGGTAGTCATTTTAAGCTTAAAAATTGAGGTTTGTTCATAGTCAAGAAATGTTTGTCTTTCTGACATTAATGTACATTTTAGAGTCAAATATCATGGAATCGTAAATAATCTTATCTGGCAAAGTGAAAGAAAGAGTTAAGTAACGTCAACAAACATATGGATGGAAGACAGTAGTATTTGTAAATAGAGGGAAAGAAGAAAAATAGATTTAAAGTTCAAAAATCATTTAAAATTTAGATAGCTTCATCGGAGACTTTTAAAACTTTAATTATCTACCTCCTGACAATACAAACTTCATTTTAAATGCTTTGCTGCATGAAACTTATTTTGAAATTTCAGGTACTCAAATATCTTGTTGAGGATTAAAAAGAGTCTCTTTCAAAAAATAACACACAGAATTAGAAAGGAGACTATCGGAGACCATTCTAAACACTTCCATATAATCTCAATCTTGGAATAATTGTTCAGAACATGTAATGTGTATGAAAACATTTCCTTATATGATGAAGTTATTTAGACAATGTCATTCTAGAAAATGCTCAAAATTCTTTTCATTCTAAGGCTTTTGGTATTTTCTGTTTTAAGCAACAATGACATCAAAACTCAGGAACTGACTTGCCAAGGGTGATCAGCTGAAGAGCAAACTAATTTCTCTTTACCATATAAGATAAAGTATTTAGAGGTTCCAGGGCTCTAGGTATCCCCCTCCAAGATGACATTATTATGGCTACCATAATTACCAGTTTAATTTCTTTGATTTATGAAATACCTTTAGTTTCATCACAAGTGGAAATGGGCCCTAAAAAAACCCTGAAAATATATGTATAATTGAGTAATTTTTTATGAGATTAGAAAAAATGTTACAATAAGAAACTTTTTAATAAAGTGGATAAGATGAGTTGGGCTGAGGTTGGATTCTAGATTTAAGAATTTAAGTCTACATATTAAAAGATTTATACTAAAGAAAATAAAATTAGGTGCCATAGGTGAGATATAGCTCCAATTTAATTGCTCATAGCATTGTAAACAAAATTTAGATCATCTGGGTTTCTTTCTAAACAGTTATGATTATTAATAAAGTAAATACAATTTTAAGTTATTGTCCATATAATTCAATGGAATTAAAGCAAACTTCTGTAGACAAGTCAACCCTTGTCAACCTCCTCTCAAAAAGATAAAGTTCAGAAATCTCTTTCCTTCATGAGCTTCCTGTAAGTTCTATGAATGAGCAAAGTTTATTATTCTCTGCCTCTCTGTTCTCAAAGTGACTTAACATTCAGAATACAAGTTAAAAATTGCCTGACTTGAACAACTGTTTTTGATACATGTTTTAAAATGAGAGTGTGAAGCGATAGCATTGTCTATTCGTGGTATTTACCTTCCTGATAAAGAAATTAAAACAGCACAAATAATGTTCTTCTTTAGTTCTAGAAATCAGAAACCTCACTATGGATGTGTGTATACATTCATATATATTCATGTTTATTCCTAAATACAATCTTTTCACTCCATATAACATTATATTTCCTTGTTTTATGGACAGATTTTTATCAATTTTGACTCTAATCAATGTTAATTCCTCTTAAGGCATTGTATTTATATGTCTCAGGGTACTCTGGCCGAGGTGTTGTCATTACCTTGCTAGCACAATTATTATCAATTTAACTTTCTTTATTCATAAAATCTATTAATTTCACCAAAGGATCTGAAATGATACCAATATGGTGACAGTCTCTGTATTATTGAATATAGAGAGTCTAATAGTGTAGAAAGGATGAATTGGGCCTCTTCTAAGAAGAAAATCGTTCTATTAGGTTCATTAAGTTGTAACTGGTGCTGCTTAATAGATTGCAGACTTGAATGCCACATCAATTAAAATTCATTTTTTCTGAATCAGTAGCTATAAAATGTTACCTAAAGTCATATGACATTTTAAACAGTTTTCCTTTATACCAACACATTCTTTATCCTAATTTGTGTCAATGCTTTTTTTGTGAGTACAAAAAATGTACAATGAAAGTATGAGGTAGGAAAACCGTGACTTCTCATGTTTGTAAATCAGTGCATGACTTCAGATCTTAGACTTAGATAATGCCTCTTCTGCAAAACTCACACAATCATTTAATAAACAGATGCAAAAGCAGATGTTTGGTCCCATCGTGGAAGAACAGTAGGATTATCGTTACATTTAATCCATCAGAAGATATTTTTTTGCCATGGAAGGAAAGAACATGGTGACTGAAAGCATGATAGAAACAAAAACTGAAGCAAAATAAAGAAAATTAGTAAAAAGACAGAATATTTTTTTAAAGTGAGTGGTAAAATGTAAAGATGTGGTATGGTGATATTTATCAAAGTAAACAATGGAGCAGCAGAAAAAGTCAGAAGAGGAAAAGGATAGTTATACAGAAAGTACAGAAATTTAAGAGAGTTTGAGGAAAACCAGATGTAGGAGAATAAGAGTACAAACACCCAAAGTTGAGCAACGCAAGAGAAAATGCTAGTAAAATGGTGGAGTGAATGTGAGTCAGAAATACAACGAAGGTTAAAATAATGTTTGTTTTGATTAGCCCTAATAACAGAAAAAAAATATGACCAGTTCTACAGCGCCTAGGACAGCCACTCCGAGAGCTTTCCTTTCTCACATTTGGAATTGGAAGAGAATTTTGAGAGTTTATTACTATATGTTTTCTTGAGCAAGCAGAGACAAGATACTTCCAGACATATAAAATTACCAAGCAATGTACTCTTGGCCCTAAGAAAGAGACAAATACAGGTTGGCATAACATTTGGCTTTTCCCACTGATGGAGATGGGCTGAAAACAATGAGGCTGCCTGCTGGGAATGGTAGATTTGTGTCCTGCCTGCAGGCAGAGAGATTGAATGACATTTTGGGATCCTTCCTAGTCTCAAAATGACCATTAAGATCATAATCTGGAAATGCTTCATTTCCCAGCTGGTGGACCAACTGGCTATTCTCTGCTTTGCAAAAAGATAGTTTTCAATTATTTGCATTGATCAGGGAACTAGTGCCCTGGGATAGATGAAAGAGCGTGCTGGGAAAGTCCAAATAGAAGTTTATCCTTCTTTGAAGAGCCTTTGAAGCTATAGTTAAGTGGTACTTAAGAAGTTCTGAACAGAGATGCCTTTTCAGATTGCACAAGTCCTTTGGAATCACTGACCTTATCTAACTCTATCTTCATTTATAGGCCAGTATAGAGACTTGGACTTTTAAAAAATTTTTTTATTAGATATATTTCTTTACTTACATTTCAAATGTTATTCCCTGTCCATAGCTCCCCTCCCATCTCCTCCCCTTCCCCCATATAGGTATTCCCCCATACATCCCCCTTAATGCCCTCCCACCATATTCCCTTGCTCTGGGGGTCCAACCTTGACAGGTTCAAGGGCTTCCCCTTCCACTGGTGCCCCATCAAGGCTATTCTCTGCTACATATGCATTTGGAGCCCTGGATCAGTCCGAATATATAGTCTTTTGGTAGTGGTTTAGTCCCTGGAAGCTCTGGTTGGTTGGCATTGTTGTTGTTTTTTTTCTTTTTCTTTTTTTCGGAGCTGGGGACCGAACCCAGGGCCTTGCGCTTGCTAGGCAAGCGCTCTACCACTGAGCTAAATCCCCAACCCCGGCATTGTTGTTCTTATGGGTTTGCAAGTTCCTTCAACTCTTTCAATCCTTCCTCTAAGTCCCCACAAGGGGATCCTGTTTTCAGTTCAGTGGTTTACTGCTAGCATTGACCTCTGTATTGGACATGTTCTGGATGTGTCTCTCAGGAGAGATCTATACCTGGTCCCTTTCAGCATGTGTTTTTTAGCTTCATCAATCTTATCTAGTTTTGGTGGCTGTATATATATGGGCCACATGTGGAGCAGGCTCTGAATGCTCTAAACTTTGCTTCCATATCCCCTCCTATGGTTATTTTTTTCTCCTTTAAAGAAGGAGTGGGAGTGTCCCCATTTTGGTCATCCTTCTTCTTGAGCTTCCTGTGGTCTGTGGATTGCATCTTGGGTAATTCGAGCTTTCTGGCTAATATCCACTTATCAGTGAGTACATACCATGTGTGTTTTTCTGTGATTGAGTTACCTCACTCAGGATGATATTTTCTACTTCAATCCATTTGCCTATGAATTTCATGAAGTCATTGTTTTTGATAGCTGAGTAGTACTCTGTTGTGTAGAGACTTGGCTATCTTTAAGAAACATTTGTTGAAGTGAGATTCATAAAGCGGTGCCAAGTCCAGAGATAGTCCTTCCCAAACTTTTTTTTTATGTTCATTTGCCTTCCTGTTTCTCATTCCAAGAAGTTACCTGACTCCTGGACAGAGCCAGGACACGTGAAGACAGTGTGCTCATCACAAATATTTGGGCATTCAAGTGTTCCACAAAAGGAATTGGTAAAAACTTGTTTCGATACAGCTTCTACAGAGCAGTAAGAATAGATTTTTCATTAATGTTAAAGAAGTAATGTTATCCTTGAAAACTTTAAAGGAAAGAAAATCACAGTGATGGTTACTTCAGATACATTTAAATGCACATAAACTTATGTTTCAAAAAACTTGTTAATTCAATAAAACATTACTAGGAATCAACACAGTATGTTACAGTACAAGTAGTAGACTATTTTGGGAAATAAAATATTTTGTAGGAGTTAACATACTAAAAATCTTGGTGACCACTGGTTAATAGAGTTCATTGATTGATGAGTCCTGCAGTAAACCTAGTGATAGTCATTCCACTGGTAACTATAATTCTTCATGTCTCTCTAGTTCCAAGCTACAACTGCTTCGTCTGTGTTCAGCATCTTATGATGATTTTCCATCTAATCCAAAGCAAAAGCCAATGTTGTTACAAGGGTAGATTATTATCATCAACTCTCTTTTTTTTTCCACATTATATTCTAGTTGTACCAGGTATTTTACTATTTCTCAAACATTCCTTCTTGGAAGGATATGCACATGTTCTTTTGTCACAACTTCTTTGAGGATACATTTAAATGGTCACATTACTTAATTTTCCTATGTAAAAGAATTAGGTGCACCATGTACAAGATTCCTATCATTCTGTTTGAAGTTTCTCTATGACAGTTGTTGATTCTCTGAGGGAGAGTTTCACTTAGCTATTTGTGTATCTATAATGCCTAGAACAATGTGTGTTTGTGTATATATCAAATGCTCTACAAATATTTATTGAACAAATGAATTTAAGACATTTATATGTAAAGCCCAAGTGTAAATTTACCATTTACTAAATATCTTTCTGGTCCCACTTATAAAAACCTGCAAGACACATAGGAGATGTTTCACATTATTTCCATGTTACAAAGATGCAGGCCACATAGATGAACTTGAAACTCCAAGTTACAGTTGTATGGTTCCTAGGTATTATATATCCTATATGTCCTATGATGCAGTATTTTTGTTAAGGTTGTAGAGAGTATGAAAGTTGTATCAAGGAGTCTGAGTAGTTGATACAGAGAGCACATTTTGGTCTTAGGGTGACCAAAGGTAGTGTTGTAAGAAATAGAACCTTAATGGAACAAGGAACCAAAACTAATAACCCAAGACAATATAGTATGCACACTTCAGCAGGACAAAGACAGAGCCAAGGCTTACAAGTGTTACGGTGTAGTATAAAGCCAGAAGTATTTAGGTAGCATCGAGGTGCCACAGGCAAAATAGGTGTCACTAAAAGGCTGAAAACAATGCTGAGATATTGGGACTAACTTGGCTATGCTGATGTGTGACTTGTGGGTAAGCCGGAAGCTTTATGATTCTTACGAGAGTCAGACATGCAACTGTCAAGATGTACCTATGGAATATTATCTCTGCTTAGATTCCATGAGCAATATCTGTCCTTATAGAAGCATGTGCTTTTTCATATTGCTCACCCCGACAGTGAAGGACTGTCCTTCCTGTTTCCTAACTTTCAGGGTGGTTTTATACAGTTCAAAACCGCCTTGTTTCTTCTCTGTGGTTATTGAACATATTTGGGCTCTTTTGTGGTTACGAACATTGCTTTCTAGGCCTTTTCCTCCATAATGTATTAGAATTATATTTTATGACTTTGTTGGTCTATCAGAAAATGTGCTAAAATATATGTATATATGAAGTTATTCTCTTTCATTTAACAGTTTCTTATTTAGTTTTGAAATGAAAGTATTCTCATAGGCTTAACATATCTGGAATGCAGATGCTACATTTGCTGTTACTAATCTGTTATCCCTGGTTTATCAGGAATTTCATTCCTTTAAAAGTTATCATAATCACTCATGACAATTAGCATCTCTCAGGCTATGGATTCTTTGGGCAAGACTGAAGCCTATGTATAGAACATGATGGTCTTTAGCTGCAGTCTTTGTCCATATCATATATCTACAAGTTGAGAGAGAGAGAGAGAGAGAGAGAGAGAGAGAGAGAGAGAGAGAGAGAGAGAGAGAGATCTATAGATTTCATGATTAAGACATCAAATATCCATGCTTAGTCCTGAAACTTGTCAGGCTGTGAAACTCTCAGCTCTTACACTCATAGACCTTTTGTGACAGCATCTTGGTTAATAATTTTTCCCAGGATAAGTAAGAAACAAAAGCTAAATGAGACTTTCATTCCAGGACAATGTGTGAACTAGCAAAACAAAGGTTACTGAAGAAAAATGTCCAATTTCCTAGAATTGCTGAAAAACATGTGTAGCTATGGTCACAACAATGATGATAATCAGTCATTAGCATCATGCAGCCACCATATACTAACTTCCCACCACTAAGTTGTTTAGCTCAATCTTTTCACTAATTGATCCTAATAGGTGACTGCTATTGTTGTTCACAATTAATGGATGAAGAAAACAATTCATAACAATGAACTTTTACATAATCATATGGCAAGACTAGGACATGGATGATTTTTGTACAATGACATAGTATATGTTTTGTAACCTCATTTATTTGCCTTTTATTCTCTCCAGATTTCTTTAGCGCTATGGAAAAATTTCATAGAAATTTGATGAATTTTGGTCATAGCTGTGATGACATAGGTGGAGAAAACTCCACTGGGAAGTGCTATGTGTGTTAGACTTTTGAGGGCACTGTGGGACCTGTCAGAATGTGATGATTTAATTTTATTTTTCTTCACTAGTTGTAGATTTGCTGAACAAAAGGAGAAAAAGAAAAAATCCATTCTTTCATTGCCTGGCTTTGCCTTGCTCCAAAGTCATTTTCCCCCTAAATATGAACTTGTTTTAATTTTGGGGACGTCTTGTTAGAAATAGCTTCCCTAATATGTGACAGTTTTATTTAGTCAGCGTGTATCTAATGGGAGTGCAGGACATATCTGATGCTCTGCTGAATCCCAGAAGGGATGGCTGGACTGTACAAATGTCACTGTGCTCTGGCTCCGTCTCATTCAACAGACACATGACACGACCTTAATGTTGCTCAAACATTTCTAGTAGTCACTTAAAATAAAAAGAAACAAATGACTTTTAAATTTTTACTTGTAGAGGAATTTTAATCCAGCCAAATGGCTGCTCTGGCAAGGGATCACATCCAAAGAAATGATCTGGCTGGTGTATAGACATGTCCTTAGTACACACCTCTAGTTCCTTACGGTGATGGTAAGGTTAGTTTGTAGAAGAAAGCAGTCATGTTTGAAAGTTGGAGGCAGACAAAGTGAATTCGTAGAAAGATTTGACAGTGAGTGAGAGAGAGGATACACCCAACTCACAGGAGAGCAGACAGGGAGGAGAGGCTACTTAAGGGCAATGAAGAGTGAGTGGGGTGGAGGGCAGTTCAGTGAGTGCAGTTCAGTACTTGCAACACAGAGACAGTTTTTCTTTTTTCTTTTTCTTTTTCCATCTTTATTAACTTGAGTATTTCTTATTTACATTTGATTGTTATTCCCTTCCCTGTTCCGGGCCAACATCCCCCTAACCCCTCCCATCCCCTTTTATATGGGTGTTCCCCCCTATCCTCCCCCATTACCTTTCCCCCAACAATCCTGCTTCACTGGGGGGTTCAGTCTTGGCAGGACCAAGGGCTTCCCCTTCCACTGGTGCTCTTACTAGGCCATTCATTGCCACCTCTATGAGGTTGGAGCCCAGGGTCATCCATGTATAGTCTTTGGGTAGTGGCTTAGTCCCTGGAAGCTCTGGTTGCTTGGCATTGTTGTTCATATAAGGGTCTCAAGCCCCTTCAAGCTCTTTCAGTCCTTTCTCTGATTCCTTCAATGGGGATCCCGTTCTCAGTTCAGTGGTTTGCTGCTGGCATTCACCTATGTATTCGCTGTATTCTGGCTGTGTCTCTCAGGAGAGATCTACATCCGGTTCCTGTCGGCCTGCACTTCTTTGCTTCATCTATCTTATCTAAGTGGGTGGCTGTATATGTTTTTCTAAGCAGAAGAATTCAGTGAGAATCCGGGAGAAGTCAGTTTGAATCAGTCATCTTGGAGAGGAGTTTTGAACTAGAACAGCTGAGTTGAACCAGCCAGCCAAAGTTCAGAAAGAACTAGAAAGAACTTAATCAGCAGTAAGCCTTCAAGACAACGATTACATTGAATAAAAGTTACTTTCATGTTTATTTAGTTGGTTTGGGGCATATGTCTGCAGACATGCAATTTTCATGGTGCAGGTGTACATGTTAGCCTTTCTTGCTTCTGCTCTACTGCATAACCTATAAGACTGATGAAGCTATAAGCTTCTGAGAGAGTCTCTTGTTGCTGTCTCCCATCTTGCCATAGAAGATCTGGGATTGGAGATGTGCACCACTGTATCTGTTTTGTTTGTTTGTTTGTCTGTTTGTTTGTTTTGATAAGGAGTCTGTAGATCAAATTCTGGTCATCAGACTTGCATGTAGGCTCAGATACCTCTTCAGTCCTCAAAAGTGAAATTTAGTAATTCATTCCAAGATAGGCTATCATTTTCACATACAAATAGCATAAACGTATTCATGAGGTAACTTAAAATTTATTTTTTTGTACAGTTTTCAAATACTAGCATGCATTTTATGCTTATCGCACATTATACAAGGAATGCCAAGTTCTCACTAAATATTAATTACAATGTCACAAAAATAATTGTTCGAAGAGTAGACTCAAAGACTGAACATGTTTCATTTCTACTTTGGAAAAGTTTCTGGTTAAATGCCAGTTTTAAAATTAAATTTAACTTTTACTTTATTTACTAAAACTTAAAAAATTACGTTTGTTTATTTTGCTAATGTGTGCATGTACATGTGTGCATATGTGCGTGCATGTGTGCGTGCGTGCATGTGTGTGTGCAGGCCACACATATGTCAGAGGATGCATGTGTTGGTTAAAGAATAATTTGTGGGAGTTCATTCTCTCCCTTTTTAAGGTAGGCTTGAGGATCAAACTCAGGCCATCAAGCTTGGCAGTGTGAACGTTTACCTATCTGTCATCGCACCAGCTCCTTCAATTCAATTTGTATTAATTAAAATTATAAAATTTTAAAAGTTGCTTCCTTAGATGAACTCATCACATTTCAAGTGCTCCATAGTCAACTGTGGCTAATGAGCCATATTGTACAGCACTCATCTTAAACTTCTACAAGTTTTGTATCTCTTTAATGAATCTAGACAAGAAGACATATTCCATGCCCTGTTTTGCATTTTGCATAAAGAAAACATCTTCTGGATTTATGATGATGATATTCTATCTAATTGGTTTAATTTAGATAGATAGTTTTGTTCTTTTGTGTGTATGCTGTGGTAGCAAAAGGTAGTTCAAAATGAAATTATTTATGTTTTAAAAACATTAAGTTTATGTTAATACCGTTAAAGTATTCTGCGTTCCTTTCTTTACTTACTCTCATTCTTCATTTAGAAATAAGGAAAAACAATTACAAGGAGCTATAAATCAAAATAAATTTAGAATGTTTCCTCATTGCTCTCAAAATCTTTTAAATGCCATTGGTAATCTTGAGCCATTAGTAACATAAATATTATCCATTACTAGAAAATGACAGATGTGAAAAATATTTTCTCAGCTGTTAGTCTTTGGGGTTTTGCCAAATGCTACTTTGGGTTTTTTGGGGAGTGATGTTATGAATATATCTGCTCCGTGATTTATGCTTTTGACGATAAATCTCCCTGGATGATCTTCAAGACGGGAGTCAGGGTTAGAGGAGACTTCACACAGGATGCCATAGATGATGTGGAAGCCAGACACTGGAATAAAAGCAACTGAATGGTCAGTGCTAGGGTGTTTCAGGAGCCATTTTATGTTTTATAATTCCATATGTATATTGAACAGCATTTTAATCCATCTTGCATGTATAAAGACCTTAGGGTAAGCTATGGTGTGATTTTTCTCTATTTTCATTTAGTGATAGGACTGGCCTTAGTATCTGAAATTAGCTTGTTATTTGAGCTATCTAGGTAGGACAAAGTACCATGAACTTATTCTATTTTATTAGGGAGCTCTCAGGGTAACTACAATATCACTTCTACTTTTAAAGGATGCTTAAGATCAAAGATAAATTAGGTCCAGGCCTGGTAACTTTGTCCTTTTTGGTCTGAAATTTGGGCCTTTTTAGTTTGAAACTTAATAAATTGAATTGTAATGTTTTGAAAAAAATTGATTTACCTTTTTACTTTTTATCTCTGTTGCTTTTCAGAATGTTAACTTTTAGATAATAAGAGCTAGAAGTCATGGAGAACTGCAAAACAATGTATTCTAGACATGATGGGGTCCATTGCACACATCAACTCAAAACTTCTT
Organism: Rattus rattus; assembly: GCF_011064425.1. NCBI lineage: Eukaryota > Metazoa > Chordata > Mammalia > Rodentia > Muridae > Rattus > Rattus rattus. The sequence continues at coordinate 177,676,927 of NC_046156.1, forward strand.
TCACTACATGCATAAGATCTGCATAAGATCAATCCAGCTAAAATGATAGGAGAGTGGCTTACAAAGCCCACCGTTAGCCGAAGATCTACTGGCACTTGATAGCTGCTAGGGAGTTAGAATATCAGTTTGCTTCAGGTATGCCATTCCTGATAGACTGCTCGAGCCCCAGAGCAGCCCTATGTGGATACTGGCAGCATTGGATGTACTAGGTGGGTTTAAAAAGAGTATCTGAGGTTGGAAGAGGGAAGTGATGTGTGTAGATGGGGAGAGTTGGAGCAGAGGGAGCTCCGGATGAATTTGATCAAAACACATTATATTCATGTTTAAAATTCCTAAAGAGTAAATATCTTAAAGGGACAAACTTAAAAGGAAATGTTAACTTCCAGACTATGTGGCTGGGAGATTTTTTTCCCCATTTGGAATTATTGGGTACAGTAGCACTGACTCCACTCCTCCTCATTGTCCTAGAATTATAGATGTCACTGGAATGCCACAATGAAATCTCTGACATTCCTCTCTGGAATCTCTACCCATTTTCAGTGAAAGTCTAGCCAGAATTTTCTAGGATTCTTGGGTGAAGATATTTGGTGTTTAAGACAATGCTGGTGTGTGTGTGTGTGTGTGTGTGTGTGTGTGTGTGTGTGTGTGTGTGTGTGTGTGTGTTTTGTTTGTTTGTTTTTGTCTTTGTTCCCTCAAGTGCTTCCTGGATAGCTTCCAGGTTTCCAGGTTCCTTGAGGGACTTTGATGGCTGGACAGCTTGGTGCTCTTGTGCTCATCACTGACATCCCCTTTGAAAACGTTCATCTGTTTCAATTGTTTCTTACTCTGTGATTTCAGTGGAATCTATGCTAACTCATTCCTTATGAAAATAGGTGAAAAAATATGACCCTGCTTTTTGTTTTAATGGAACTGAGCAAATGAAGCCAGAAAGCTTGGTCTTGAGAGAGTTTCACTGCCTTTGGAATGTCTTATGTTTCAATATCTAGAAATTCCTAAGTCATTCTCTCTCTCTCTCTCTCTCTCTCTCTCTCTCTCTCTCTCTCTCTCTCTCTCTCTCTCTCTCTCTCCTTCCCTCCCCTCCCTCCTAAATTATTTATTCATTTACAGCCCAAATGTTGCCACCCCTTCCTGGTCCCTCCTGCCTGAGTTCTTCATCCCATTCCTCCTCCCTGTTGCTTCTGAGAAGGTGCTCCCCTCACCTACCCACTCCCACCTCACCCCTGCCAGCATCCCCCTTCTCTGGGGCATCAAGTTTTACAGGAGCACTGAGGCCAGACAAAGCAGTCCTCTTCTATATTTGTGCTGGGAGTGGGGTGAGGGAACCTAGTCTAGCCCATGTATGTTCTTTGGTTGTTGGCTTAGTCTATGGGAGTTCTGAGGGTTCCCAGTTAGTTAATAGTGTTGTTTTACCTATGGGGTTGCAATCTCCTTCAGCTCCTTCAATCCTTCCCCTAACTCTTCTATAGGGGTCTGTGACCACAGTCCAATGGTCGGCTGTAAGTATCTTCATCTGTCTCAGTCAGCTGCTGGTAGAGTCGCCCAAAGGACAGCCATGTTAGGCTCCTATCTGCAAGCACAACATGGCATCATTAATAGTGTCAGGGTTTGGTGCCTGTGCATGGGATGGACCCTAAGTTGGGCTGGTCACTGGATAACCTTTTCTTCAGTTTCTGCTCCATTTTTGTCCCTGAACGTTTTTAGACACAAATAATTCTGGGTCAAAAAATTGAAGATGGGTGGATAGCCCCACGCTTCAACTGAGGGCCATGTGTATCTATTGGGGGTGGTCTCTTGAGGTTTAATGTCCCCACATTTTGGCTAAGGTCATGCCCATTGAGTCTTGGAAGACTCTCATGTCCCAGGTCTTGGGACTTTCTAGAGGTTCCTCCACCAACACCGTCCCCAGCATATTTTCATTCATTCTCCTGTCTCTCTGGTCTTCTCTCCGGTCTTCCCCCATACCTGATCCTGCTCCCCCTCTTCTCCCTTCCCAGATCCCTCCCTCCCTCTGACTCACAGGAATATTTTGTTCCACCTTCTAAGTGGGATTGAAGTATCCACACTTGGTCCTTCCTTCTTGTTATGCTTCATAAGGTTTATGAGTTGTATCATGGGTGTTCTGTACTTTTTGGCTTATATCCACTTATCAGTGAGTACATTCCATGCATGTCCTTTTGGGACTGGGTTACCGCACTCAGGATTATATCCATCCACTTGTCTGCGAATTTCATGAAGTTATTGTTTTTAATAGCTGAATAGTATTCCATTGTGCAAATGAACCACATTTTCTGTATCCATTCGTAGGTCGATGGAAATCTGGGTTTGTTTCCAGCTTCTGGCTATTACAGATAAGGCTGCCATGAACAAACTAACCCTACATCCTACAGCAGTTTTCAAGAGTCACATTTCAATTTTTCATTATTTTTTTGACAGAGGCAATGTTTCTCAACACCATCTTATTATGGTATGCCTTCACTTTGTCCCTAAATTTAAGAAAACATGCAAGAATAATAGGTCCCAGTTCATAAAGTGAGAAAAGAGATAATGTGCAAATGACTAACTCATTGAAAGAGGTTGACTTCCAAAGTGATTCTTTGAAACATCTCATGAAGAAGAACACAGCTACAAAGATGTTCAGATGAATTGTTCATGGGAATGGCTGCCTGAGAGTTAAATCAATGAGCTCATTGGAAACATGTCAGAGAAACATAGGAGGGGATGGTTAAGGCAGTTTGCACAGTAATTATAAAAAATTAAGAACAATACCAAGAGAAAGGGAAAAACATAAAACATAAAGCATGATACAGATTAATGATATTGGAGGATGAAAATTGACACAATTCTATGTTAAGAAGAAAGAAGCATTTACCAATGAGTGTTCATTGAGTCAACTTTATTAGCAAGGAAATTTGAAGAATAACTTTCGCCGTACAGAGTACTAAAGTTGTCAAAAATGTTTTAATGATGAAGCAGAGAAACTTTATTGTCTGATTTTAAAAATTATTATGATTAAAAACACAAATATAGTTCAACAATATAGTTCACATTATAGTATTGGTAATTATAAGCCCAATGTGTGTGGTAACTCTCTAGATAAGAGTCATCTGTGTGAGCAAAACTCCATAGCCACGCCTATCCTTCCGTTTTCCCAGCCCATGACAGTTATTCTAATTCCAATTCTAGTGGGCTTGCCTACTTTTGTATTTGATAAAAGACACCATGCAGCATTTGTCCCTCAGTACTTGATATATTTCTCTCACAAGTCCATTAAGCTTTATTCAATTGTAGCATAAGGCAGGATTTCTTCCTTTACAGCTGTGATGGTTTGTACATGCTTGGCCTAGGCCATGATGCCATTAGGAGGTGTGGCCTTGTTGAAATAGCTGTGTCACTGAAGGGGCGTGAACTTTAAGACCCTCTTCCTAGCTGTCTGGGAGCCAGTCTTCTCCTAGTGGACTTCAGTGAAGATGTAGAACTCTCAGTTTTTCCTGCACCATGCCTGCCTGGATGCTGCCACGCTCCCACCTTGATGATACTGGACTGAACCTCTGAACCTGTAGGCCAGCCCCATAAGAGTTGCCTTGGTCATGGTGTCTGCTTATAGCAGTAAAACCCTAACTAAGACAATAGCTAAATTCTACATTATTATTTTGTCTGCATACTTTTCATCTTTCTATGCTAATTTATTCACCTACTAGTAGACATTTATGTTCTTTTGGTCTCTTAACTATTGTTAGCAATGTACTCTATAAAAATGGGGCATTTGCATTTCTTTGAGATCCCAACTTAAATTACTTTGAGTTCACATCTAAAAATGCCATTGCTAGAAACATACAATAGTTCTGCTGAATTTCTGAGGCATCTTCTTACATTTTGGGTTTGAACCTAGCCTTTTCCATCTGAGCCATCTGGTCAGCCCAGTGAGGCATCTTCTTAATATCTGTTTTGTATAATATCTGTTCTAATTCACCTCCTACCAATGGTGTGCAAGGGTTAAATAATAGGCATCCTAAGAGAAATGAAGTAGTATCTATTGCAATGTTGGTTTCTTTTTATATTTTCTTGAACATATTGGCCACTTGTATGTCTTCTTAAGAGAAATATCTACCTGAGATTGTTTTCTTTTCTTAACTAATTAATTTTTTAACTAAAAAAATCTATGTGTATTGGTGTTTTGCCTGCATTTATGTCTGTGTAAGACTGTCAGATTCTTTGGAACTGGAGTTACAGACAGTTAAGTTGCCATGTGGGTGCTGGGGATTGAACGCTGATCCTTTAGAAGAGCAGCCACTGCTCTTAATTGATGGGCCATCTCTCCAACCCTAACTGAGTAACTTTTAAGATGTATAAATTCCTATGTGTTTTGGTTATGAGCCCCCGGTAAAATGTACAGTTGTCCAATATTCCCCACAACCCACCCTGTTCCTGTCTTCTCTGCTGTTTACCCTACAGATTATTTTTTTAGTCTGGGGTATTAGCATTTTCTAGTTCTGCTTTTGTTGTTGTGATTTCAGTCACATCCAAAAATTATTGAGTAGACAGGTGCTGTGATTTTTCCTTATTCTTTTTCTAGGAGTTTTATAGTTTTGGCTTTTATGCTTAAATCTTCAGTAGCATTCTAAATTGGCAGCTTTTCTCATCCCTTCTTCCTTTGTGAATGTATCATCTTACCTGTTCCTATTTTACATCATTTCTGATAAGAAATCTGCTACAGTGTGAGTGTTCCCTTGTATTTTGTGAGTGCTGTTTTTCCCGTGCTTTCAAATCCATTGTTTTGTTACAGGTTGGATATTATATGCATTGGCATGAAGTACTTTGGAGTCTTATTTGGGTCAGTTACACTTCTAAATTTTCATTTCCATTCTTGGTTTGGGAAGGCTTAGATATATTTTTCTTGGTTAACTATTTGTTCTTTTCATTTTAAAATTAGCACAAGCATGTTTGATTTCATTATGACTTTGATCTTCTCGAAGAAACCTCCTCTCTCTCTCTCTCTCTCTCTCTCTCTCTCTCTCTCTCTCTCTCTCTTTGTTTGCTTGCCCATCTGTCCATCTGTCTGTCTGTTGGTCTGTCTCTTGGATCTCACATATAAGAATTCAAATACATATTGTACTATTCTTTCTTCTAATCCTTCCATAACATGTATGTTCAGGTCCTATTGATGATCTTTGGTAAGTTTTTTAAGTTTTCCCCCTGCTTTTGTTCCCTCTTCCTTCCCCTTCCCCACTTACTTTCTCTGCTTAAAAGCATCTGGAAATTTTCAAATGAGCTGTCTTCATGTGTACTTTCTTTTCTTTTTCTGCTTAGACAAATATGTAGAGCTCCTACCATAAGTGTTTTTTAGTTCAGTTATCATGTTTGGGAACTTTGGTGAATTCTCCTTTGGTGGTGTTGGTTGTTACTCTTTATATTCTTTATGCAGAAGTTCCCTTGTTGTTGTTGTTTTGTATATAATTTTTTCTGAGCATATTTACTGGTCATCATTAAAATGGCTACTTTAGATTCACATAAAACCATAAAACACACTCATCTCTTTGGGGTTGGTTTGAACAGACTTGTCTAGTTTGGTTTTTTTGGGCCATTTTTTCCTGTTCATTTTTATTGTGACTTTCTGTTGATAACCCTGTAATTAGGAATCAGCCACCTTTCCCAGTCTTTCTAAGTAGGCCTCATTCAGAAAATTAGCTTCATAAAGAGAATGAAATACCAATCAGTTCAGCTACAGACTCTAGAAACCTCAGGAATTTTCTGTAGATGTGTCATGGCTACAATTATGTGTATAGATTCTTAATGAAAAAGACTTGGGTTTCTTTTTGTTTTTCTTCTCTTTTTTTCAATTTAATACCTTTTATTTTTAAATTCAAATCTCTCTAATTTTTAACATCAGGAATTCTGCTTTTATATATAGCAGAACAGGAGTGGAAATTTATCTTCCTTACTATGCAACTGGAAAAACAGACAAAACATAAAACAATAGTTATTTTATACATTAATAAGTTGACAATGGTTCTTAAGAGAAGGAAAGCAAGCAAACTGAGATCTATGGATATCTTTACATAGTCAGTTTTTGGAAAGAATGGACAACAGACTGGGGCCCTTGATGGCAGTAATAGAAGCTACTAAACTTCAATATTTAAAAATAAAAAAAGCTAAACAAAATGTCACCTCAGTGATCTGAGTGATCTAAGTGTTTCACCAATCTTAGAAAGAAAGGAGAATAAGAAAAATCCAATGAAACCAATCAAATATATCCAAAATGTAGTGCGAATTATGAGCTGGAGATTCAAGGATTCTATTGAAATCCAGACATGATGAGTATGGCGTTGCAGTGCACCACAGTCAAGCGCTGAGTACAAGGACTACTTAGTAGAGTTTTGTTTGACTTACACCGAACATTAAATTTTTAGTTCCTGAAATTATTATTTTTGATACTTTCCTTATAGACTGATCATTATTAACTTGTTATGAGCCATTTTATTTTATCATATATATGAATATACTTTTGTTCTGTTTTTCAGATTGTAATTTATCGACTTGTTAGATTATAAAATTTCTCAATTCTCTTTTTATTAGTTCTTTAAGATTTTCATGCAATGACCTTTAATCACCTTCTCTCACCCCCCAACTCCTCCCAGATCCATCTTTTCTCTCCCTACTCAATTTAGTGTGTTCTGTTGTCCACAAGGTCTTTTTGTGCTGCTCCAACTTTCTTGGTTGTGCAGTCTTCCACTGGAGTATGGTCAACTTATTGGGGGCTATACTCAGAAAACCCATTCAGTCCTCCTTTTCCAGTAGCTAACAGCTGACAACTAGCTCTGTAGTTTGTGCCCAACGCCCCTCTCAAGGCTGGGGCGGCGTCAGTTGGCTGGGGCTTGCACAGGTATTGTACATGCTGCCACAAATCCCGCAAATTCACATGTTCATATTCCCTATTATGTTCAGAAGAAACTGTTTTCTTTTTTTTATTGGATTTTTTATTTATTTACATTTCAAGTTATATCCTCTTAACTGGTTTCCCACCCATAAACCTCCTATCCCCTCCCCCTCCCCCTTTTTCTATGAGGGTGTTCCCACACTCATACCCCCACCCCTTCTTGCCTCCTGGTCCTGACATTCTCTTACACGGGGGGGGGGGGGTCCAACCTTAGCAGGACCAAGTGCTTCTCCTTCCATTGGTCTCTCAACAATGCCATCCTTGCTAAATCAGGCTGGAGTCCAGGGTCAGTTCATGTATAGTCTTTGGGTAGTGGCTTTGTCCCTGGAAGCTCTGGTTGGTTGGCATTGTTGTTCTTATGGATTGCAAACCCTTCAAGCTCCTTTGATTCTTTCTCTAACTGCCTTCAACGGGGTCCCCCCTCAGTTCAATGGTTGGCTTTGGCATTCGCCTCTGTATTTGACATGCTGGCAGTGCCTCTCAGGAGACAGCTATACCAGGCTCCTGTCAGCATGCACTTCTTGGCATTAGCAATATTGTCTGGATTTGGTGACTGTATGTATATTGGCTGGATCCCCAGGTGGCACAGTCTTGAATGGCCATTCCTTCAGTCTCTGCTCCAAACTTTGTCTCCATATCTTCTTCTATGAATATTTTGTTCTGTCTTCTAAGAAGGACTGAAGCATCTGCACTTTAGTCGTCCTTCTTCTTTGAGCTTCATGTAGTCTATGGATTGTATCTTGGGTAATTTGCGCTTTTGGGCTAATATCCACTGATCACTGATTGCATACCATGTGTGTTTTTTGTAATTGGGTTACCTCACTAAGGATAATATTTTCTAGTTCCATCCATTTGCCTATGAATTTCATGAAGTCATTGCTTTTAATAGCTGAGTAATACTCCATTGTGTAGATGTACCACATTTTCTGTATCTATTCCTCTGTTGAAGACATCTGGGTTCTTTCCAGTTTCTGGCTATTATAAATAAGGTTACTATGAACACAATGGAGCATGTGTCCTTGTTATATGTTGGAGCATCATTTGGGTATAGGTCCAGGAGTGGTATAGCTGGGTCCACAGGTAGTACTATGTCCAATTTTCTGAGGAACCTCCAGACTGATTTCCAGAGTGATTGTACCAGCTTGCAATCCCAACAACAATGGAGGAGAGTTCCTCTTTCTCCACATCCTCGCCAGCATCTATCGTCACCTGAGTTTTTTACTTTAGCCATTTTGACTGGTGTGAAGTAGAATCTCAGGGTTGTTTTGATTTGCATTTCCCTGAGACTAAGGATGTTGAGCATTTCTTTAGGCGCTTCTCAGCCATTTTATATTCCTCAGCTGAGAATTCGTAGTTTAGTTCTAAACTGTTTTCTTATTAGTCATCTACCACTATGGTTCTTACTCTCCCTCTTTCTGTTCCCTCTTCCAAAATGACCCTTGAGCCTTGGGAAGAGGGGTGTTGTTTACATGCTTCACTTAGGGATGAACATTCTTTAGTCTCTTATTCTTTGCACCTTGACCAGTTGTGGGACCTTTAGTGATCATTTATCCATTGAGAACAGAAGATTCTCTTATGAGTATTGAGAATACCTTAGTCTGTGGGTATAATGATAAGTAATTAGGAGTTGGTTTACAATTTGATCAATTTAATAGAATAATAATAGTACATTCTTTCTTCAGCCCTATGACCTGTCTGTCCATATGTTCTCAGTTCAATAACGGTGTCAGGTATGGGTTTCATCTTGTAGAATGCAACTTAAATCCAGTTATTCAATTAGAAAGTGGTTGGTTACTTCTAGAATGTTCATGATGCTGTTGCATGAGTGGATATGCCTTATCTACATATTAAATTGTTATTGTACTTCCCAGAGCTCACATCTGGGTATGGTTGGAGACTACATTTCTCCTCTGGTAGATTGTATCCTACATTCCAGCACCATGAAAGCTAGCCAATAGTGATGAATCTTTCAGGTTAGTACTGGCTTGATTTTTCCGTGTTCTATGATTCAAGTATTAAATATTTTCGATGAGGATGACACAAAACTTCAAGCTATCCTAGATTTTTTTTTATTCTAAACTGAATTAAAATAGTTCTGTTAAAACTAAGAGAACCCTGGTTTGGGCTCCTTTGATAAGAAAATACCTTAACTAGTAGATTGCTTTTATTGCTTGGCCATTTGGGGGTTCAGGAAAGTCAAATATCAAGGGGCAAGAGATTCTGTGTCGGGAGAGTCTTCTGATGATCTTCCCAATGTTTTTTTCAGTGACATGAAGAGACAAATGATTTCTTCAAACTTCTTTTCACTAACATGATGGGATTAAAGTCAACATTTGAATTCTGCTGACATAAACAATGATTCTGTTGAACTGGAAACTAAGGCTTCTGTCTGCCTACTTTGGACTACTGGCATCTCTGAATCAACACTAAAACCCATTACAGTGTGGGATAGATGGATTCACCCTGGATATCAAGAAGGAAACTGGACTGTTACTCCACAGCGGAAGTAGGAACAAGTACGTTTGGAATGTAAGAGAGTGACTTCAGGTGTGCTGTGAGCAGAGATCTCAGGAGTCCAAAGTGGTCATTCAGCAAAAATGATTGTTTTTTCTTTTATGTTTTCTGGTAGAAACATTTATCCACTGCACTAAGTCCCCTCATTCAGTATTGCATAAAGCTGTGAGATCAGGAAACAGAATTTTATTAGTAGTTCATGAGTGGTAAATCGGGACCCACAAAAATGCTAGTTTATTTCCACACTAGAGTTCCTGGACCTTGAAATCTTACTTTGGGAGGGGTAGCATTATATCCTGGAGACCGATTTAAAACATGTACTCTATCTGGATAATCTTGCCTCATTTGGGGTGACATTGTCTTAAAAGGTAAAATCCACTAGTCTATTAATTCTGAAATTGATTATGGGGTTTTGTTGTAAAACCACAGATTGTTTATATGATGCCCACTGTTGGTTTCTCTTGTTGTTAAACTGATTCCTTGATGCAAATGAATGCTAATGATACTTAGTGGATGATTATTTTCAAGTCTAGCTTGGAACTTAGTCAGAAGAATTTCATAGAGAGAAATGGAAGTTTTATTAAGAAAAGGATAAAAAAAAAAACAGATGGATTGGTTTGAAGAATAAAGTGATTTCTCTTCCACAAGGAAGTGGCTGTGGACTAGTGACTGAGAACTAGTTTCACACCAATAGTCTTATTGATGCTCCTGTGGGACTGTTAATGTCAGGCTGGGAATCGATGGTAGCTATATGGGTTAGCATTGGTGAGCGGAAGCGCATATTGCCTTTGGTCACCATCGTGATTTTTCCTATGAACCCATTGGATAGAGACGATGGTGCCTGGGGAATGCGGTTGATTTTTTCCTGAAAGGGACACCAATCCATTTTTGGTGATGTAATTTAATCTCCAGCCAAAATGGACCTGTGGTGAGCATTCGTGTTATTTTTACATGTTTTTCAGTCTGAGGATTCCGTCTATAGGCATGTTGCGCAGCCGTTTTTCTCAACGGTTTTTGAAATCGTTTTCATTCCAATCTCTCCACCTGCTAGTCAAAAGTTGGTCACAACTCTTGAACTGGGGTAAAATCATGTATCAGGCAATTTTACAAATAAATATAGAGTAGGAGAAGTTTCTTCCTTATTCAGCTCAACCTGCAGAACACTTTCAGCATCAAAGGACTAGCGTGATGTCTTCTGACAGGCAAAGACAATCATTGCCCCAGTAAATGAAATCATGACGCAGGGCTGGAGAGTTGGTACACACCTGAGATAGGTGAGAGAAGATGTATACCTCACCTCAACAGCCGGAAGCCAGATAGTTCATGGACCTTTAGTCACAGGCATTGAGGAAAGATTATTCACTGGACCAGTAGCTGTACACGGGCCTCTGTGGATTTATGAGCTTGTTCGGGTGATGAAATCACATCTGTCACAGCTTATATCATAAGATAGAGCTGATTTCTTCTCAGGCCAAAAAGATGAGCTGAATGAAGGTATGCTAAGGGGTTATTGCCCCTCATTCTTTTGAATGGAGGCATCAATCTGCAGTTGCCCCAGGAAGGCAGCACTGTTTTTGATGTACCATTTTATTAAGTAAAGAAGTTCCATTGTTTTTCTTTTCCTGTTGTTGTAGCCCTCCCACATTAGTGGATGGGATGAATGTGGATATTCTATCATCGGGTAAGTGTGTCTCTTCCAGGTATTTAGTCAGGAAATCAAGAAATGGCAATAGATCAGTTTGAAGAGCCTTTGGGACAACTCTGAGGTGTACCTTATTTAAAATCCTATCGACAATGTATGCCCTGTAAACTTCTACCCTGATGGGGTATTTTGTATCTCCTGGATTTAAAATTAATTTTAAAGTCAATTTCCAGGAGACTCCTAACATCTTTGATTACTTCATTTTTCTCTGTGTATAGTGAGGTAGGAAATTAATATTTAATATTATAAAATATATATAGTATAAATATTCTTTATAAAAATATATAAAGTATAAATATTCTTTAGGATTTTGGGATTTGTTTTCTTAAATGTCACAGTTTCCTTTTCACGTAAAAGAATCTAACTACATTAACTGGTTCAAGTCTAGGAGTTCATTAAAAGGCAATAACTCTGTTATTATGACTCAGATGGACAGCTGTTTCTTTGACACTTTTTGCTCCAACACATTAAGTGAGAATTCAGGAGATCTACCTATCTTCCACCTAAGATCTGGGAAGACTAGGGTCAGTTATCAGCACTATACACTTGCCTGAGTCAGACTGTTCTGATTGGTACTTCTGTCTATCATACCAAGGTATTTTATGTTATTTGTGACGATTGTGAAGGGTGTCATTCTCCTAATTTCTTATTCAGCCTGCTTCTCCTTTGAATAGAGGAAGGCTTCCGATTTGTTTGAGTTAATTTTATACCCAGCCCCTTTGCTGAAGTCATTTATCAGGCTTAGTAGTTCTCTGGTGAAACTTCTGGGGTCACTTAAGTATACTATCATATCATCTACAAATAGTGATATTTTGACTTCTTCCTTTCCAATATCATAGCTACCATAAGCCCTGAGACTTTTGGCCTCAGCTTACTATTTGTTCAGATAGAAGCAAGATCGATCATGGAAAATGACAGTGAGTCATCACAAGTTTGACTAGGGGATGGCTCCAATTGCAACCGCTGTACCAGTTACAGTTTCATTTCCGGAGAACTTGGCACCACCCACTCCAGCATTAAGTTATTCTTATTGTGTTTTTTTCCCAAATTAATTGACTATAGATTTTTGTTTTAAATGATGAGTTCTGATTCACAGAGAAGAGTATCTTCTTAAAGATTTCAGGGATCCCACCAAGAACTTATTTCTCCCATTGAAAGATAGCTTTTTGTTTGTTGGTTTGTTTTCTCTTTGTACTTGATCTGAATGAGGAGAACTGAGCCTTTGAAACCTTGTTCTCTCTACATGAAACTAATCATGTTTAGCATTCCTAACACATTTAACACCAACCACTTTTATGAGAAAGGTTACCAATTAATTATGAAAAATTGGCTCAAATTACTATATAGACAGAGGAGGACCATGCTCTGCCTTCATGAGAGGTAAGCATCATGTGGTGTAATCCTAGTCTGCCTACAAAGGGCATAGGATAAGAATATGGCAACTGAATAGGATAAACCCTTAGTCCAAGGGCAGGAAAAGACTCGCCCAGGCAAGCAGACACAATCCTTTTCTTCTGATTTTCTTTGGTAAATCTTATGCAGCTGCTCACTGGATTGGATGATTCCCACACATTGGGGTGGGTAATCTACTACATATTCTGGTCAATGCTCATCTTATAGTTGTGCCCATAGCTAATGTTTTATCTTCATTTGACTAACATATAAAATTAGTTCCTCAAAATGACATGGAGTTTAATCCCTCAGTAAGTAATCTAAATATGAATATTAATATCAGGTCTGTGATTGGGAGGCAGTGTTTGGTAAGACATGGTCATGAGTTTTAGACCACTTGCTATTTAGTCTTGTGAACATGTCCTGGAATGTCTTTAGAAAAAAAACCTTTTAACTATTAGCACTGAGGTGTGTGATGAAAGTTAATCCTCATACTTCAGCCTATTTAGGAAAAGATTAAAGTCAGTATCCAAATGTCACCGAGTTGACATGATTCTTAAGGCATGTGACATGGCTTTCCACATTCATCATTTGTTTCTACCTTTTCCAGAAGGTAATGGTCTAATCTTGGTTATTGAGGGAAAGATAATTTTTGCCATGAGTTAAAAGTCATGTTTTCTTTCACACACATAGTATTAGATTATTTAATGCTCACAAAAGTCCCTAACAACAACAGCAGCAGCGATAACAACAAAAATGTTGTTGACTAGCTAATGATCAACTCTAGGTAAATTGAAAAAAGATAGTAATATGTTGAATCTATGATAACCACAGCAGCCCAAGTTGTATCTGAAAGTTGTTCTTATTATGTGTCACAAGGCTCTACTATAGCCTGTTCTTCCAGCAATGTGACAGGGATCATTAATCCATTTAAGTAACTTAGAGGATCAAGAGATACTAGCTACGGCTACTAAAAGTCCAGTTTTACACTTTTCCCTACAGTTCTAGAGTTGATTCCAAGAATGCCACAGGGGCCACCCTGAACAAATTTTATGGCAACTACTGGAAGTAAACAGGTCCACGCTAACTTTGGGCATTGATTGAAGGCATTTATCTTCCCCCTCCTCTTCTGCTTTTTATTGCTGACTCTTTCTCCCTTTCCTCCTCTTCATTCTCCTTCTTCTTTTCCTCCACTTCTCCATTATCGCCTTCCTTCTCCTCCCCTCCCTTTATCCTTTTCTTCCTTCTTGTTGAAGGCCTGTATCTTATTCAAAAATTGTTTTAGTGGTTGAGAAAATCTTAACTGTTGACATTTTCACACTGGCAATCTCCATAAAATATATTGGCTTCATTTTTCCATTTCAACTTTCTGACAGTCCATGGTAATTTATATGCATCCTGAAATTGTTTCTTTTGACCCACTAAGAAGTCACTTTCTGGAATATTCTTTTACACCAGTTTGCAAGTGAGTCCAGATGCCTCAGGTTGCTCTGATTGTGTACCTCGGCTCAGTTTTATGAATCTGAATTTATTCAGAATGCCAAAACAATGAAAATTTTGCTTGAAATATTTTTTTTCTTTTCTTTTTTTTTTTTATTATTAACTTGAATATTTTATATACATTTCGAAAAGTTATTCCTTCCCTGCTCTCCGGCAAACATCCCCCTCCCCCCCCCTTCCTTATGGGTGTTCCTCCCCACCCTCCCCCTATTGCCGCCCTCCCCCAACTGTCTAGTTCACTGGGGTTCAGTCTTAGCAGGACCCAGGGCTTCCTCCCACTGGTGCTCTTACTAGGATATTCATTGCTACCTATGAGGTCAGAGTCCAGGGTCAGTCCATGTATAGTCTTTAGGTAGTGGCTTAGTCCCTGAAGCTCTGGTTGCTTGGCATTGTTGTACATATGGGGTCTCGAGCCCCTTCAAGCTCTTCCAGTTCTTTCTCTGATTCCTTCAACGGGGGTCCTATTCTCAGTTCAGTGGTTTGCTGAAGGCATTTGCCTCTGTATTTGCTGTATTCTGGCTGTGTCTCTCAGGAGCGATCTACACTTCTGCACTTCTTTTTCATCCATCTTATCTAATTGGGTGGCTGTATATATATGGGCCACATGTGGGCAGGCTCTGAATGGGTATCCTTCAGTCTCTGTTTTAATCTTTGCCTCTCTCTCCCCTGCCAAGGGTATTCTTGTTCCCTTTTTAAAGAAGGAGTGAAGCATTCACATTTTGATCATCCGTCTTGAGTTTCATTTGTTCTAGGCATCTAGGGTAATTCAAGCATTTGGGCTAATAGCCACTTATCAATGAGTGCATACCATGTATGTCTTTCTGTGATTGGGTTAGCTCACTCAGGATGATATTTTCCAGTTCCAACCATTTGCCTACGAATTTCATAAAGTCATTGTTTTTGATAGCTGAGTAATATTCCATTGTGTAGATGTACCACATTTTCTGTATCCATTCCTCTGTTGAAGGGCATCTGGGTTCTTTCCAGCTTCTGGCTATTATAAATAAGGCTGCTATGAACATAGTGGAGCACGTGTCTTTTTTATATGTTGGGGCATCTTTTGGGTATATGCCCAAGAGAGGTATAGCTGATCCTCAGGCAGTTCAATGTCCAATTTTCTGAGGAACCTCCAGACTGATTTCCAGAATGGTTGTACCAGTCTGCAATCCCACCAACAATGGAGGAGTGTTCTCTTTCTCCACATCCTCGCCAGCATTTGCTGTCACCTGAGTTTTTGATCTTAGCCATTCTCACTGGTGTGAGGTGAAATTCAGGGTTGTTTTGATTTGCATTTCCCTGATGACTAAAGATGTTGAACATTTCTTTTAGGTGTTTCTCAGCCATTCGCATTCCTCAGCTGTGAATTCTTTGTTTAGCTCTGAACCCCATTTTTAATAGGGTTATTTGTCTCCCTGTGTCTAACTTTTTTTGAGTTCTTTGTATATTTTGGATATAAGGCTCTATCTGTTGTAGGATTGGTAAAGATCTTTTCCCAATCTGTTGGTTGCCGCTTTGTCCCAACCACAGTGTCCTTTGCCTTACAGAAGCTTTGCAGTTTTATGAGATCCCATTTGTCGATTCTTGATCTTAGAGCATAAGCCATTGGTGTTTTGTTCAGGAAATTTTTTCCAGTGCCCATGTGTTCCAGATGCTTCCTATTTTTCTTCTATTAGTTTGAGGTGTCTGGTTTGATGTGGAGGTCCTTGATCCACTTGGACTTAAGCTTTGTACAGGGTGATAAGCATGGATCGATCTGCATTCTTCTACATGTTGACCTCCAGTTGAACCAGCACCATTTGCTGAAAATGCTATCTTTTTCCATTGGATGGATTTGGCCCTTTGTCAAAAAAATCAAGGACCATAGGTGTGTGGGTTCATTTCTGGGTCTTCAATTTCTGTTCCATTGGTCTATCTGTCGGTCTCTGTACCAATACCATGCAGTTTTTATCACTATTGCTCTGTAATACTGCTTGAGTTCAGGGATAGTGATTCCCCCTGAAGTCCTTTTATTGATGAGGATAGTTTTAGCTATCCTGGGTTTTTTGTTATTCCAGATGAATTTGCAAATTGTTCTGTCTAACTCTTTGAAGAATTGGATTGGTATTTTGATGGGGATTGCATTGAATCTGTAGATCGCTTTTGGTAAAATGGCCATTTTTACTATATTAATCCTGCCAATCCATGAGCATGGGAGATCTTTCCACCTTCTGAGGTCTTCTTCAATTTCTTTCTTCAGTGTCTTGAAGTTCTTATTGTACAGATCTTTTTTACTTGCTTGGTTAAAGTCACACCGAGGTACTTTATATTATTTGGGTCTATTATGAAGGGTGTCGCTTTCCTAATTTCTTTCTCGCTTGTTTCTCTTTGTGTAGAGGAAGGCTACTGATTTATTTGAGTTAATTTTATACCCAGCCACTTTGTTGAAGTTGTTTATCAGCTTTAGTAGTTCTCTGGTGGAACTTTTGGGATCACTTAAATATACTATCATATCATCTGCAAATAGTGATATTTTGACTTCTTCTTTTCCGATCTGTATCCCTTGACCTCCTTTTGTTGTCTGATTGCTCTGGCTAGAACTTCAAGAACTATATTGAATAAGTAGGGAGAGAGTGGGCAGCCTTGTCTAGTCCCTGATTTTAGTGGGATTGTTTCAAGTTTCTCCATTTAGTTTAATGTTAGCCACTGGTTTGCTGTATATGGCTTTTTACTATGTTTAGGTATGGGCCTTGAATTCTATTCTTTCCAGGACTTTTATCATGAAGGGGTGTTGAATTTTGTCAAATGCTTTCAGCATCTAATGAAATGATCATGTGGTTTTGTTCTTTCAGTTTGTTTATATAATGGATCACGTTGATGGTTTTCCAGATATTAAACCATCCCTGCATGCCTGGGATGAAGCCACTTGATCATGGTGGATGATTGTTTTGATGTGCTCTTGGATTCGGTTTGCCAGAATTTTGTTGAGTATTTTTAAGCCGATGTTCATAAGGGAAATTGGTCTGAAGTTCTCTTTCTTTGTTGGGTCTTTGTGTGGTTTAGGTATAAGAGTAATTGTGGCTTCAGAAGGAATTCGGTAGTGCTCCATCTGTTTCAATTTTGTGAATAGTTTGATAATATTGGTATGAGGTCTTCTATGAAAGTCTGATAGAATTCTGCACTAAACCCGTCTGGACCTGGGCTCTTTTTGGTTGGGAGACCTTTAATAACTGCTTCTATTTCCTTAGGAGTTATGGGGTTGTTTAACTGGTTTATCTGTTCCTGATTTAACTTCGGTACCTGGTATCTGTCTAGGAAATTATCCATTTCCTGCAGATTTTCAAGTTTTGTTGAATATAGGCTTTTATAGTAAGATCTGATGATTTTTTGAATTTCCTCTGAATCTGTAGTTATGTCTCCCTTTTCATTTCTGATTTTGTTAATTTGGACACACTCTCTGTGTCCTCTCGTTAGTCTGGCTAGGGGTTTATCTATCTTGTTGATTTTCTCAAAGAACCAACTTTTGGTTCTGTTGATTCTTTCTATGGTCCTTTTTGTTTCTACTTGGTTGATTTCAGCTCTGAGTTTGATTATTTCCTGCCTTCTACTCCTCCTGGGTGTATTTCCTTCTTTTTGTTCTAGAGCTCTCAAGGTGCTGACATATGCTCTTTCCTGTTTCTTTTTGCAGGCACTCAGCGCTATGAGTTTTCCTCTTAGCACAGCTTTCATTGTGTCCCATAAGTTTGGGTATGTTGTTCCTTCATATTCATTAAATTCTAAAAAGTCTTTAATTTCTTTCTTTATTTCTTCCTTGACCAGGTTATCATTGAGTAGAGCAGTGTTCAATTTCCACGTATATGTGGGCATTCTTCCCTTTATTGTTATTGAAGACCAGCTTTAGGCCGTGGTGGTCCGATAGCACGATGGGATTATTTCTATCTTTCTGTACCTGTTGAGGCCTGTTTTTTTGACCAATTATATGGTCAATTTTGGAGAAAGTACCATGAGGAGCTGAGAAGAAGGTATATCCTTTTTGCTTTTAGGGTAGAACGCTCTATAAATATCCGTTAAGTCCATTTGGCTCATGACTTCTTTAGTCTGTCTACGCCTCTGTTTAATTTCTGTTTCCATGATCTGTCCATTGATGAGAGTGGGGTGTTGAAATCTCCTACTATTATTGTGTGAGGTAATGTGTTTTTGAGCTTTAGTAAGGTTTCTTTTTACGTATGTAGGTGCCCTTGTATTTGGGGTATAGATATTTAGGATTGAGAGTTCATCTTGGTGGATTTTTCCTTTGATGAATATAAAGTGTCCTTCCTTATCTTTTTTTTGATGACTTTTAGTTGAAAATTGATTTTATTTGATATTAGAATGGCTACTCCAGCTTGCTTCTTCTGACCATTTGCTTGGAAAGTTGTTTCCAGCCTTTCACTCTGAGGTAGTGTCTGTCTTTGTCTCTGAGGTGTGTTTCCTGTAGGCAGCAGAATGCAGGGTCCTCGCTATGATCCAGTTTGTTAATCTATGTCTTTTTTATTGGGGAGTTGAGGCCATTGATGTTGAGAGATATTAAGGAATAGTGATTATTGCTTCCTGTTATATTCATATTTGGATGTGAGGTTGTGTTTGTGTGCTTTTTCTTCTTTTGTTTTGTTGCCAAGACGATTAGTTTCTTGCCTCTTCTAGGGTATAGCTTGCCTCCTTATGTTGGGCTTTACCATTTATTATCCTTTTGTAGTGCTGGATTTGTAGAAAGATATTGTGTAAATTTGGTTTTGTCATGGAATATCTTGGTTTCTCCATCTATGTTAATTGAGAGTTTTGCAGGATACAGTAGCCTGGGCTGGCATTTGTGTTCTCTTAGGGTCTGTATGACATCAGTCCAGGATCTTCTGGCCTTCATAGTTTCTGGCGAAAAGTCTGGTGTGATTCTGATAGGTCTGCCTTTATATGTTACTTGACCTTTTTCCTTTACTGCTTTTAATATTCTTTTCTTTATTTTGTGCGCTTAGTGTTTTGACTATTATGTGACGGAGGTGTTTTTTTTTCTGGTCCAATCTATTTGGAGTTCTGTAGGCTTTTTTGTATGCCTATGGGTATCTCTTTTTTTAGGTTAGGAAGTTTTTCATGATTTTGTTGAAGATATTTACTGGTCCTTTGAGCTGGGAGTCTTCACTCTCTTCTATACCTATTATCCTTAGGTTTGATCTTCTCATTGAGTCCTGGATTTCTGTATGTTTTGGACCAGTAGCTTTTTCCGCTTTTACATTATCTTTTGACAGTTGAGTCAATGATTTCTATGGAATCTTCTGCTCCTGAGATTCTCTCTCTTCCATCTCTTGTATTCTGTTGGTGAAGCTTGTATCTACAGCCCTTGTCTCTTTCTTTTTGGTTTTCTATATCCAGGGTTATTTCCATGTGTTCTTTCTTGATTGCTTCTATTTCCATTTTTAATTCCTTCAACTGTTTGATTGTGTTTTCCTGGAATTCTTTCAGGATTTTTATGATTCCTCTGTAGGCTTCTACTTGTTCTCTAAGGGAGTTCTTCATGTCTTTCTTGAAGTCCTCCAGCATCATGATCAAATATGATTTTGAATCTAGATCTTGCTTTTCTGGTGTGTTTGGATATTCCATGCTTGTTTTGGTGGGAGAATTGGGCTCCGATGATGCCATGTAGTCTTGGTTTCTGTTGCTTGTGTTCCTGCGCTTGCCTCTCGCCATCAGATTATCTCTAGTGTTACTTTGTTCTGCTATTTCTGACAGTGGCTAGACTGTCCTATAAGCCTGTGTGTCAGGAGTGCTGTAGACCTGTTTTCCTGTTTTCTTTCAGCCAGTTATGGGGACAGAGTGTTCTGCTTTCGTGTGTGTAGTTTTGCCCCTCTACAGGTCTTCAGCTATTCCTGTGGGCCTGTGTCTTGAGTTCACCAGGCAGGTCACTCACAGCAGAAAAGTTGGTCTTACCTGTGGTCCCGAGGCTCAAGTTCGCCAGCGGGGTGCTGCCCACGGGCTCTCTGCAGTGGCAGCAACCGGGAAGATCTGCGCCTCTTCCGGGGAGCCTCCGGCACCAGGGTTCCAGATGGCCTCCGTGTTTTCCTCTGAATCAGTAATGTGTGCAGAGAGCAGTCTCTTCTGGTTTCGAGGCGGTGTCTGCCTCTCTGAAGGTTTAGCTCTCCTCCCACGGGATTTGGGGTGCAGAGAACTGTTTATCCGGGTCTGTTTCCTTCAGGTTCCGGGCGTGTCTCAGGCAGGGCTCCTGCCTCTCCTGGGCCCTCTCCCACGGGAGCCCAGAGGCCTTATACAGTTTCCTCTTGGGCCAGGGATGTGGGCAGGGGCGGGCAGTGTTGGTGATCTCTTCTGCTCTGCAGCCTCAGGAGTGCCCACCTGACCAGGCAGTGAGGTGTCTCTCCCACGGGTTCTGGGAGCAGAGAGCTGCTGCAGGCCGGGATCCGCGGGTGTGGGACTTCCGGTAAACACAGGACGTGCCCGGTCCTAGAGGAATTCTGCCTCCGTGTGTCCCGAGATCACCAGGCCACTGTCTTGCAGCAGAAAAGTTGGTCTTACCTGTGGTCCCGAGGCTCAAGGTCGCTCGCGGGGTGCTGCCCACGGGCTCTCTGCGGTGGCAGCAACTGGGAAGATCTGTGTCGCCCCTTCCGGGAGCCTCCGTGCACCAGGGTTCCAGATGGCCTCCAGTGTTTTCCTCTGGAATCAGTAATGTGTGCAGAGAGCAGTCTCTTCTGGTTTCACAGGCGTGTCTGCCTCTCTGAAGGTTTAGCTCTCCCTCCCACGGGATTTGGGTGCAGAGAACTGTTTATCCGGTCTGTTTCCTTCAGGTTCCGGCGGTGTCTCAGGCAGGGCTCCTGCCTCTCCTGGGCCCTCTCCCACGGGAGCCCAGAGGCCTTATACAGTTTCCTCTTGGGCCAGGGATGTGGGCAGGGGTGGGCAGTGTTGGTGGTCTCTTCCGCTCTGCAGTCTCAGGAGTGCCCACCTGACCAGGCGGTGAGGTCTCTCTCCCACGGGTTTTGGGAGCAGAGAGCTGCTGCGGGCCGGGATCCGCGGGTGTGGGACTTCCGGTAAACACAGGATGTGCCCGGTCCTAGAGGAATTCTGCCTCTGTGTGTCCCGAGTTCACCAGGCAGGTCACTCGCAGCAGGAAAGTTGGTCTTACCTGTGGTCCCGAGGCTCAAATTCGCTCGCGGGGTGCTGCCCATGGGCTCTCTGCGGTGGCAGCAACCCGAAGATCTGCGCCTCTTCCGGAGCCTCCAGGCACCAGGGTTCCAGATGGCCTCCGTGTTTTCCTCTGAATCAGTAATGTGTGCAGAGAGCAGTCTCTTCTGGTTTCGCAGAGGCGTGTCTGCCTCTCTGAAGGTTTAGCCTCCTCCCACGGGATTTGGGTGCAGAGAACTGTTTATCCGGTCTGTTTCCTTCAGGTTCCGGCGGTGTCTCAGGCAGGGCTCCTGCCTCTCCTGGGCCCTCTCCCATGGGAGCCCAGAGGCCTTATACAGTTTCCTCTTGGGCCAGGGATGTGGGCAGGGGTGGGCAGTGTTGGTGGTCTCTTCTGCTCTGCAGCCTCAGGAGTGCCCACCTGACCAGGCGGTGAGGTCTCTCTCCCACGGGTTTTGGGAGCAGAGAGCTGCTGCAGCTTGAAATATTTTAAGACCTTGTAAAAGTATTATAACTTCTGAGAACACGTAAATATATCATAAAAAGCTTAAGGGATGTAAGAAAGTCCAATCGAAACACAGAGGTAGCACGAAATTGAGAAGATGAAAATAAAATGCAACGAAGCCTCATTTGCATTTGCTTTATACCGACAATTCAAGAATATGTCTTTCCTTTTAATATTTATTTGTTTTCTTGCTTTTACAATTAAGTTTAAAATTTTAAGCAAGGCAAGAAGACAGACTAGAAGACGGCTGCTTGAGAACCAGTAAGAGAAAAGTAAGAAAACTAAAACCATGACAGAAAGAGGAGCAGAGTTGGAAATGCACACAGACGTTTATGAGAAGTACAGAGAGTTAGACAGGTGATGCTGCGCTGGAAAGAAGCAAGTCCAGCTCGGGACAGCATCAGCTGCAGAACTTCCCAGTAGGAAGAGAGGGAATGCAAGTCTGAGCTGAGAGGCAACCATGTGGTCCTTCTGAACTGAATCTGTCTTAGACATCTGGTCCCTAGCACAAGCCCATAGCCCTCAGTGATTTCTCCAGCAGGTTGGTCAAAAATGAAGAGTAAATCTGTTTCATTATTCTATATATGATCTGGAGAGCAGAGTTCCAGCACCAACTTGAGAACCTGAATAATAATGAGCTACTCATCTGGCCCCGAGGGAACGAGCCCATTGTGGGAGCCCGAATTTATCCTGCTGCAGTCCCAGGGTGTGAGGTAACCTGGAGAAGCAGTGTGGAGAGTCAGAAGGTTGGACATTGTCAAGAGGAAATGTGCTAGGGTCAAGAGGCTGAGTTCAGCCAGTGAAGTACCTAGAGGCAAATTTCACCAATGAAGAATAATCCTGGAGTTTGATAGCTCTGAGCTCTAGGTCCTCCGGTGGAGCCATTGGTCTATCATAGAAAGCCTAGGCACTCTGAACATCTACAACTGTTTTCCTCCAGTTTGGCCAAATAGCCTCCAACCAGAATATTCTCCTGGAACCTACATAAAAAAGGTGTCAAGGATATCACAAGAAGACCTACAGAGTAAACTACCCTGAATCCATGTGGGCTCACAGAGACTGAACCACCGACCAAAGACTGAGCATGGGCTGGACCTAGGCCCCTGCACATATGTAGCAGAAGAGCAGCTTGGTCTTCATGTGGGCCCCCTAATAAGTGGAGTGGCGGCTGTCTCTGACTCTGTTGCCTACCTTTGGAGCCCTTTCTCCTAGCTAGACTGCCTTGCCTGGCCTCAGTGGGAGAGGATACACTTAGTCCTGTTGCAACTTCATGTACAGGTTGGTACCCAGGAGAAGGCTTCTTCTTTTCTGAGGAGAAAGTAAGTGTGTGGGAGGCTGGTGTGAGATGGACTAAAAGGAGAAGAGGGAGCTGGGGGCTGTGGTCAGGATGCAAAGTGAATAAATAAATTAATAAAGAAAAAGAAGCACATAATACATGTTAAAAATAGGAACTTGACAGTGAAGGTAGGGTTCGTAAAGAAGGAAGTAAATAAACTCAGTTTGATTAAAAAAGAAAGAAAGAAAAAAGAAAGAAAAAGAAAGATCACCAAGACGGTATGTACCTGTAACCTCAACATCAAAGGCAGAGACAGGTGTTTTGTGGTAAATGTCCAACCCAAATAAGCCTGTGCAAGGAAAACACAACTCAATTAATATGAATACAAGCTGTGTGCCTAGATTGGACAGATCTACCCCCACACTACCCTATTCCCCAGCTAGGAGATCCCTTATATTTTGCAGTTTTTCCAGGTCATGTGCTTCTGTTCCATTTTCCTTCCACCTCCTCCTTTTCAGTCTTCCCCTCTCTTTCTTCCCTCATTCTTCTTCTTGTTCTCTCTTCTCCTCTAAGCCAAAAAACGTTTTAGCTCCATCTCCCTTCCACTGCCCAATCACCAGCTCTAGTCTTTGTTCTACAAGTTCAAGTGGGGAGAAGGTTCACACAAAGTCACCTGAGTGTGTGATTCATTCCTCATCCCACGAAGCCCCTCTTGGGGAAACAGAATTAGCATCACAATACAAACAGCACCAGGGCCATCCACAACACTGGTAGATATAAAAGGCTTGCTGCCTAGCCAGCCTTCTCAAAACAGATGGATAGGAATGGTTCAGTAAAGACACCTGTCTCAAGGCAAAAGACTGTGGAGGATGATGGAACACACCAAGGGTCCTGCTCTGACCACCACATGTACTTGCTGCTTCCTCACCAACACATGGATGTACATTTACCCCCTCCCACGTGTGAGTGTGTGTGTGTGTGTGTGTGTGTATGTGTGTGTGTGAGAAGAGAGAGAGAGAGAGAGAGAGAGCCTCCTACTCCCCTGTAGTTAAATTGTGTTATAACAAACTTTTTAAGCAACAAGATTACCAAGAACATTTCCTAGCACAGCTAAGTGGTTTTCTTAGATACCATTTATTTTAAAGCATTGAATAGCACTCTATTTATCCCACTGGCAGCAGCACATTTAGTCAACAAACTCCTTGTTTGGGACGTTGAGGTCGCTCCCAGTGTTATCTCCAGGATGCGTATGATTGTATGTAATTCTTTCCCTGTGTCAGCTTATTTATTAGGTAATCATTGTCAGAAGTGGAATTGTTGTGAATGTTTTGAACATTTTAAAGTCTTTTATTAATTAGGGCCAAATTTCCCCCAGAAAAGCTTTGTTACACCCTCAATATAAATGATTAAAGGTATTCTTTCTCTTGGTGCCTCCTTTTCCTATCTTCTTCCAATTTCCTACAGGGTATAGCTTGGTTTCAGAGAATCAGAATGTCACATTCTGAAATAATTCAGTTTTTATTTCTTAAATGATTTATGTTTTCTGAAAACCCTTTAAGTCTGTGAGTTTGATTTTTCTGATATACCATGAAGTGGCCTGAAATTGTTTAGAGTGCAGGCTCTAGGTGGCTAATGAGTTAATCATGTACTTCGTGGAGGAATTGCTCCAAGTCCAGCTTTCTACAAAAGATTCCATATTTCTAAAAACGTTTTTAAAGTAGTTGATCTTTCAAGTTGGCAGTTTGGATTCTTCTTGTTTTTGTTTGTTTTGTTTGGAGACAGGGTTTCTTGGTAGCCTTCACTGTCCAAGAACTAGCTCTGTAGAACCAGGCTTACCTCAAACTTAGTGCTCATCTCTGATTCCAGAGTGTTGGCGATTAAAGGCTAGTGCTGCCAACGCCCAGCTGGTAGTTTGAGCTTCGATTTTAAGCAACAACTTCCTTCACTATTCCCTGGCATATCCATTCAGCAACACCACCCCTCCGCCCCGCCCCTCCGTACTCTCAAGCAAAACGTCTTTAAAAGCCTCTTCTTTCTATTTCGTGCAGCGATCCAGGGGAGTTCATGGGCTGCTGGAGTGGTATTTACACCAGTGGGTTCACTGAATAGCAGAACATGCTGTTTCTGTCACGTCACATGCAGGCCAATCTGATAAATGTACCTAACTCCTCTGCTGTTTCAGTGACTCTGAGTTATTCTGGTGGACATTTTTCATAGCTGCGAGTGGAAGCAGCATCACAGTTGGGTTTGGCTGTGCTGGCTGCTTCTCCCTATTGGTTTGCCTAGGGTAAGATTTGCTCGTCCAGCACCATGTGCTACAGCTGGCACGTAGCAGGTTTTGGCTGTGGTTCAGGCTGAACCCTGTTTAAAGTATACGAGATGTAGGCATATATTGTGTAATTTCCTCGTCGGCTTTGGCTTCTCTTTGTTTGCCTTCATGAATGTTCCTATTTATTTGGACAACTTGAAGTTGAAAATTGTCGTTTTAAGGTAGGGATGTGGGGAGAAGAAGATCAGTCCAAGACAAAAGTAATGGCCCTGAGGATTTCCCAATAGTAGCATCATTGCTTGTTTGTTTATATCCACTTTGAACTGACTCATAATAAACTCAACTGGTTATGGGGATTCCTAGTGGTTTTATTGTAACAACATGAGATGAGCAGGTCATCTTTAAAATGCACTTTGGACGCAATCAATTTTGCAATAGTGAAATTTAAGTGGGAATCAGAAGGCACACCCAAAGGATACACTCATCTTTTCAAATGGAAAACCCTGTCAAAATATCTAGCAAAGGAAACAAAGTTGCCATATCACTTTCTTGCATTTCTTAACCGTTGTGTGGCGCTCTTCTTCAGGGGACTGATTATGCACAGCTAGCTACAACTTTTTAATTGTGTATTTCCATCTCAAATACAAACTGATAACAAAAATTGGAGAGGAAAAAATTGTGACGTGTGTTCTCTGATATCAGCCTAGGAAAAATAGAAGATTATATTTAATTTGAAGTTGGTATAGTAAAGTGCAGGGAACCGTGAAATCTAATGATCAAGGAATGAAACTCTGTGTATTGGTAGGATAGTGCTTGCGTGGCTGGTCCTGGTGCAACATTCTTAAAAACGCCAGAGTCATTGATTTTCTCCCTCTGCACATACTTGCTAGGGAATCATCTTTTCAGTTGTACATATTTTGTTGTTACTGTTTCTAGAGTGATAAACTCTGAACATGGCTGGCTACAGGAGCCAGTAACACTAGCAAAGGATCAAGGAATGCATCTACATTTAATATCATTGAGGATTTTCTGTAGTATACATCTGGTAGGAACTGAGGGAAACCAGTAGAAACCTCATTTGAAGAAAGATTTATTTTTATGTATATGGGTGTTTTTGCCTACACCCCAACAGCTCATGTGCATGTCATGCCTGGGAGGACAAAAAAGGTTGTCAGATACCTAGAACGATAAAGATGGAAACAGATGGTTGCGAACCACCCTGTGATGTTGGAACTGGAATCCAAATCCTCTGGAAGAGCTGCTAGTGCTCTGAAGTATTGGGACATCTCTTCAGTCCTAATAATGACAAAAAGTGCTATATTAACTATGGTGAGTTTGTAGTATGTACAATGAAAGCATGATCTTTCAAATCATTGCAAATGATGCTACATTTCCTAATTAAATGTTTCCATTAGTGATAGTGCAAAGATTATGGGAACATTAGAAATTACATGAAGAAGGAATAAAAAGATGATGATCCTTTTACTGTTGTTATGAAAATAGATACTCTGGAATCTATTTGTGTCCATTTAATTGTTTGTTCAGTGATACCTATTGGAAGCTTGTGTGGAAATCTTGCAGAGTAAGGCAGTTATCTGTGTATTTTTGCAAAATTTCAACTGACCAACCTATCAACCAACCAACCAACCAACCAACCAATCAACCAACCAACCAACCAACCAATCAACAAACCAACCAACCAATCTACCAACCACCCAACCAACCAACCAAACCAACCAACCAACCAACCACCCAACCAACCAACCAACCAACCAACCAACCAACCAACCAACCCAACCAACCAACCAACCAACCAACCAACCAACCAATCAACCAACCAACCAACCAACCAACCAACCAACCAACCAACAACCAACCAACCAACCAACCAACCAACCAACCAAACCAACCAACCAACCAACAACCAACCAACCAACCAACCAACCAACCAACAAACAACCAACCAACCAACCAACCAACCAAACAACCAGCCAGCCAACCAACCAACCAACAACAAACCAACCAACCAACCAACCAATCAACAAACCAACCAACCAAACAAACAAACAACAAAAAATAGAAGACCAGTTCTCCTCTGTCAGTCATCAATATACACGAAACAGTGAGAAAGAAGGGAACACCTTCCTAGCCAGCCAGATCACAGATCACCGAATAAACCTTGGAATTAATGGGGCAGAAGATGTTTCAGCCAGATTGCCTTCATATGCTCAATGATAACTCTTTTTAAGTTTTCAGATGAGAGAAAGAACCTTAGTAATTTTGTTGAAGTGGGGATTTTGAACTAGCATGTAAGTAATTATGAGTATTTATGAAGAGATACTGTGACCAAGGCAACTTATATCAGAAAGCTTGCTTTCAGTTTCAGAGAGTTAGTCGGTGACTATCTTGGAGGGGAGCATGGTGACAGGTAGGCCTGGACCAGTAGATGAACAGTAGCTGATAGGTTACATTTGATCCACAAGCAGGATATGGGAGAGAGGAAGGAGAAGAGAAAGAAGAGGAAGGAAAGATGAGGGAGAAGGAGGAGGGAGAGGAAAGGGAAGGAGGGAGAGGGAGGAGGGAGAGGAAGAGAGAATATGAGTTGGGTTACTCAGAAGAAAGAAGTTAAGAATGGGAGCATAGAATCCCTAAATAGGTTTTTATTACGTCAATAAAATCTATCAGAGCTTCAGTTCCAGAATTTCCCCTATTATAACATCTACATTTTGCTAACAAGAAAACCGAGGAACAAAAACAAGAAGTTTGGTAAGGCTGCAGTCAAATGTGCCTGACATGAGAAATGAACGCAGCTCCCTGCCCATTGACCTACAGGACCTTCCACAGAACAGTGTCAGAGATGGGCTGGTGGGTCAGTGTAGGTCTCTATTGCTGATGCATCTTTTATTGTAAATCTTTTGTTTTGATTCTCAATGCTTTAAGTTTATAGTTGTAATTTATTGCTCAAAACGGCTTTACTGTTTACTGAGAGAAGGCATGAACATTCGCGTGGCATTTTTCTGTACTACGAAAGTGCTTTTCAGAGGAGGCAGGAAGATTTTGTAATTTAGAATAGAGATATGTAAAAGACTATATATCGTGTTTGAACCCTCCCACCAGCTCTATCCCCTCCCCTCAACTCTGTCCTTGGTCTTCCATGGTTCCTGGTATCATTTAGTTCTTTCTTCTCCTTAAAGAATTCTTTTTCAGCAGCTCTCATACTTGCCTGTGTTTTCTCCGCAAAGACTACTAGGGAAGCAGCGTTTGAAAACTTCAGCATGGCCTCCAATCTCCTGCCTTATCTTTGATATTTTGCACACTGAGTTAAAATATTGCTACATTTGTGGCCTGGGATTGTCCCTGCTAATTCCATATGAAGTCAGATTGCCAAAGAACTCTTCGAACTCCCCTAGCGAATTTGCTTGGTGAGCGGTTCTGGACTTGGGGTTTTAATCTCTCCATCAGGATCAACGTGATCCTGCATTAAAGCCAAGGTCAAATGGGATAAGCAGTTGAACTTTCTCCCTGGTTTTGCGTGGCTCGTTGAGACGTGTAACCTTTCTAGGCTGGGTTTCTGCTTTGGAGAGGAATCTGAAGTCCAAGCAGATGTTTCTTTCCTTTTTTCCTTCTTCTTTTTGAAAACCTCTTTTTCATTTTACTAGGCAGAGTGTCAAAGAGGCAATTGGGGGGTAGATGAAGCAGGAGGGAGAAGGTCACTGTTTTCTTCGCTAACGTTGCAAAACGAGAGCTGTTGTGTTTGTTTTACTCGGATTTTCTGCCAATTGGGCCACTGAGAACAAGCGGTTGATTCTAAAGCCTGCTTCCTTCGTATGTCAGCACTGGCTATAGAATGAAGGCCTTTGAAGAAATGCCAGGACAGCAGCTATCTGACCCCTTTAGATTGGGGAGGAATAAAACCTTTAAGCAACCAGCTGCCACATTTTAGGGTTTTTCTATCTGATGCTGTCAATATAAACAAGCCCCTTCTTCCAAAAATACTCAATTTGGTTGTTACTATAACTTATGAGTCAAACAGTAGCCAAGAGGCTGTTCTTCTAATGCTGTCTTGTCCTTTCTTAAATGAAGCGTCATGTTCACATTATCTTTAACTATAGGCGACATTTATAGAAAACTTTATGGTTCTGTCATTTCACATGGCCCACTAACAAGCCCCTTAAAACGCTTGTCCTTTAGTAACCTCAAGCCTTTAGCTTTCTGCTTCAGAACAGTACGTGGACAACCTATCAGAATGTCTGTTAGGTTTGACGGGAGAATGCTCTGCATTCGTTTGGATATGCCTTTCTCTGCCTGAAGACAAAAGCTATAAACACCAACTGCTAATTCATGTTTAATATACATCTGTGGATAATGGTAAATAATTCTCTCTGAAATTGCATGAGCATAAACACAGCAGTGAATGCAAAATATCTAGGATGCAGATCTACGCACTGTACGGTTGGAAGGGGATTCTTGGTAGGAAACTGACAAGACTTGTTGGTTATTATGGCCAAGAATCACCACCACATTTGAGAGAAAAGAAAGCTTAAGTTCCACTCTTGTCCCTTTCATCCTTTAGCCATCAGGTGGGGGACACTTCTGAATCTATGATTTATCAGATGCCATGACAGGTTGTGGACATAACAGAGTGTTTGCCTCTCTTTCCTCATTAACACCATATAGTAGGTATTTAAAATGTCCTACTAGCAAGGCCCCCAACTCCTAGGCTTCTGATAGAATTGTTCTGAAAGACAGACTTAGGGACTGACACTGGTTCCTTTGTAAAAGAGCCCCTGGTGATTTTGAGGGAATGAGGTTGAGAACTAGGGCAGCTGGAGGCTTTAGAGGTTGTTAAATACCTATGGTAGACATTTTGATGAAGTTAAATTTCTCCGTTGCCAAAGGAACAGCAAAATGCTTAGCCATTTCCTATTCAGTATGCTTTCAATTGTAGCGTTTATAAGATGGTGATTTTTAAGTGAAAAGAAGATTTAAAAACCCGTGCTTTATTCTTCATAAGTAAATATGAATATCTATAAGCCACCATTTCTATTAAGTTTGTATTTTGAGTAACATGAATTTTTTAGAAGTGAGGGATTGAGGTCAGGGATCAGAAACACCTAAAGATTTCATCCAAAGGCTGGCCTGAGTGGAGTAATTTAGATGGGAAGAGAATTTTGGTGCCGGGAGTCTTTCATTGATTTATCTAGATATTTTCATAGATAGTGAAGCAAAGTTTTTCAGTCTGAAAATCCACAGGTTCCTTATCTAAGAGCTGTGGCAGGTAAAACTATAATAACTAGTAACTAGACCAGCGTGACTGCTCCTTAACTAGGATCTTCAACATTTCGCATGTGGAATCTGCCTCTGTTTTGATCCTATTTTTATACCTTTAAGTATTTATTTTTATCCTGACAGTATTAGTAGTTTCGGGTAATGGTTTGAAACTACGTATTACTGACTTGAGTTATGA
The DNA here is from genome assembly GCF_011064425.1 of Rattus rattus. NCBI lineage: Eukaryota > Metazoa > Chordata > Mammalia > Rodentia > Muridae > Rattus > Rattus rattus. The sequence goes on from NC_046156.1 coordinate 177,707,620, forward strand.
GTGCCTTGAAGGTGGCTCCATGGGTTGAGTTTGTCCTTACTTTGGAATGTCCTGGGGCCACAGGATATTATTAGTAAATAAAGTCTTCTCAAATGACTTTACATGGGAGGAGAGAATCAAATAGCAGCTTGATGAGAGTAGCTGTTTTAAAAAAGCTAGCTCAGTAGATAGTAGTTGAACACAGTCTTCACCAGGCTGGGGGTGAAAATGCAGACTGGATGTCTTTTCCTTTTCAGTTCAGAAAGTCAAGATCTAGACCGATACCATGAGTGGAACCAGTAAGAGGCCCTGATGGTCACCGAGCTAGCTTTAAGTTTAAGCTTTACACTCGTTGTCTGGATGCATGTTACAGTGTGTTAATCTGGTACCCAAAACTTGAGGTCTAGACTCAGACATACTCAGTTTAAGTCCTCCATCAACTATTCACTTGCAAGCTGATCTTAAACGTGTTACCTAGTTTTCTTACAGAATCTATTTTTATTTGTGTAAATGATGAACTTCATCGAACTGACAGATCTATGAAGAGGTTTTAAAGAGATGCTGTATAGCTCATATATTAGAAAACTAATATTTTTACCAAGCCGTTAGCATAGATTCCTGGACTAACCCAACACAACTGTTCTGGATACACTCAGTCTACTTCTCCTTGCTCCCCATAAGTTATCAGATGACTAAGACAAGATGCAAAGTAGGGATAATTTGACACCTCTTGCTTTTGTGAGGGATGATATGACGTGTGTGTTGAAAAGAATAAGGAATTAGTCTGCCATGTTGGCGGTTTAAATTCTAGCCCAGATGCCAATGGCTCCCTGTTGTCTCATGTGCCAAATGTGGGCCCTAATTCTCTATTGGCTCACCTTTCCCAACCGTGCTGAGGAACAACAGTGGTAGAAACAATGAAGAAAGCAGTTTCTGCATTGTATTACAATTCTTCATTGTGATAATGAAAGACAGAGGGGCTGGGAGAATTGTCTCCGTTACCTACTAGGAAATTTGGAAGCAGAGTGGCAAAGGCCTAATTATTCAGACCCAGGGCAAGAATAGTAAATGTATATTATGACACAAACTGGAACCTTTCAATTTGCTGCATATTTTTTTTTAACTTTTTTGAAAGCTGTAGCAATAAACAGTCATTCTAGGGAAAAACATGAAGCTCAAGAACTTTTTTTTTGGATGCTCAAAACGAAGAATCCTAAAAAGAATGTCCTAAATTTATAAATGGCATCACAATTCTCATTTGGAAACAAGGAACCAAGCAAATTATTGCTTTAGTTAAAGCCCATCGCCTACCTTGTGTTCGCGTGTTTATAAAGCAAGTCCAGAGCATTTCGTTTCTGTTTGCTTTTGTTTAGGTTTGTGTTTTCCGTTGTCTCGCCCTGGGTCTAAAGTGAGTCTGCACATAATAGAAATGGCATGGGGCTGTTTTAAAAAAAAATGCGACCAGAGGAGGAGCTAGCGTTGAAGAGCAGTCAGCACAGAAATAAACAGTATCTACTTTCATGACTTGAGTTTAGTAACAGTTGGATGCACAGAAAGCTTCCCACCCAACACAGTCAAGAAATTGCTGCCCCCCTTCACCCCCCCCACTCTATCCATGTGCACCTATTGACACGGGTACGTCTAGTGCCAGTAACGTTCACTTTTCTCCCAGCGCGCAGGTTTGGATCCACTTTCTTTCTGGAAATCTATCAAAGTCAGTCTTCAGCCTGTGGTCTAAAGTGCAGGAGAGTTTAGTCATAGCTTGATCCAACTTCTGAGCAACAATATTAAGCTTATGATTTCTGAAATGTTTACGTTCTCGCTGGCCACGCTGTTTACTGCGATTGTTGACACTAACACTCTTCCGTCCAGATGAGAGAACACGAGCAGCGAGCGAGATTGCTTTGTGTTGTAAGTTCTCTTTGCAGATGTCCTTAAGTTAATGAAAGCCAGAGTGTATTTCTTTCTCTAATCACATGATTGGGGAGCCAAGGTTGTTAGGGACTTGCAGCAAAGCTTTAGTTCCCAAGGTTAACAAGTTATGGAGAGAAAATAATGCGAGACATCCTTAGACATTGCCTTAGTGGATTAAATGGTAGCTTGCTTTCTCGAGCCTATCCCGAAGAGGTTCCACAAAACCTTGTGGATTTTAGCAGTGTCTGCTTTGGTCTCTCTTTGTAAACTCCAAGGATAATAATTGCTTCTGGTATGTGGAGCAAATCCTGAATTCAAGTAGTTTTCAATCAGAGAAGAAGAAAAAAAAGTTGCTTCATTTTCATACTTTTGGCTCTGACAGGCATGGTTTGGAGCATGCACTGCCAATCTTAGAAACACACATAGAGAAAACTTTGCTTCATTTCCCCTTTTGGCTTTCATTTGTTTAATATTATACTAATGGACAACTTGGGCCAAATAAAGAGACAGAAAAAAGGGCAAGTTAAGACAAGGGTGATTTTAATTAACTAACTCTTTTTAAAGCTGCTGAAATCGGCCCCTTGCATTGGCTACACTTTACCATTAGAACCAGACAGAGCCTCAAAACTCAGGGGCGTTCTTTTACTCAAGGATTTCTGAAAGTGAGTTTTTAAAAGAAGTGATGTGTTTTCAAGGCTACTTTTAATTCCCTTGAGAGATAGGTAAGAATTTCATCTCTACCGGAAACATCACACAAGGGTATTGGAGGACCACACAGCCGTACTCCACAATGGAGGACAACATTACAACGGGATCTTGCTACAGAAAACAAAAATGATTTTCCAGTCTTCATTCCATGAAAATGATCTGCTCAATACCTGGAAACTACTAACAAACAGGAAGTTGGATTGTAGATCCTCCCCTCCCTCCTCCCTCCTCCCTCCCTCCCTCCCTCCCTCCATCCCTCATCCTTCCTTTCTTCTTTCCCCCATGCTTCCTTCATTTCTTTCTTTCTTCCACCCCCTCCCCTAGTATGGAGATTAAATCTATGGGGCTTCATGCATGTTAGTCAAGTGTTTTGTGGCTGAGCTCTATCTCCCATCTTTCTCTGTGGTAGGAATACTGTTGTACTACATCTTTAGATGCAGAAACTGGCTAATAGGTTTGTGGTTTTCTCATGTAAAGTGGAACTTAATTGCTAAATAACAAAGCTGGGTCTTAATCCAAGTTCTATTTGTGGATGCCTCTTTCCCTTGTTCTAATTATAAAGCAGAGATAAGACAGTTTTCATGTAAGCTCCAAATGTTATAGGTTGAATTGTGCAGATCAGCTATTTTGGATTGGAAAAGTGCAAATTCCCATATTTGCAAACTTTTGCTTTCAATGTGATGTTTTTCAGTCAGCAAAATTACTTATGTAGATAATTTGGAAAGGTTTTCAGAGAAAAAATGAGACTTAAGCCATAATCTCAAATGTTTTAAATAAATGTCTACATACGGTTAAAGAAATTTATCACTCGATATATGTATTTGGTATAAATATGTGATATGTTTAAATTGTGGCAATAAATATCATATATGCTGACTTTCTGGCTTTACTTATTTAAAACTCATTAATCACGGCCATTTCTGTTACTGTTTAATAGTTCATTTAAATTATTTGCCATGAAACATTCTATGGTTTTCATCACGGCAAGTCTTTACAGTCATGTTGAATGTGACGAGTGCTGTATTTTTAGACTGCAGTGTCTCACTGTCATTTGAGAGGCTGCTGGTTCCTGCATCTATCAGGGGATGGACAGCACTGCAACTGCATCAGGATGCTTGCATCGTTGGGAGAGGTTGGAACTGTTGCCACAATATATGCACAATCAAGTTAATAGGCACAGGTCCTCTATCCCAGGGCATTGTGGTTTGAAATGGTAAGTATTTGCACCCCTTTTTGCTTTTGTTTACCTCTCTCACACACACAAAACAAAAAGAAAGAAAGAAAAAGAAAAGGAGAATTACTATCTGAACTCTTGGAAAGTAAGCAAGCACATGCCCCAAAGAGGGAAAACTTATTGGTTCCTGGAGAAACTTGACCATCAGTGAGATTAAAAAAACAACCAACCAGCCAACCAACCGACCAATCAAACCCCAACAAAACATTCTCAACATCCAAAACAAGTAGCAAAAGTGCAGTAAGGAACCAAGGAAGCCCCAACTCTGTATAACAAAATACTTCAGATTCCAGAGGAAATCCACTTTGGTTATTGTATTATAAAATCACATATTTATCCACTGTTAATAACTAAGTCTAACATTCCATGCTAAGGACTAAAGCCCTTTATTTTCTTGTTGAAATGTTGGAATGACTTTTTTTTTGTACTAAAAATGAAAACAAAAAGTGCCTCTCAATAACAGAATGAAATGCCCCTTCACTCCCTGCAGACCCTGGTTAGTTCTCAGTGTTACCTGTTACTCTGGACCTCATCATTCTGGGAGAAGAGTCTAGCTTATGGGCCAAACTTCCTAGAGGAACACTAGGTCCTACTCTTTGCAAATAGAATACCATTTAGTTCTGGCAGCACAAAGCTTTCTGGTTCAAAGAGAAGACGCTTCTAAGGCTTCTTGGACACCAAGTAACTCTTACAAAACAACATTTTGATGAATTAAGTGTAAATGAATCAGAAACATATGGATTAAATTTCCTTTGAAATATGCATGCCTTTTCTGAATTAGGGGTAAAATGTTTGGCAAAATGTATTTTGCTAAACCCAAAATAATATAAGAACGCTCAATATTTTCCTGAGCCCCCCAAATTATGCTGGAATCTTATTTTCTTTAACAATTAATTTGTGTTTAGGCTTAATACCATTAAAAGAATAAAAGAAAATAGCATCAGTATGATCTCTAGTTACTTCCCTGAATATGTGCTTTCTTAAGTAATTGATAAAACCCTTCAAAAGTATGTGTCCAATTTTCTATTCACGTTTTCTTTCAGTAGAAGAAATGCATTCTGTACTTCTGCCACTAATTCTGCAATCTTAATTTCACATCTTATTTAAACTTAAAAGTACTTTGTAAACTGTCTAGAAATTTCCTCCATGCTGCGGTCATTTAGAAATGCATAAATGAGAAAGACTTTTGAATACATGGAAGAAGGAGACATCGGATCCCAATTTTATAGAAATGTCTTAGGGAAGCCCAGCGAGCAAGGGAGCTGTGTAGCGCTGCACCATTCTGGTTCAATCAAGATGTCCACTCTTGTTGGTGGTCTTCACCGTCATACAACAGACAAGAAAGTTAGCACAGTTGATTTCACTAAGTTTTAGGAACCACTTTCCACTTTTGTTTGACTTAAATTTTCTTCTGAATCTCTGTTGGGAATGGACAGAGCATAGGTATTCATTTCATTAGCTCTGCTGTATGCGTTCAGTCCTTGATTTAAACTACAGAGTTATAGAATAAGGGTACAAGACTTTGCAGATTTTTAGGTTATTTTTTTGTTTTTGGATATGTTTTTAGCTTTTCTTCTCTAAGCCATGATCAAACAAGTCTTCTTTATTTTCCAGGTTGAACCAATCCTCCTTCTCCAGAGCCTCTGTACATATTGTTCTCTTAGCTTGGAACTGTTGGCGTTCTACCACCTCCCAGCCATTCCTGGCTAATCAGACCTTGCCTGCATGTCCCAGTGTGAATGTGACAACTCTGGAGCGGTCCTTCTTAAGCAGATGGGTCTCTCTTTTTATGGTTGTTCATTTTGGTACTTAACAAAGAACCTGGCACACAGAAGGCATTGAGTAAATATTTATTGAATCAATGAGTAAAACTGAGGAATTAGGTGGTCTTGTCCTCCTTAAGGGCTGTGGTGGAAGTAAATTCAAGTAAAAAAATGAAGAAATACACAGTATTTAGCTTCTTTGCTTTTGAAAATTCTGATGTACTTTAAAGAATATTGTATTTTAGTATTTTTCCTCCAGATATTTCAAAATGCAATACATCAAAATCTATTTATGTATGTTTCTAATCTAGTTTCACAAAATGTCTTTATTTGATAGACTTCAATTTGCAAGTCTGGGGCCAAATCATCTTGAGTGCATGTGAAGTCACCTGAGAGAGCTAAGCAGAATCAGGCCTGGTGAATACTTAGGTGGGAGATTAGGATTTTCAGGACAAGTGTTTGGAAATTGTCTATTTTTATAAATGGATATACTTAAAATTGGTAAGCTGGTATTCGTTTGTATTTTCCAAGATATGCTCCATAGGAACTTATGGAGCATCCTGTGGGATGCTGTCATGGTTTGAATATTCTTGGTCCAGGAAGTGGCACTATTTGGAGGTGTGGCCTTGTTGGAGTAGGTGTATCCTGTGGGTGCAGGCTTTAAGACCCTCACCCTAGCTACCTGGAAGTCAATATTCTGTTAGCAATCTTCAGATGAAGATGTAGAACTCTCAGCTCCTCCTGCACCATGCCTGCCTGGATGCTGCCATGTCCCCACCTTGATGATAATGGACTGAACCTCTGAACCCCTAAGCCAGCCCCAATTAAATGCTATCTTATAAGAGTTGCCTTGGTCATGATGTCTGTTCCGAGCAGTAAAACCCCAACTAAGACAGGTGCTGTGGGTGTTAAGAGGGCAATTAAAGTGTTTTAGAAAGCTCCGGGTTAAACAATGAGGTACAGATTATGTTCTCTCCACAAAATTCTCAGCCCATAATTGCATATTAATTTCCCACTCAATTTTAAAAATAGTATGGAGGATATAGTTTCTAGTATGTTTGTGTGTCTACATGTTTGTCTCTCTGTGATATTGTGCATATATATTCATATGTATGTGCATGTGGTCTATATGTGTGTATGTGTGGACATGTTTATTTCTGTGAGTGCTGTTGTGCATATGTATTCAAGTGTGTGTGGATATGGTCCGTGTGTGTGTGTGTGTGTGTGTGTGTGTGTGTGTGTGTGTGTGTGTGTGTACCTCCATGTGGAAGCCAGAGCTTGACTTTGGGTGTCTTTCTTAAACTCCCCACACAGTATATTTTAGGGAAGGATCTTTTGCAAAACCTGGAGCTCAGCAAGTTATCTAGGCTGACAGGGCAGCCAGAGCAAAGGATCCTCCTATTTCTGCCTTCCCAGCACTGGGATTAGAGGGTCAGGTTGCCGCTTCTGAATTTTATGCTGGTGATCCTTGCCCAGATCTTCATGCTTGCACACTAAGCACTATAGTGACTGGGCTGTATCTTCAGCCCCTTAGGGGTTTCTTTTAATTGATTAAAATATAGAACAGCAAGGTGAAGTCAGGACTGCAAAGACTAATTAGTCAATAGCAGCCAGAAAGAAATAGAGAAGAAGCAAATGATCGCTGGAAGGTGTCAGCACGTGAAACCTATCTACTGAAATCTCTGCCAGTCCCAATGAGAAATCTGGGCCAAACTTGCCCATCACCGGTGTGAAGAAAGAGTTGTTTTGCATATAGAGACTGTTGAATTTTTTCCTGATAATTCAGAATTAATGTTGTTATTCATACAATTGCAACAAGCCATTAGAAATGGAAACTTTCCATTATATGTTACTCCTATTAGGATTGCCAGGTCCATTAGCTCAAGGAATAAAGAAATTGACCACTTATTAATAGGAAATGTGTTAGAAGCCTCAAAATTTCATGAAAACATCAATAATATTAACAGGAAAGGTTCAAATTTTTTTCTATCACTTAGCAACAAGCCAAAAAAATAAAGTCTATGTGTTTTCTATACAACCAAACTCAGTTACCTTTTTGTAGTAACTCTAGGGGTACCCAAAGAAATGACATCTGGCAGATTGATGTTTTTCATTTTGCAGAATTTGGAAACAAAGGTATATGCACCACACCATTGACACATACTCAGGGTTTCAATGGGCAAGCACTTTAAGTTCTCAAAAAGCTGATTGTGTAATTACACACTTGGAAATAATAGCAATTATGGGGATACCTGCTCAAATAAAGACTGATAATACTCAAGCATATGTATCCAATAAGATGAATCAATTCTTTGCACACTATAATATACACTATAATACACATTATTGGTATACCACACGATTCCACAGGACAAGCAATTATAGAAAGAGCCACAGATACAAAACAAAAAGGAAGAGTAAACCCACCCACCCCCAGGAACAGACTAAATAATTTGTTAACTCTAAATTTTCTTAATATTGGTGAAAAAGGAACAACAGCATCTGAGAGACACTGGATTATCAAAAACAAAAACAAAAACAAAAAACAAAAACAATCAAACAAACAAAAACCAAAAAACCCCCAAAAAACAAAAACAAACAAAAAACAAAACAAAACAAAACAAAAAGAACCCCCAAAAAACTGAGGAACTGGGCCAACCAATATATACTATAAGAATTGTTGACATTATAATGGAAACCTGCAATAGTTTTAAGATGGGGATGTGGTTATGCTTAAGTGTCTACAGGGAATGAAAAAATATGGTTGCCAACGAAACTTAGAAAGATTAGATCTGACCAGGGAAAATCTCTTAGCAGCTGAGACATGAAGTTTTCCACAAAGCAAATAGCCAAGGTGATTCATTCTCACAGACTGTCTCAGTTACTAATTTTTCCAACATATTCATGCAAATCCCTTTCAAAAGGGCTACCCCAAATGGTTGATGAGACATAGACTGGACAATACATAGATTAGATAGACAACACAGAGTCTGGAGAACACGTAGACTGGACAGACAAGACAGAGACTAAACTACGTTACAGGAAGCTTTTTAAAGACTATTTTTTCTTATGTCCCAAGCAAGGATATTTTGTCCCAGTTCAGTAGGAAGCAATTATAAGAAGTTGTCCTGGTCCCTTAAGTTGGGGTGGATAGTTTTGGTTATTTGATGTGTTATTGTTGTTATCATCTAGGGTGGTAGATTGCTATTGGTTATGATCAGGAAGGGAACAAAATAACGTTTAAATCTGGGATTTCTCTCCTCTATTTTTATTTTTCTCTCACCTTTCTTATCTAATGAGGAAGAAAAAAAGGAAAAGGGAATAACATAACAATTAATTAAAAATTTTAATAAAACGTTGAATCTACTAGTCTTAAGTATTTTTCCTTTGGCATATATTAATATATCTTAATCATTCTTTCTTGATAGAAATTTAGGGTCGTTTTGTTTAAATATTGTATCTTGATAGAAATTTAAGCTTGTTTTGTTTAATTATTATATTTTGATAGAAATTTAAGGTTATTTTGTTTAACTATTATATATTGATTGTTTAACTAATATATATTGATAGAAATTTTAAGGTTGTTTTGTTTGACTATTGTTTGACATATTATATATAAGTAGTTTATTTAAAATGTGACATAAAGTTTAGTTTTATGGTTTTTATAAATATATCTATTGTGCGTAGACAGTTAATGTTAGAGATAAAGATATATATTTAAACAGAAAGGAGTATATGAAGTAGAAATTTCTTTTTCTTGGTAACTCAGTTGTGTCATGTGATATTTTTCTGGAAGCTGTCTAGTGAGAGGATGTTTTGCTGAAGCAGTCTCTTGAGAGGGCGCATGATGTTTGGAAAGAGTATAATTAGAAACCCGCAGGCAGTGAGAAGACACTCGTGCTTTGTTATGAGTTGTACTGGTCTTCACTGGTCTTCGCTTGTTTTGAAATACACCAAAGCACTTCTGGTGGTATTCCAGCTGCTTCTTTCTACTTCCACTGGCTCATGCTGATCAGCAGAGCCTTGGGGTTTCTGCTGGATTGAGCTGCTGCTACTGATTCATGTTTGGTGTTTGCTGTTGGACTGGACTGCTGATATCCTGATAATGAAGACTGGAATCAGCCCAGAGAACTACTTCTAAACAGATCTGCAACCCTCTTTGTCCTATTAATCATCTTTCTCTCCTACTTTTGGTCAGTGGGTTAGATGGAACGTTAAACTTTAAAGAACCCTAAATAAAGTAGGCTTTGAAAAAGCTGAGCCTATACAGGTATCTTCAATCAGGATGACATGCTGGATCTTTGTGACCAATTAGTATAAAATAATTGGCTGGTCTTACCCTGAGAAGACTGTAACTTCAATTCAAAAGCTGAGGCAGATCTGAAGGTAGTAACAGGTAGCACCTTCTGTCTAGTCACATTCTTAGAACCAGTATATACATCATTTCTTGTACTGGGGTCTGAAGGCCCACGTCATATCCATTTTGGCAACAGATAATATAAGGTGGTAGTTGACCTCTCTTCCTGGTGATAAACTTCAAAGAGGAGGCATAGAAATATAAGCTGATACATATGTGGCTGGAGCCATGGGTTCCTCCATGTGTACTCTTTGTTGGGTGGTGTAGTCCCTGGGAGCTCTGGGGGGCTGGGAGGCTGGTTGGTTAATACTGTTGTTCTTCCTATGGGGTTGCAAACCTCTTCAGCCTCCTTCAGTTCTTTCTTTAATTTCTCTACTGGGGACCCTGTTCTTAGTCCAATGGTTGTCTATGAACATTTGCCTCTGTATTTGTCAAGCTCTGGCAGAGCCTCTCAGGAGACAGCTATATCAGGCTCCTGTCAGCATGCACTTCTTGGCATCCTCAATAGTGTCTGGGTTTGATGTCTGTATATGGGATGGATCCCCAGGTGGGGCAGTCTCTGGGTGGCCTTTCCTTCAGTCTCTGCTCCCCACTTTGTCTCCATATTTCCTCCTGTATTTTGTTCCCTCTTCTAAGAAGGACTGAAGCATCCATACATTGGTCTTCCTTCTTCTTTAGCTTCATGTGGTCTGTAAATTGTATCTTGGGTATTCTGAGCTTTTGGGTTAATAACCACTTATCAGTGAGTGCATACCATGTGTGTATTTTTGTGATTGGGTTACCTCACTTAGGATGATATTTTCTAGTCGGGTATCAATTGGAGGATTGGAGGAGAGGCCTTTAGTCCTCTGAAGGCTCCATGCCCCAGTGTAGGGGAATGCCAGGGCAGGGAGGTGGGAGGGAGAGTGTGGGGGAGTACACTCATAGAAGCAGGGGGAGGGGAGGGAGTTTTCGGAGGGGAAATTGGGAAAGGGGATAACATTTGAAATGCAAATAAAGAAAATATCCAATAAAAGAAAACAAAAAAGAAAAAATATAAGCTGATGTTACTATTCTTTATTTTTTTTATCTTTATTAACTTGAGTATTTCTTATTTACATTTCGGTTGTTATTCCCCTTCCCGGTTTCCGGGCCAACATCCCCCTAACCTCTTCCCCTTCCCTTCTGTATGGGTTTCCCCTCCCCACCCTCCCCCCATTACAACCCTCTTCCCCAACAATCACGTTTACTGAGGGTTCAGTCTTGGCAGGGCCCTTCCCCTTCCACTGGTGATCTTACTAGGATATTCATTGCTACCTATGAGGTTGGAGCCCAGGGTCAGTCCGTGTATAGTCTTTGGGTAGTGATTTAGTCCCTGGAAGCTCTGGTTGGTTGGCATTGTTGTCCATATGGGGTCTCAAGCCCCTTCAAGCTCTTCCAGTCCTTTCTCTGATTCTTTCAACGGGGGTCACTGATGTTACTATTCTTAGAGCTCTTTTTCTTCTTCTGCTTCTTCCTCTACCACTGTCTATTCTATAGTCTCTTTGCTTGCAGACCACACCCCGGTAATACAGCTTTTTGATGGCTGATTTCATCACTTCCCATCCAAGATCATTGCAGTTGTCCTCAAATGGCCATTACTGAACTATGAGTAGTAATAAGTATTCAACTAGGTCACCTAAATCCCACAGATGTTTTTCCCTGCATCTATTGTGTAAGAGCAATTTTCCTGCCCTTGTTGATCAAAATTGACAAAGGTGATTATTCTTGCATTAGATCTGAGGACACAATTGTAACTTTTACTTTTTTGGCAACCACCCTTTCTTGTGACTTGTATCAGAAAAGTCTCTTTGAGGACCAAGAAATCTAAGACTGCAGAGTCCAGAGGTATAGGGAACAGAAAATGCCCTTGTATTGGCTTGTTTTGTGTGTCAACCTGACACAAGCTAGAGTTATCACAGAGAAAGGAGCCTCCTTTGAAAAAATGCCTCCATGAAATCCAGCTGTAAGGCATTTTATCGATTAGTGATCAAGGTGGGGAAGGCCTAGCCCATTGTGGGTGGTGCCATCCCTAGGCTGGTAGTCTGGAAGCCCTGGGTCCTGCTAAGACTGAACCCCCAGTGAACTAGACTGTTGGGGGGAGGGCGGCAATGGGGGGAGGGGGGGGAGGGGAACACCCATAAGGAAGGGGAGGGGGAGGGGGATGTTTGCCCGAAACCGGGAAAGGGAATAACACTCAAATGTATATAAGAAATACTCAAGTTAATAAAAAAAAAAAAAAAAAAAAAAAAGCAAGCTGAGCAAGCCAGGGAAGCAAGCCAGTAAGCAGCAATCCTCCATGGCTTCTGCATCCACCTCTGCATTCATTCAGGTTCCTCCCCTGTGTGAGTTCCAGTCCTGACTTCATTTGGTGATGAACAGCAATGTGAAAGTGTAAGCTGAATAAACCCTTTCCTCCCCAGCTTGCTTCTTGGTCATGATGTTTGTGCAGGAATGGAAACCCTGACTATGACAACCCTGTTGATATTTTGAATGATGAGGAAGGGCCGTTCTATTTCTATTCCTTGGTATCAATACTTTATGAATTATTTCTAATGGGATAAAGTATCTCTGATTTAACATATTTACTTTTTAGTGATTAGTCTCAAATCCTTACAGAAGATAGTCAGCTATGGTTTCAGCAGGTCAATGTGGTGTTCTGTGCGGCATGCTGCCACAGGAGGGCTTGGAATATAAACAGAAGAGTTCACCAATATGGTTCAATTTCTGAAACTTTTTCACTGTGAGGTAGGTTTCTTGATCATGTGTCATGTTTCACACTTGTACATCTATAAAATAAATAACTCTGGAAGGCCTAGAAAGTAGTATGGGCTGAAGATTCATGGACAGTAAAGGTTCACAACTGAGATATTCCTCCAGCTTAAAAGGTATAACCCCAGGTAGCCTCAAACTGGTGATCCTCCTCCTGCCTCATCCTCTCCAGCATTTGCCTCCTGGCATGTATTAGCCCAACCATTCTCATATTTCTTTAGTACACGTTCATAATAAAGAATAATGGTGTTGATGAAGTTCTTGGAGAAAATCAAGAATGTACATTCTTGTTCATTATATACATACAATTTTTTGTTCTGATATTCTTTCTTAATTGATCTTCAAAAGGATGCATTTATGAAATCAACAGTTACATAAAATACATCTGGGGCTGTGCCTTAATGATATCACACATAATAGCATAGCTTTTTGTAATCTAACCTGTTACTCAGGGGCCAAAAGTTTCTGCAGGAACCAGAATGGAAGTCAAACACAAAAATATTATGAAATTCTAATATTTCTTTTTGGCACGTATCTTCTTTTCATTTCCAGGATATCATTTTTTTTTTTTAAAGAAAATTGGACAAGTAGAATTTTTGCTTGGCTTTCTCAATGAAGACAGATTTTAGCCAATGTGCCAAAACCCTGTTGAGGATTATTCCAACTAGTAAATAAGTGATTTTCAATAGGGAAATGTCCAACAATTGTTTTCATTGAATCGTGGACTCAATGGGTTCATTATTGGGACTCTATTTCTTATTAGGCTTGACTAAGTCCCATACTCTTACAGTGGCCATCAATGACGGTTTTGGTCCTAGGGCTCTAATTTAATATTCAAATGGGTAGGTATTGTATCTGCCTATACTGTACAGTCTTAGCCATAGGCTGTATATCTCTTTGACAAAGGAACTGAGACCATCGCAGTAGCATATACTTTCTGTGGCAGTGCTTTGCGTTTTATCCAAGAGACCTAAGCACATATTAAGACAGCAACTTTCATTTACAGAAACTGACTCACGTTGGAAATTGATCAAGGAACCATGATATTTGAATGGGCAACGATGCTCAGACATATACTTGTTTATCCTTATGAACTTCCTTTCAACAAGTTTTATTTTTAGGCAAAATCTACATGAACTACAATCCTATTTTAAATATTACATTAGATACATTTTGACAGTTTAAGCAGCACAATTGTAAGGAACATTAGTTATCCAATTTTTTGATCCATCTTCACTCTCATCTTCAACATTTGGCAACTAGTGCTTTGCATTCTGTTAGAACAGTTTTCCCTTTAAACATTTGTAATAAATGGAGTTATACAGTTAAATCTGCTCACTTGACTTAGCTACTTAAATATACTGTAGTATTCCTTTTATATATTCCAGATATGTATATATGTATTTATGGGTTATACTTAGTACAATACTTTCTATACTTATATTGCTGTAGTATTTCTTATAGATATTTCATATGATGTATGTATATATATATATATCGTATTTTACACAATACTTTCTATGATTACATATACTCTAGTATGCTTATCTATGCTATAGTAATCAGTAGCTCCTTTATTTCTTTTGTAGAGTAGTGTTCCATTGAAGGAATATTTCAGTTATAATCCTGAATAAAAATGATTTGGATTTTTCAATATTTTTTTGTGTTAAAAACAATATTTCATCTCTCCTAAATAAATACTTCAAGATAGAATTCTTGCGTTCTATAAAATGTTATGCTCATCTTTATATGAAAATATCAATTTTTTTTGTTACCCTTTAGCCATAAGTGAGAACTCTAATTGTGCTGCATCTGGCCCAACACTTGGTGCTGTTAGAATTCTCTATTCTACTTTTCTGGTAGATACGCAGTATTATCTCCTGGTAATTTTAACTTTGATTTTTCAAAGGACAAATGAAACTGAAACCCATGGGCTTCTAAGCCATTTGTGTATCTTCTTTTTCCATAATAGAATAAGGAAATTTCAATATTATGGTTATTGAATTGTAATCATTATGCATTTGGAAATATGGCACTGAAGAAAGCATATGTGTTTTTCAACTATCCTGCTTTACTGTCTTGGTTACTTTCCTGTTTTGAGATAAAACACTCTGGGAGAAAAAAGCAATGTAAGGAAGAAATCATTTATGTTGCTTCATAGTTTCAGGAAATAATGCCTTGTGATGCGGGAGTCATGGCGAGAGGAGGTTGAGGCGGCTAGTCACATTGTGATCATGGTCAGGAAGCAGGGGAAGGATGGTGTTCCGTTTACTTTCTCTTTTTTATGAAGCTCAGGGGCTAGTGCTCAGAGTGGTTGTGGGGTGGGCCTACCTCCATCAGTGGATCTATTCAAGATAACCCTTGGTATGCCCCTAGGCTATCTTCTGGCTGATTATATGAGCTCATCAAGTTGAGAATGGAGAGTACATATCATACTTAGTAAATTTGGAAAATCACACATTATTGTTGTTTATAATGTCCAGTTTTTCTTTTATAATTCATACTTGTACTTTAGGAGTTGTTTGTCAAGGTGAAGGTGATAACATTTTTCTTTTACACTCTCTTCCAGAGTTACAGTTTTAGCATTTGCGCTCCAGTAGGACCCATTTGGCATTAGCTTTTGCTTACAGTGTGGGCCTTTAGGTGGAGATTCTTATTTTTATTTTGCAAATGGATACTCAAAATGTCAACACAGTCTATGGAAATTTTATATTGATACTTTTGTATCTGTTTGATGCAGTTAGATCCTGGCCTCTGCTATAATTAATACAACCTTGTCTTGTGGTAGTTGAAGTCCCATTGCCTGGCGTTTCTTGTCTATAAAGGGGTCTTTAACTTCATTAGTAAGGAAGAGCCAAGATCTGTAATGGTATCTCTTATCACCAAATGCGATCTTCAAGGAAAGGCCAGTGTGAACTTTCAAATAACTACCCTTACAC
Organism: Rattus rattus; assembly: GCF_011064425.1. Classification (NCBI taxonomy): domain Eukaryota; kingdom Metazoa; phylum Chordata; class Mammalia; order Rodentia; family Muridae; genus Rattus; species Rattus rattus. Next base: position 177,723,304 of record NC_046156.1, read on the forward strand.
CAGTTTACATGTAAATGGATTTTATTAGTAACATATACCCCAGATCTTCTTACGGCACAGAACCCTTTTGATGGATTCTCAAGTCTTACAAAATATAGACACCCTAACATACCTATTACTTTACATTTTTAAAATCCTTTTATTTTTATCAGTTATGGAAATATAGACAATTCATCATTGCTTAGCATGATTATCCAGTTCTCTGCTTTTTACAGGAGCCACCATAGCTACAAATTGACCCTACCTTCTAGGGCCTTCCATAGTTCTAAGTCCATATTTTGAGACAGTGTCCCAAAGCCAATTAACACTCAATAAATTTAGCTATATGATTCAGACTCTTTGATCAAGCATCCTTAGAATCCAGAAATAGATAATTACTGATACATGCTGACATAGTATTGCACATATTTTATTTTTTGGAACCAGGACCTCCTTCAAACCTTTATCAGGCCAAATTTGTCATATTGATGCTACTTAATCCTATGTATTTGTCAATGCATAGGCAAGATGGGAGATGTAGTTTCATCTCTGAATAGTATTTTCTGAAATTTGGTCTTAAATGAATGAGATTCCACGTCTCAGGGAAGGAAGGGGAATGCTTGCATGTCTGAGTTTAAGAGTAGTATGGGAAAACACAATATTCAAAGGCATCTACCAAGGTGTTCCCACTTCATGCACCCAGGTCTCAAGTATCCCCAAGTGAGCGCTACTAATTTTGTCATAGCCAATTTGTTTCAGTTGGACATTTGGTTTCCTTCAAAGTAATAGACTCCATCACTGAGTTCTGAGTCTGGTCTTCTGCTTTTCTTTCTCTCTCACCACAGGGAAAAGGGAATAAGTGCTATTTTACAAGCTGTTAAGCAGACACTATGGATTTCCCAGTTAATGTCAGTTTTTGTTAATTACTCTCTAGTTTGTAATCACTCCTCATAGAGTCCATATGATTGAGTAAGCAACAGCCAGTTCCACTAATTCTGTGCATAACCTGGAACACCAGGACGCTCCTGTCCACAGTTGTAGTTCCTGGAGTTTGGGTAACTGTCACAATCAGCTAGGGGGCATTGATATCATACACATGACCAGGGATGATCCAGTTCCCAAAGCTCCATTTTCCTGCTTGCTTTCTGGAACTACTGATTTTTCCTCATCACCTGAATTCTGTGGGAACTGATGGTAATCCAGAATTAAGGTAGAAAAAAATGAAATAGAAACTAGCAGCTGTAAAAGAATTGGTAAGAAACAAAATTGGGTAATTGGAAACAGGGTTATGATATAAACCTGGCAAATTGTCTTAGGCCAGCAAGGGCTCTGAAACTAACATTGTTCAATCAGAGGAGTGTCATACTAAGTAAGGCCATCATTTACTGCCATTGTACTCATCGTGAGATGAGAATAAGACTGGAACCGAAGCCGACATGAAGAAGTTGACAGCTGTAGGTTGGTAGCTAACTGTGTTCTTTGAGCCCTCACGAAGCAGTTTTTCCCTTGAAATAGGATGTGAATTCACATCCCAGGGCCTTGTATGCCTTGTGGTTTAGTGTCTATGGAATGTACTTGTATCATGGGTTTATGAAATTCTAATTTTCACCTTTAATCCTAGCACTCAGAAGGCAGAGGTAGGAGGATCTCTGAGGCCAGCCTGGTCTACAGAGGGAGTTCCAGGATAGCCACAGGTACACAGAGAAACCCTGTCTTCAAAACCAATTTTTTTAAAAATTCTATTAGTTCTACTCTTAGGAGCAACAATAAGACAGTTTATTGTGTGCAACCATAACCATGATTAATATTAACACAACCTAGAACAATTTACAAAACAGTAGAACTTTAGGCCTCACTAGAAGATTTATGCTTGCAGCAAACTCTATTTTCTTTTAAAAATGTAAACAAAACCATTTTGTTCCTCTTGTGGAGAACATAATGCTGAGAGATCCTTGGGTTTATTTATGGCATCGTCCTTTAAGCCACATCTCGCTAGGGATTGTGTTGGTTCAGTTTTATCACTGTGTCTTCTCAGGGCGGGGGCGACTACTCAGCTTTTGTCCAATACTTTCTCTTCTCTTCGTTCTGATTTTCGAAGAGAAATAACTATTGCCAGGCTGTGATTTGAGGAAAATTTTTGTAGTATTCCATCAGGTCTCACTTGGAAAACTTTTAAGGTAAGGAAAGGAAACAGAAGTCACCCAATTCTTGCTAGAAACCATCTTGGGAGTTCCTCCTGGCTACTTGAGTAGATATTCCTGAAGACTTCACCTCTCCCACCTATTTCTGTATTAAAGAAGAACTTATTTATTTTTGTTATATATTTTTAATGAGATTTTAAGTCTTGGAACTCTCTTTTTATATAATTACTTTTGAGGCAACTATGATCCTTTTCTGAAAAACATTAAAAGAAATTTCACTAGCAATTTAATTCATAAATTTCTTTTACTAAAACCCAGGGTTTCTGAACCCTTGCATCAATGGCATCTTTGCAAACAAAGAGAGAATTAACACTACATAGGGAGATGGGCATGATTCTAAATCTGGGCAGTGGAGTCAATGCATGGTATAGTATTTTGTTTTTCTCCCTGCATATGGTTGTTTTCCAAGGCAATAAAAATAATGACTTCATAGCCAGGGGCAGAATTTGACACTAGAACAAGAATCATAAATACAGGCTGGAATTTTGAAATGGGAGCTGAAAATATTAGTGGAACAGAATTAGAAGATGCATGGGCACATGTGTGTCATCAGCTTCTAATTCTGCGCCTGTATTTTCAAAGTTCTCATTAGAAAATATGCATTTTCACTTTGTTTTAGGTCATTGGGAGCACTAGATTCTTTTGTTTATTTTTCAGCTAACATTTATTTCAAAATATCTACTGTCTCACTTTCAAATTGCTTCTAAAATAATTAGGAACATGACCCATTATTTTTCATGCAACTCTGCAAAAAAAAATATAAAGACCAACAAAAAACAAAAAAACAAACCAACAACAAAAAAATATCCACTGATATATCATAGTCTTACAGCTGAATCACACAATGAAAACTTCAGGCCCCATGCCTAGGGCTTTGCAGGCAAATTAGATAAACAATAACTAACTGTTATCTTTTTTTTCAAGTAATCATAATGATTTTTAAAACTGTGATTATATTTTCATGATTTTTTTAAAGTTTTGTTTAGCAGATGTGCTTTTTAAGTTATTCAATATAATTTTAGGCACAAGATGGAAGTTATTAACCAAGTAGTTTTGGCTAGTTAGAGAAATATGGATTTAACTCTTGTTTAAAAAGTCTTTATTTAGAACTTGTGCACTAATTACATGCTCACACACATACTTATTACATTCTAATGTAATCTTAAGGCATTGATTTCGAAGATACATTTTAGCTGTTTGCATGATTCCTTTAAGGCTTGATCTTTAATTGTATGAGATGTTATCTTCCTCATAAATAAAGAGAATGGCTTAAAACATAGGATTTTCATCTGTACATAAGTTTTAATCAGAAGGAGCTTTCATGGTTCTTGTTGCTACTGGAATCTTCTGAGAAGTTGACCATGCTCATCACAGTATCTTTGCACTAGCCTTAAAGGAGACTCTGCAAAGCAACTATGAAAACCACGGTTCTCCGCAGCTCTCTAGAAATATCCTGTGTGAGGGTAGGAAGCTGAGTAAATGTTCTTACCACGCGATCATTCTTTTCACAAAGGGAATATATGCTTTGGTAAATTCTGAGTTTTCTTCAGAGAGCCTTCACTTACTTTTTGATGAATTAATAATTTGTTGATAACTGACCTGTCTCTCCATATATTTTTTTACATAATTTAAGAATAGAACAGACTTATGAAAGTCTCAAGTCTAAAGGTAAAAGATGTGCTAGTTTCTTTTTTATTTTAGTAAAATAAAATGTGAATTTGGGGGCAAGAGAGCTTCCTCATTCGTTCTTCTTTTCCAATAGGAGTGTTTTACTCTATGTGGTGCTAGGAAACAGCCGGCTGGGCGTTACATGTAATACTGCCAGCATATTTTAAAAAATACTGATTTTGATTTTCTAGGACCTATGAGGTAGCTTATGAGTTATTTTATCATTGAACAGAAGACTGTAGGCAATAACCCCGAGAAAGATGTAAATACATAATTTTACATGCTCGTAGGATATTTCTATGGTCCAGTTTACAACTCACCATGATAAATTCCACAATGAGTAGCTCTTATATTCAGTGCTTAGAGGGCTAATCGATTTCATGTAAAGTAGTTGTATATAAGAAGTAGATGGTTTTAATATATGTGAATAAAATAGTTAAAAGAATAGAACTAGTCCTTTAATTTCTACATTTTTGAAATAGTTTTGAATTTGGGGATACAGTCCACTTAAGTATGAACTATTTCCAATCAACAGTCCTTAAACATTTTTAAAATCATTACTTAGGGGTGAAAAAGACTATCAGAAATATCAAACTTTTAATGCCTGGGAGGTGATTACATCATGAGGGCTCCATTCTCATGAATAGATAAATCTGCCTCTCAGTGGAGTCAGAGTGGTCTGACTCTGTCTCGTTCTCCTGTTTGTGCTTTCTCTTCTGTTTTTCTAGTACAATGGTGCAGGTATGATGAGAGCTTTAATGTCTGTAGTGAATATGCAAGGTTTAGAAACTATGGAAAAAAAAGAAATTATGGCATTACAATAAAACATGATTTTTTTTCAGTAAAGCACTCATGTCTAGTAATGAAGTAGATTATGTTCTCAGACATATAAGAAAATAAAAAATTAGCATTTTATGACTGTAACAGCTAGAATTCTATGATTTACAGTGTATGACATGTGTTCAAAAATTCGAGATAATGGGAGACAAGGGAAAGGGGATAACAAAAAATTTGAGATAAAGATTTATTGCTAATTAATGTCTTCCTTGATAGTTGCAATTAATACCATCTCTTAATTTTACTTACTCTTTGGTACTAAATATGCTTTTTAAATTGAACTGGAATCATACTAAGAAAACCATATCATCATATCTCTTATTATTTCAAATGTCGTCTCATATAGTAAATCACGCTTTGTGATTTGTAAGTTGTTTCTTCGTTTAAGATTGTACAATTCAATTTACGCAAAACATATTTTATTCATTCAAGAATATTTTCTAATCTCCTTTTCTGCTTAGTAATATGTCTCTGTAAATATTTATGAGTTTGCCCTTTAAAAGCAAACAAAAAAGAACTTTTAAAATTCAAAGCAAAACACAACAAAAGAAACAAATTAGGAAAGTATTTTTTTTTCTTGGCAGGAGATTTCTTTGTGAGTTCTTGGCTTAGGGTGCTATTGAGAATTGCAACATTTTCTTCTTCTGGAGCAAGGGCTTCCCTCTTCCTTCTTCCAATGTCCTTCTGGGTACTGGTTCTGATCTCTCCTTTTATTTTTGTACAATGATGACAGGACATCTTTATATTGATCAACTAATGCACCAAAACAGCAACAACACAAAAACTATTCCTACGCAAGCAGTGGTGGTTTTGCGTGCGAACAGTTTCCTTTCAATGTTGCAAATCTAATTGACTTTTTGGTGTTCTCAAATTCCTCAAATTTTTACTTTGTGTTACTTACAATACTCCTGACAGTATTAGTACAAACATGTTACAAGAAATGTCTAGTTCATCAGTGTTGGAAGCAAGACAAAATTAGCTCACCTATTTAAAATTTTATTTCTAATTGTCCATGGACTTGGTATCCAAAAATAGTCTTATACATGAAAAAAAAATCTAGTACTTTTTTTAGAAAAGAAAATGAATATTTCTGCTGAAGCAATGTGTTATCTTTACATAACCATCACATTTAGGAATTGCTTGGAGTTTTATTGACATATCATGTTTAATTGCTATGGTTTGAATGTGTTGTATCAAAGGCCAGATGTTGATATCTTAACATCCAGTGTGGTTTATTGATAGGTAGAGCCTAATGAGAGGTGTTTATATCACTAGAGCTCCATCCTCATGAGTAGATAAATCTGCCACTCCGTGGGGTACAAATTGACAGAGGAGGGGACTGGTAATCCTAAGAGCAGTCTGACCCTCTTTGTCTCTTTCTTTTGTTCATGTTTTCTCTTCTACTTTTCTGCTTCTCCACAGTAGCTAAATGGGCACTGTGGTGTTGAGCTTCCTAGTTTCCAGAACCATGAGCCCAAATAAACTCTCTTTCTTTATACATCATTCTGTTTGGGTATTTGTTAGGTAGCTGTTCTTTGGACCTTTGAAGTTATAGGTAGAAAGGGCTTGATCTGGATAAGGGGTTTAATTAAAGAGGAATGAGTAGATAAGCCATTTTGTTTAGTTACCTAGGTTGTTGGCACAGAAGGCTAGGGGCCACAGTGATGCTGTTGGTACAATAAAACCTGAGTTTTCAGAATGGGGAACAGAAGTTTTTAAGATGTCTAAGGCCTAATATGAATGCTTCTAATGTTTTCAGACTGTTCCAATTTCATAAAGTTCTATGGAAATAGAATAACTGAACATTAAAACACCTTTAGAAAAAAGAATTTCTTTAGTGACATCTTGGAATCTTTTTTTTCCTGAAATTCTCAGATATGTACACTTTTACTTACTGATAATAGTAAATAGTACTATTATCAGTAAGTACTATTGTAATCATTTTGTACGATTTTCTTCTTCTGGGATACAAACATAATACACGCATAGTTACATAACACACACACAGACACACACACAGACACACACACAGACACACACACACACACACACACACACACACACACACACACACACACACGACTAAAAATGAGGCCATGACTGCTCTTATGTTGAGGAGAAGTTTTTACAGTTATGAGGGAAAGTTCAGTCAGAAGCATCTAGAAGAGTCCAAACTGAACTGTGTCAGCAAAATAGACTGGGCCATGAGAAGAGAGAGAGAAGGTAAGAATGAGAGAGGAAAAGAGGGAAGAGGAGAGAAGGCAAATGGATGAAGAGAGGAGCCAAGGGAGTAAGAGAGGGGGACCAAGGGAGGTGAAGAAGCAAGAGGCCAAGACAGAACATGGCTGAAAAGCCTGGATTATACAGGTATCACGATCTGGTCAAAAGGAAACCCAGTCCCAGGGCTAGAGAGGTTTAAGGCAGGGGAGGGTAAGGAGTGCTGGGAGGAACCACAGGTACTCAGCCTTGTTTCTTTGAGGCCTGAAATAACAACAACAACAACAACAACAACAACAACAGCAGCAGCAGCAGCAACAACAACAACAACAACAACAACACACACACAACACACACACACACACACACACACACACACACTGCAGTCTCCTGACTTCCCACGTTTTGTTATTCTTTGGGTCCTTTGGTGACACTCTTGTTTGATACACTAAAATTTCCCTTATATTTATGGATTCAGAAATTGTGGGCTTGTTATCACCGTCTTATTGCTTGAAAGCTTTTGTCTTTTCCCACTTTCCTGCATAGCCACACTCAGCGCAGTGGCTTCTTCACAAAATCCTCTGCCTCTTCTACTCCTTGACCCCATCTTTTCCTTGATTTATTTATCTGTATGGATGGAGTGGTTTTCTAGGGACAGTTTCTTCTTATAGGGTGTGCTTGTCAGGAGCAGCTTCCTTTTCCTGGTAGTTTGTAATTGTTTTTGGCTTTTCTACCCTGTGTATTTGGGTTAATGCTATTCGACAGTGGTATCCCTAACTCCATTAATGAAAGACTCAAATTTGTAACTCTGTCATGTTTATTTACTTGGTGGTCTCAGACTGTCCTCACGACTCAGGTACATCTTTTCTCACCTTTAGAGAAAACAGACAAACTTCAAGACAACCTGTGATGGTTTGTATATGCTTGGCCCAGGGAGTGACACTATTAGGAGGTGTGGCCTTGTTGGAGTAAGTGTGTCACTGTGGGTGTGAGCTTAAAGACCCTCACCCTAGCTGCCTGGAATCCAGTCAGTCTTCCACTAGTAGCCTTCAGATGAAGATGTAGAACTCTCAACTCTGCCTGTACCATGCCTGCCTGGATGCTGCCCTGCTCCCACCTTGATGATAATGGACTGAACCTCTGAACCTGTAAGCCAGCCCAATTAAATGTTGTCCTTATAAGACTTGCCTTGGTCACGGTGTCTATTCTCAGTAGTAAAACCCTAAGATACCATCCTTCTGAGGCTTCCAGATGTGGATTCACACCAGACACCTCTGCTTAGCAGCACTGGGGTAGACAGTAACTTTCTTCTAGTGGTTATTAAACCTGTTCTAATGCTTGCGATTGATGTTGGAGCAGGTGTCAATCAGCATTTCATACCCATGGATCCCTCAGAGATGTAAGCACCAGGGAAAGAAAGTGAATATCTATTAGGAATTAATCACTTTAAGCAAAGCACAGGAAGGTAGTTAAGTATTCTCTCAACTGTCTTCCAGTACTCCCCTTTTCTCTGCTGCCCCCTCCTTTCTTTACACACCCCCTTGCCTTTCTCTGCTCCCCTCCTCCTCAGGAATGATTGTTTTTATTTTAAACCGAACATTCCAGAACTCTCCAATTTTTGTCCCCGTTTACTAATGAAGTCTGCCTTTGCCAGATTTCTGTAAGGAAGACAAGGATCAGTTTTAAATGAATAAGGTCTAGAAAATTGAAAATTGGTCTTAGATTTTTTTTTTTGGTTCTTTTTTTTTTTTTTTTAAACGAGCTGGGGACCAAACCCAGGGCCTTTTGCGCTTTCTAGGCAAGACCACTGAGCTAAATCTTAACCCCGTCTTAGATTTTTTTTTTTTTTTTTGTCTATTTTAAGTCAAATTACTTCAGGAAGAGCTATCTAAACTTAGAGTCACAAAGACTTATTACAATATGGAAAATGTTACTAAATTTGTGTGTCAGAGGTGTCATTGATGATGTAGGATTTATGAATGACACAAGTGTCTTCAATAATTTTTATGTTCTTTTCTTCCCCTGAGTAAAATCTTTAGAGGTGATTGAATGAGAGAAATACTGAAGTCTACAGAAACTTGATTCCAGAGGAGAGGAATTGTTTTCATAAAGTAGAAATAAATGGGATTTTTCTGTATGGGGTTTCATTTCTTTCTTTATTAAGTAACTGTGGCAGAGGGACAAAGAAATGAACGTTGTGTGACTTGAGGGAAGGATCATAAACCTGGCTGCAAATAAAGGTGTTACATAGAAGAATAAAACAGCCTGGAGCACAGTCAAACAGCTCACTGAGCAAGTCTATGATTGCTGGTACACAAGAGCATTAAGAGGCCAGCACTAGTAGATGGAACAAGAAGGAATTATGGCTGGTCTTGATCCAGAGGCAAGATGTAGGATGGCCAGTTCACGATCCTTAATTTGATTGGAAGCCGCCAACATGGCTTACTCCCAGGAAAGGAGGCATAAGCAATGACAATGACAATCTTTGTTTTGTATGGGGACCTAGAGTGACAAACATCATAGACAAGGTCTCCTCAGAAGGTGAATGAAAGAGTTAGAATGATCTGGGATGAGGGCCACTGCTTCAGTTCTCTCCAAATGGCTTCTTAACTCTAAGGGTGAGGCCTGGTCTGAGCTGGACTGTGGGGAAATCCCAAGAAGGGCGCCAAACAAACAAGGCTTGTGATGAGAAAATGAAATTGCTTTTTCTTCCTTTTGCCTTCAAAGTGAAAGAGTTCAGGAATGCCTACATTTGACTGTAGGCTATTATCTCCTCTTCCCTTCCTCAGGAGTAAACAAAGTAGGGAGTCCTGGGCCACTTCCAGAAAGTGCTAGAGAACAATGGAGAGGCAGCACTTTGAGATGATCAGTGTGATAGGAGGACTCCCATACCAATTCAGGTAGAAAACAGCTTCATATATTCTTTTCTAGTTGTTAATACATTGGGCTAGGAATGTTCCAACTGCGCAAATGAGTGGTGAGCATGTCTTTAGAGACCATTTGGGTTATTTATAGCTGCTTTTCTTTTTAGTTGGCAAATTATCCTCTCTTTGTGTGCTAAAACATTTCCCACAGCTTAGCAATGGCACCGTTTCTGTAGGCCGGCAGCCCTTCAGCCATAGTGAAACTTTCTGCTCCTTTCATGGTTGTTACATAACCATCTAGATCACGTCCATTTAGTGTTAACATTTCAGTATCAGTTTTACTCGTTTAAATAAGGTAATTGGAAAACTCAGGTATGAAAGCTACCATAATATGTACAGGTGTTTGCTAAGAAGAATATACTTTTGATTTGAGTAGGGGTTAGAAATTTTCTGATCTTCTGGTTGTAGAGGTAAAAGACTTTTTGATTTAAACCTAATACATTGCTGAAGAAATTGGGGTCCTATCAAATTGAGCCCTTCTGGCTAAAGGTCAAAGAGCTGGAAGGTCCTGTGACCACTGTTGAGGAAGAAAACTCACCAGCACTCTCTCTCTTCCAGCTCTGGATCATGCTTTCTTTAGCACCATCCTCAAGCATTCGCTGGTTTCACAGTGTCACAGCCATATTTGTTGTAACCTCAATGCCTTTTGCTTGGATTGAAAGTTGCCCCACCTCCACCCCACCCCAGATGAGATGGACTACACTTCTGGTACCATAAAACTTGTTCAAAAACTTATACCTGGAGAGGCCATGGGCTCAAGGGCGAAACCATATTAATTTTTTTTAACCTAAATGGACAAGTTGTTTATTTCCTTCTAAATATTTGTTTATTCCTATAGACCAGTGCTGCCCTTAACTTAGCAGGCTTTGTGAGTTTAAAGAATCCTTCCATTTCCAGTTTGCCCTCTTTGCTTTGTGCTTATGCGTGATGGTGTGAGCTCAGCTTCTGTTCCTGTTAACCTTTCTTGCCATCTGCAGCCATGATGGACTCCTAGCACTCCAGAACTGTCAGCCCCAAATAAGCTCTTCCTTCTATAAGCTGCCTCGGTTATGGTGTCTTATCACAGCAATGGGACATTAACTAACTTACCATGTTTTACGTTAGTATCCTCCAAATGATCCCAGTGTGGTTTCCCCACAATTGCAGTTGGTCTTGGAATGAAGTTATGAAGAGAATTTGACAAATGCTCCCGACTCAGTGCTGTTCCTGTAAGCAGGGTGGGGGAGCTCGATGATTTTTTATTTTTTGGAATTGACAAATGTTCCCCGTCGATCCCATGGTCTGTAATTCATTCAAAGTCCTTGAATTCAACAACATCCCCAGTACAGTGGTTTATAATGTCTGATTTTATTTAGAAAAATGATTTTTTTCCCAATGGAATCAAGGATGGATTTAAAATATGTTTTTGATTGCAGCTAGCATCTTATGCTGCACTACCTGACCTGTCTCTGGGACATTTACTAATGAATGCATGTATGTAAAATAGCAGTCAATTACTTGTTTATCTCACTATTTACTTTAAATGACCGAATTATCATTAGGTCAAGAAAACAATTCTTTTGACTTAAACATTGCAACATTAGTTCCAACACTGAGTCAGAGTAACTTGATACAGAATCTCCTTAGATCAGAAGTGTTTTCTATAATATTCCCTAGCAGACTAAGGATTGAAGTTAATTGTTTTGCAAAGTAATTACTTTGTTTGATTCTTTTGATACTCCTATGAGTTAGCTACTATTAACACCACATTTTGTTGTTGTTGTTTTGCTTTTGTGCATAGCTTTTTCTTTGGTTTTTCTTTTAATTGAAATTTCATGTAATATATTCTGATCACAGTCCCTGTCCCCATCTCTTCCCAGATCCTCTGGTCCTCTTCACCCACCCCACTCCAGACCGCCTTTCTATCATTTGAAAACAAACAGGGGTTGGGGATTTAGCTCAGTGGTAGAGCGCTTGCCTAGCAAGCACAAGGCCCTGGGTTCGGTCCCCAGCTCTGAAAAAAAAAGAAAAAGAAAACAAACAAACAAATATAAAAGTAAACAAACCAGAATTAAAAGAACAACCACGAAGCAGTAAAAGCATAACACACAAACACACACACACACACACACACACACACACACACACACACACACACGCACACAAGCCAAATACCAGTAAGATTAAAAAGTAAACAAGAAAACCCAAAGCAATATGAGACAAAAATAAAATCTATAAACAGTCCTGAGTTCCTTTCGTGTTGGCCATCTACTGTTAGGCATGGCTCTAACCCTTAAGTATGGTTCACACATCCAGTGAGACTCTCCTGGAGAAAACCATTATTTTTCTCTGTAAGCAGTTGGCAGCTGGAGACAAACTTTTGATTAGCAACACGAAGTCTTAATACTGCAGCAGAAAATGAGGCTCCAGCTGAGTGTCCTGACCCACTAAGTGGCTCAACTAGAAGTCTAATCTCGTGTAACTCCAGACACCTAGGCTCTTAGCTAGGAAGGCTGCTCTGTGCTTTCTACTCTCATTGCCATTTCTATTTTAAAAAACTGTATCACTTGATTTGTAGAGCATGTATAATAGCTTTCTATTCATCCTTTATCCAATAACCATCAATCGGTGTCATAAACAATATCCATGTATCACACTCATGGGAGACTGACATAGGCTTGCTAGGCTAACCTCAACCCCATGGGATCAGCAGCCCATCTTCTTGCCCTTCTGGAGGTTGTAGGAAAGACTCTGTTATCTTCCTCTGGCTAGCCGCTAAAGGCCAATTACACTATGAAGAAAATGGCTCTCTTATTTCCTCTTCAAAGCCATTGTGTCAAGTCCCTCTGACCAGCCTTCTCTAACTATACATGCAATTAGGCTATGGACAAAAGAGTAATCCAAAACTTTCCTAGTTCAACATCCTTGAACATCTATAACATTTATGGCATACATCTATGTGCTCAGCTTTGGTACTTGGTTCTAGGAACTTATTTCTGCAAATAACATTTCAATAAACATTAAATCATACTGCAGCCAAAGCAAAGGGGCAAAAAAGAACTAGTGAACCCCCATTAACTCCAATGCCTTCTACAGGATTACGGTTTCCTTAGCACTGAACCTGTGTATATAAGCTCACTTTACATCAGATTGTATGTTTCCCTTGTTATTACCATAGTTACTTTAAAAAATACTCCTAAGGATAACATGTATCCATTAACATCATTTATGTAGGTATATAATTCAGTGAGTTTTATCAAACCTGTCATATTTAAATATTTAAAATCTTTAATTAATCTATGATAGCCATACAGAAGGAAATAAGTCGTGAATGTGGACCTTGAGGAATCTTTTTGGACTGATCATTGACATAGAATGATCATTGGTTTAATGGTCATTCAGATATTTTCCTTCATTCTCAAAAGTTCTCTTATAACTAGTTGTGGTTCAATCCTAATCTCCCTTAGTACTAAGCACCAGAATTCACCAACAGACTTTTATCAGCACTTTTTGTCTATTTAATTATTCAAGCATAATTCAACGCTAGTTGGCTTTAACACTTAGTTGCTATCATTAGCATGATGCTTTGGGGATGTATTCATTTTTCGTGTGCGCCAATAGTGGACAGGTCACAGTTTGGTTATTTGACCAGTTAAAGAACATTTGGAGCCATTCTTTTCAGTAAAGTATCAGCCGATTACGCAAAAGAGTATTGCAAACATTCTCATATAACTTGATAGTACACTGTTTTCCCTTTCTTTTCAATAAATAAGGATATAGTGATGCATTGTTTTTCACTATCCCTACCGTGTCTATCTGTTTCTGTCGTAACTCCATCAACTGTCAGCAGCGTCCCTGCTGCTTTCGGGATTGTCAGACCAACGTTGGAGTCATTTCAGGGGCACCTAACTGTAAGTTTGATTTTTCATTTTGCTAACGAGTAATTATAGCAGTTATTATACATGCATTTATGTATCTCTGATGAATCTTTAACATTTTGTCTATTTCCATGCATAGCCCTTCCATAGACAGAATTCTCCAGATAATACAGATGCAAGGTAATTGTCAGGTATGCTGCAGATACTGTTTCCTAGCACGGGCCTTATTTCTCACATCTGAACTGTATACTTGAAAAGCAGATCTTAAGTTTTGCTGTTCAGTTTATCCACTTTATTCCATTATCTGTCTTATATCTTAGTTTAAGCATTTTTTTTCTCAGACCGAGGTCAACAGGTAGTTTTCTATATATTCAAAGAAAAACCTGACTGTTAAATCATACTTTCAGGTGTATGATACATTTCAAGGTTTCTTTTTAAAAGAATATTTAAAAATGTATATGTGTACATGTGTGTATGTTTGATGTGTATGTGTGTATATGTATCAACGTGTGTGTGCATATGTGTGTGTGTGTGTGAATGCAGATGACTGTAGAACTTAACTCAGGTTCTCTGTAAGATCAGTGCAGACTACTAACTGCTAAGCTATTTTTAAAGCCCCACTTTGAATATTTTTATATGTACTGAGACAGGATTCTTTCCCCTGTATTTTTGTATTCAGATACACATGTTTTTCTCTCTTTTTATGGTTATGCGATTATTTGAAAGACTTCTTTGAAGGAATCATCTTTTACATTTTGCATTGTCTTCATGATTTTGTTTTAAAAAAAGCAGTCACATCTATGACTCTGTTTCTCAGTGTGGATCTTTAGTGGGTCTATCTATCTATCTATCTATCTATCTATCTATCTATCTATCTATCTATCTATCTATCTATTCTTTTCTCCTGATTTTATTTACTTTATGTATGAGTACTGTGTTGCATATACATCTTCCTACAAGAAGAGGGCATCATATCCCCCTATAAATGGTTGTGATCCACCATGTGGTTGCTGGGAATTAACTCAGGACCTCTTAATTGCTGATCTATCTCACCAGCCCCTATTGGGTCCTTTTTGATTGACCACTGTGGATATAGCTCAGTTGAAACAGATGTTTTTGCCTTTTGCTTTAGCCTTGCATGTATGACAAGAGGGGAAGGGGACATCATTCTATTTCCCACTTTTTCGCTTTCAAAACAATTACTTTTACTTATTTGTTTTAGCCTCATTAATAGCTAATTTGTTTTCAGAACTTCTTCAAAGATTTACAAAATCCACCTTGTAGTACGACCTGCCTTCAAGTAATATTTCATGCAGGATCTGAGAACCCAATTGCAACATATAGTCTAGGAAATTTGTGTTGGTGAATGTTGGGTTATTTTGTATTTCTGTCTGTATTTAGGGGCTTGTTCTGAAATGCCATTAGGTTAGCAAGAATCATTTTATTCTTTCAAGACATGTTTCAACACTGGCCAAAGTGTGTCTAAAATACCTTCAGTTTAGGGTTAATTTAGCTCCACCAGAAAATATCAATCACTTTCTCTATCATATCATAGTTCCTATATACTTCTTTGGAGATATATTTCTATTGACTTCAGATTTACAAATCTCATTTTTTTGTTATTTAGAATCTGCAAATCTGGATAATGCATTCTTACCTTTAGGTAACATATTTCATCTTTCTAAAATCTCCAATAATTACTTTTAAGATGCAATCTTTACTCCTATGGACATCCCATTCTGTGATCTATTTGGTCCATCTCTTCTTCCACTTAACTACATTTATTCATTGTAGCTATTCTGGAGCACAATGTGTTAACTATATTACTTCAAAGGCTTATGTCTCTGGTTATATTATTTTTTTCAACCAATTATTGGCTTACTAGTTTTCATTCGTATCGACCTTTAGCAGGTTTTATATTTTTTGTTTGTTATTTTTAGACAAGGACTCGGCACTGTGGGCTGCTATGAACTTGCTACGTAGGGAGGCTGGCCTTGGACTTCTGATACTCTTGCTTCCACTTCCCAAATACTGGCATTACAAGCATGTACCTTCATACCTGTTTTTAATTGTGTAAGTAATATTATATGTATGTTTTAAGTGGTCTGCTTATGCCATCTTCTGAGAAGGCTAAATTTATCCTGGCAGATAGCAATAATGTTTATAGATTACCTTTGACTTGCTGAGGAAGTTTAAAGTTTTGTTAGGGAAAGAAACCTTCTTTCGGGATATATGCCTTATATCAAGACAATTTGTAATTTTAAGCATGTATATGAGCACATACATACATATACATACATGTGTGGACTCACTATTTACCTCAGGCTACCTTAAACTGTTGACCATGCTGTCCTGTCTCTTGTTTCTGAGTTCTAGGATTACAAGCATGATAGCATGGTAAAGGGTAAAATATTTATTCAACATTATTAGATGTAGCGTTTTTTGGAATTCTGAGTATCTCAGGGTTCCATATAAACTGTATGTGTGGCTCTATAGACTGTTGCTCTGTTCTCCAGTGTGTCAGTAACTGTGTTCTCTAAAGCTTGGTCTTTCATACATTTATACACGAGTCTCAGAGGTTGATTGACATCCTCCAGAGGAAATTTCACTCAGACTAGAAGGTCTCCCTTGTAGCTTTTCCTCCCTGAGATCTAACTATTACGATTTGAATTGTCTTTGGCTACTCTGTATTCTGCTTTCTGTTTCTGCTGTCCAGCGACATTCATCGTATTTGCTCCATCCCTGAGCTATGCTCTGGAAAATGCTCTCAGGGAGAAATCTTGGTTTATGTGATGTTTATCTTGTTTGCCTATTTCTTTCTGAGGACCACAGCCCTGCATTGGCTGCTACCCAATGCCTACAAACAGTTGTTATGTATGTTTTGTCTAGATTTTATACTTGTTTACAGAGAGACGCTAAGTCCAATGACTGCTGCTCTATGGTGGATGAGGCCGGAGCATGCCCACACTATTTGTTTTTATTTTCTCTACCATCTTTTACTTTCAGAACACCTTTGTTCTATCAGTTCCACAATCAGGACCTCATGAGTTTGTTTCTCTCCCCCCTCAAAAGGCCCTTTAACTAGTGGCAACTGTTACATGCCCCACCCCCCAGGCTGTATTATTTGGCTGTAGGCAGTATAAAGCAGACCACCCAACAAAGAGCCCCTATCACCTTAGAATAGCGCTTGTATCCTGCTAAACTTTGGATCACTGCCAACTTTGGTTTCTTCTATTTTTTATTAGTGTTTCCTGTTAATCAAATCGATTCTACCTGCTTTGATTTAGTCATTGACTTCTGAGTCCTTCTTGATCTTCTGGTTGCCATTCCATTTTGCATTAAGCATTATGAATGTTTGAATGAGATTTGTCCCACATAGGCTCACGTATCTGAACCCTTGGTCTCCTGTTGTAGGTGATGTTTGGGAAGGTTGTGAATCTTTTAAGAGGCAGAGCTTTGGTGGAGAAAGCATATCACTGGAGGTGGGCCTTGAAAGGTTATTTCCCTCCTTCCTTCCCCCTCCCTCCCCCCCTCCCACCCTCCCTCTTGCTTTTCCTTCCTCCTCCACACCTGCTTCTTGCAAATTGATGAAAAAGATTATCATCCAGCTTTCTGCTCCCTCCACCCTTCCAGAACTTTCCTGACATGATGGACTCTACTCCTAACGATAAACCAAAAACACTGTTCCCTGCACTTATGCATTTTATCATAGAAACAAAACAGTAGCTACTATTGACTCGTGCCCACTCTTGTCTCATTTCAGACCTCCATTCATTTCCACTGCCATATCAACTTTCACCCTCACCCTGGCATGGTAAGTATTAGGTAGGAATTCATGTCACAAATTATGCTTGCACTTGGACTAAGTACCTAATACGGTGCAATTGCTGACATTCAGGAGGATCTGTGAGGGCGTAACTATGAGGAAAATAGAAATAGTTTACTTTTTCATGTAAAGAATAGAACTGGCAAAGGAAGGGCAGATCCGTTTGTAAAGGCACAGGAGAAACAAAGCGAATAGGAGACGAACAGATTCAATGAAATACTGTCTTAAAGGGCCTGAGTTCATTAAATCTTCCCGTGTCATTTCATCGCCATTACTATATAAAATATAGTCAACTGAGGCGATACATATATTTTAGTTGGCAGAGTACTTTTCTGTCATGTAAAAATCTCTGGGTTCATTCCCGGTACTCAGTGAGGCCCAATTCAAAAGAAATCTATTTTATATGGATTTCAGTAGAAAATGAAAAACACACAAAACAACCCTCCCCCCCAAACTCAAAGAAACCTCATGGATGAGCTAGGAGACTTGATTGTAGAGGTCCTGCAGAGGGATGGGAAGAGGAAGGGAGACTCAGAAAGGTCTGTTTGCACGCGTGGGAAGTACACACGCTTTTAGGTTGCACCTAAGCTACTTGGACATATGGAGCCCCTGAAATCTTTATGTGGCTCTAACTGAAACATTCCTTTCAGAAGACCATTCAGAAGTGTGTCCATCCACATTTGCTTTGTCTTTTGATTCTTCTTCTTTTGGAGGCGGGCCTGTAATTCCAGATTGAGGGAGAAGGTTGGGGATTTAGCTCAGTGGTAGAGCGCTTGCCTAGGAAGGCAAGGCCTGGGTTGGTCCCCAGCTCCAAAAAAAGAACCAAAAAAAAAAAAAAAAAAAGACAGATTGAGGGAGAAGAGTATTGATGAGAGATTTCCTTCAGGCTCCATAGCATTTTAGACCCTGTGGGTGAAGCTGTCAGCAGTGGCCAGAGGAACCTATCAATGCCTAAGAGAGACATGAGCCACAGCTGAAGCCTCAGTTAATTGTGTGTGTGCACGTGTGCGTGTGCGTGTGCGTGTGTATGTGTGTGTGTAGGCCTGATTTCTCATTGTGATACATAGTAGCTGTTGCCTTTGTTTTTATACACATGTATATGCAATACTCTTGTATATAAGGCTTAGAATGTGTTTGTATCTTGAGTTTTTAAAATCATTATTAGTCTCATATGTATTTACTAGAGAAACGAGACTTCATACTTGTTTACTTTTAGTAAATATGACCTTCAAGAATTATTGGGAAAGGGAACTATCAGAAGGATACTAACAACAAACACGATAAGAAGAGCCTGGTGCCTGGGTTGGAGTGTTGTTACATATGCATTAGGCTGGAGTGGACCTTCTAGGCCTATCTGGCTGTGGCTGTTCCTTCTATTCTGTGGTACACGGAGAAGCCTGATGAAACGTGACCACTTCGTGATGATGATGGTTTGTTTTCTGGTCTGCTTTATGGTGGCTGGGCTCTAGCCTGCACAGTGTTGAGCTTGTGAGAGCCAAGTAACATGGAGGATGCAGAAAGATCGACACAGATACTCCAAAGTTCATCACTCAGCGACGTATTCTGGTTTTAATGTACATGCAAAAAAAAAAATGTAAAGAGGACTGTTCTTCTTTCTTTCTTTTAAGACTGATGTGTAGGCATAAGGCTGTGAGTAGAGGCATCTTCAGAGAGCACTATAAACATTTTGGCTTTATGGTTTCTGGCAGATTAATTGGAAATGCTACAGCACTATTCATGTATTTTTTCATATCATTGGAATTTTAGGGGGCCGAGGTGCAGAAGGACGTGAACTTTACCTCTTGTTAAGCTCGGACACTCTGCTAAGAGCTTTATCATGAAATTTGCCACACTTTCCCCCCAAAATGACAGTTCAGAAGGTGGAGAGAGTAATTCTGACCAGGACATCCCTTGTGGTTGGTTTGGCTGCTCTGATTAAAACCTTCTGGGAAGCAAGGGCCTTGCGTGACACAAATTAAGACGACGACAGCATGTTGCCCCACTAAACACAGAGCCCAGTGGTTCGTAACTACAAGCAGATATGTTACTTCACCACTTGGAACTGCGTCTTCCACCCCCGCCACCAATGGGGGAAGAAGGCTTGCTTTAGCAGTGGCTTCCTTGAGGCACATGTGCGTCCTTCTGTGGAAAGTTACAAAACCCCAGGAAATCCCACCTGTGAATGATTGTAACGTTTAACCCTGAGGTTAGAAATGAACGTTTCTCTAATGCTCATTCCATGGAAATCTGCCTTCCCCTGGTCCCCATCTTTAGTGGTTAACTTGTATAAGACTAGCTCAAAACTCTAAGCCCGAAAAACCACAATTTCCCCCAGAAGTCTGTATCGTCAGTGACATAGTGTGAAGGCAACAGGGCGAGCAGGTTAGCCTCGTAACTCAGAGAAACTGAAAGTGGCCTCTAAATAGGACATTATAGGCCACGATAACCTTGGGGTTCTTCGAAGGCGTTGTGTGTGACGTATGCAACCAAATATACGGGCAAAGTCGCCATTACTCTATTTCTGAAAGAAGTATTATATTCATATTTATATTTTAGAGGTCCAAATACTGGCTGCGTTTAAGCAGAAAGCAGGTTAAGTGAGCTGTTTGTGGCTTTCTAATGGTCATGTACTTGGCAAGTGTGCTTTAGAAAAGTCAGACAAAATGTTTTGTTTTTGTTATCTTCAATGTTTTTTCTTTTAAGACACAGTGGCATAGTATTTACAGCAGAAAGGTTGTTCAGATGATGTCTCTAGCATAAATCTCCTAATAACAATTTTACTCTGTTAACTCTTTCATTTCTAGGATTAAAAGACTTTTTTTTTTTTGCAAAAAAGCTGGTGGCTGACCATAAAAATTTCAAATATTATATAGCCATGAAAATTAATAAATATATTTAACATTAACATATGGAATGGTACAGAACAAAAATAAGTTGTTTCAGGGCTCCAGGTTATTGACTGCATTGTCAAATCATATATTTAGTTTATGACTTTGTCTCCCCATTTCTGAATTCAACGTTCAAGTCCACTAATGATTTCTGTATTGGAAATAATTTCTTGGATGGAGGGAAATAGTTTTTCCTATTGTAAAAAATCCATAAAATTAAAAAGAGAAACACAAAGAGGAGATATACTTACATTAACAGTTATTCATATTTTCATTCTGTGTAGGGTGAATCAAATATATGTGGCGTTAGAGTGGAATATGTCTCTGTGTAGTCTATTTGTAACAGGCTCAAATGCTTTATAGGATGCTATTTGATATAGTTAATTGATTTAACTGTGTCATGATGAATATGTACTCAATCTTAGCTAAATTCACTTTTGAGTGTTAATATTGAAATGAAACTAATTGCATTCTGGCAAAGAAATTTAATAATAAAGGAGTTTAGGACTAATTTAAAGCAATCTCACTACTAGTTGTTTATAAGGAATACACATGCACACATGTGCATACAGAAGCACACATATATGTATGTAATAGGTACAGACCATCTACTGTAAGGTCTATGTTTCTACATACCCATTAGTTAATTAGCTCACCTCAAAATTTCTCACCCTCTCTTCTGTTAGGCAAGTCTTTAATGCCAGTCCCATATAGTCCCACTTTGTAGCAGAGAATGACTCTGAACTTCTGATTCTCCACTCTCTACCTCTTGAGTTGCTAGGGTTACGGGTTTGTATCACATTGGGTACTGGGAATTGAACACAGAGCTTCATGCTCCCTAGGCAAAACATTCTATAAGCTGAGCTACATCTCAAATTCAAATGTCATAAACTTTAGATATCCATATATATTTTTCAAAGAGTGGTTAGTTAATTTAAAAATGAAATATTGAGAAGTTCTTGCTTCCCAGTATCATCATGAGGTTGGTAGTTGCTAGTCAGAGGGAGCGCTAAATGTTTTTTGTTGGAGTTAACATCCTTGATCAAAGTATATATTTCTTGTGCTTAAATATAAGTTTATAGTTCATAAAATGAAGGGCAACATTAGAGTCAATATAACATTTGAAATACTCTTTGTATACAGCATCCTGCTTTTAATATTAGTTTTTCTTTTGGTGATTAAATGTGAGGCCTCATGATGCTAAAGCATAGAGGATTAGACACAATTCATATCAAGTGTCATTCTAGACTCAAATATAACCCCTAAAATAAATTTATCAGTTATTTTCCCGTTAGATAAATGTATCAATCATTTTGAGAAAAATGTATTTTTCTATGGACCCATATTTTATTGATGTGGGCCAGTTAATAAAACATAGTGAAGTAAATACACAGCATCCCTCATTTTTTACTGTGTATTGTCTTGTTAATACACCGTTGCAGGGATTTCAAAGTTGTATTTGAGATGTATACTAAATCTAAAGAAGCTAGGGTGGCATAAACAAGAGTTATTGTGAAAATATTATAAATTTAAAGTAAATATATATTCTAGTAAGGTAGAAAGGCTAACTTACCATGAAGGCAGGATCCATTCATTTGCTGCAATATATTTCCTTCTCCACTTACTGTGAACAGCACTGAGACTCTGGTTGGTCCTTGTTACTGGCATATAGAATATATGATAATAGCAAGAACATCCTCACTGGGTTTACTTATCACCCACTGTCACCTTGCCACCACATTTTCATTAGGCGAGTGAACATCCAATGAGCAGACTTTGGAAGGAGACGAGCTGAAGTCATTAAGCTGTTCATCGTGTCAACTCAGTTACTAAGAACTCAAACTTCAAGGATCTCTGTTAGATGGACATCTGCCATGATACAATTTTTTGTGTTTATTTCAAACACTCCACCCATATAGTTATTGTGTGACAAAATTTTTCTGCACATCTTGTCACTGTAGATAAGGAGCTCACAGTAAACAAACAAACAAACAATATTACAAAAGTCAACTTGCTGAACCAATGAGTTTTATTGGGGTTACTTACAGAAGCAGAAATGATTCAGACAGCTTCATCACCAAAGGCCATTCCAGCATGGGTGACGGTTCACTGAAGCTGGGAACCTGGAGCACACTGCACAGCCTGAAGGCAGCTCAACAGGTTGGAGAGTGTCCCTTCCAAGTGACTCAGTTGGTCTAAACATCTTCCAGGCGTCTTGGTTGCTTTCTGCTTCTTGTAGACAGCTGATCTAATCTCAGAGTTTTCTTTACAGCTTGTCTTGTCTGAGAGTGGCATTCAGCAACTTGGCTCTGGGAGGGAGAACATCTGGGAATCTGGTCAGTTTTAGGGACTTCCTGAAGCTAGTTTGAGTTCTTTACCTTTTTGTGTAAAGAGTTTTCTTGCAGGATAGAAATGTTTCAGTCTGGGAGGAAACTGTTAGACAGCAACAGAAATTTCACAAACTTCATCAATTGTCCTCTTATATTATTCTTTCATATGACTGGCTAGTCAATTAAGTATTTGGCTTGCTGGTTACGGTGCAATTTCAGCATTTACAAGGCTAAGGCAGAAGGATCATGAGAGAGGCCAGAGTGGGAAAACAGCAAGATTGTGTCTCACAAAGAAAAATCAAGCAAACAAGTAAGCAAAAAACAATGAAAAAGTATGACCAGCCAAACAAACCTTCATTTATGAACCAGAAGTCCATGCTTACCTAGTGTTTTGAAGATGGTACCCTTAACCTTTTCCATTTTCAAAGCCAGTTATATGTAGCATTGTATTTGCACACTTTCAGCTACATCAAAGAAGTGGAAATATGCTTGAGTATCCAAATAATGAGTTGTAGAGATAATCTCATGAATCTTTGAGAGTAAGTTGAATGATATGTAGCAGCATCTCACATGCAACATGTAGATGACCTGTCCTTAAATCTCCCTTTGATGGTAGAATGTTGGTATACATGCCTGACTTTATTGTGAGAATATTCAGAAAACTGTGTGTGTCCTAGTCTGGCAACTGTCTTCCAAAAATCTATTCAATATTAATGTCAATATTAATGTCAAAAATCACATGGTGATTTTTATCTATAGAATTTGAGTATAGAATATTTTTTACCCCCTTCGCAGATAATATGGAGTGAGTGGAAGTACTGGTGAATGCTACTTTCTCAAAAATAAACCTGTTTTTGGTTCTAGCCTTATTTTTCTAGTTGCCTCTTTCTGCTTGCTGGCCTGCATATATAGAGGTATATAAAATATAAACCAATTTTGGCTGCGTTCTCAAGCATTATATTTTTGAGGGCATTAGAGAAATAATTCTGAAAGAACTTTCTAGAATAGAGATACCTCTTGAGGACAGCACATTTTAAAATGCCTTTAGAAAAGGTTGGATAATTGTGAGAGACAATGAGCAACTAACTTTGTGTTTCTCTGTTATCATAATTGCTTGGGATTTACTATATAGAAAATATTTAATCTATTCTTGGTAACTATATCACTTGACCTCATGATTTCATATTTTTATATCACTAGAGTCCAGTGGTGAGTCAGGGGATGTGTGAAAAAGCAAAAAGGTTTGTCTAAAGACAATGAGTTTGCTCTGAAACCATAGTCATTGTATCATCCGAGCTCAGGTGTTGCCATGGGTAGTGCAATGGTTTGAATGAAAATGGCCCTCATAGA
Organism: Rattus rattus; assembly: GCF_011064425.1. Taxonomy (NCBI): domain Eukaryota; kingdom Metazoa; phylum Chordata; class Mammalia; order Rodentia; family Muridae; genus Rattus; species Rattus rattus. The sequence goes on from NC_046156.1 coordinate 177,747,381, forward strand.
CTCATAGAGAGGGGTACTACTAGGAAGTGTGGCCTTGTTGGAGTAGGTGTGGCCTTGTTAGAGGACATGTGCCATTGGGGCAGGGCTTGAGGTTTCAGAAACTCAAGCCAGACCTAGTGGCTCACTAACTCTTCCTGTTGCCTGATGATCCAGATGTAGAACTCTCAGCTACCTCTCAACCACATGTCTGCCTGCATGTTACCATGCTTCCTGCCATGAAAGGTAGGACACATTGTAGGTTGAAGGTTTTGTGGCTAGGTTGATGTCCCAGCCCTACTGCTAGGAGCCCTGGCCTGATTAAAGAAGACAGACAGTTCAGGCTCCATATCCACCATTACCAGGAGACTTTACTAGGGCACTCTAGTGATTCCAGAGACTTTCCACTGCACTAGGTTTCTACATCAACCCTCCCCACAAAGTTCACAATTTCAGTTGCCTCTCCCACTACTCTCTCTCTCCACCCACCTCCTCATCCAGTTTTGTTATGGGGATTTGTGCCTGGTCTTATTGTAATTTGTTGTGCCCTGTTTGCCAGGTCCCTGGGATGCCTGCTCTTTTCTTTTTTAAGGGAACGGAGGAGGAGTGGGAGTAGGGAAAACTGCAGTTGGGATGTAATGTACATAAAGGAAAGAAAAAAGAGTTGCGATGGTCATGGTGTCTGCTCACAGCAATAGAAACCAAGACAGGCAACTTTTCCGGTCACATCCTTATCCGTATCGATACTGAACATCATTCTGTGGGGAGTTCAGGATCATTCTGGTAAGTTAGACAAAGTATCAATGGCTAAGCATAAGATAGATGCATCTGAAAAAATTAGGGGACCTACAGAATGGAGCAGAAGTAGGGCAACCAGACTGGGAAAACGGGGGAAGTGCGGCCACAGGTGTGAAGTGATAAGGATAATAGTTATATAATCATCATTCTCTTTCATCTTCCTGGACTCACTTCGTGGACATTTAACACTATATCTGTCACCGAGGTCTCTACTGCAAGTCATTAAAACAAAAACTGTTCATGTATTTTTAGTGAGTACGAATATCATTTGGCCTTTATTACCTTAGTTTACCTCAGGGTATCAATATCATTATCCCTATGCCTGGAAGCTTTTTCTGAAGGCTAAACTTTGTTTCGTGGCGTTGAAGGGCTCCAGAATGTTAGAACAAACCTAGCATCTTTTGTAACCCATGGACTTGCGTCTCTCCTCCATCATTTTTATTGCTCCTTTAAAGTTTATTTGACTCAAGACTCTATCAACATGGCGTGAATGGTTTGCAACTGTACTTACTGTGTTCCTGCCAGAAGGGATGGCATCCCTCTGTGCCCTGCAGTTTCCTCATGGGATCTCAAGAGATGCTCTGCTTTCAATTCACCTCTTCCTCTTTGGGAAACCAGAAAAGGCTGCTCCGCATCACTCCTTAAACTAACACTAGATTAAGACGGGTGGCTAGATGGCATTCCAGGGAGCAGGCTCCACTAAACCTTATTTGGACTCTGCCCCAAGAAAATTGCTTGTGGGAGGTCCCTCAATGTGTGGCAGCTTCTAGCACCTCAAAAATCACTTCCAGAACTTTATTCAGGCACCAGATTTCACCTGGTATTTATCTACAATTGTTCCCTTCAGGAAAAGCAAGTCATTAAGGAGAGGATGGGCGTGGGAAGATTATACAGAAAAACATATGTGGGATGCATGTGTTTGGCACTTGTGTTAAAACAGAAAAGCCAGAGGCTGTTAGCCTTTTATGTGTACAATAGTTTGCATCTAGTGTGTTCTTGCATTCATTCACTTATTCTCTCTCTCTCTCTCTCTCTCTCTCTCTCTCTCTGTGTGTGTGTGTGTGTGTGTGTGTGTGTGTGTGCATGCGTGCATATATGCTGGTGTTGATGTATACATGTATATGTGTGTAAGTCAGATGTTGACCCTAGATGCCTCCTTCAGTTGCTCCATACCCTATTGTGTTAGATAAGTTCTCTCACTGAATCTGGAGCTCACAGACACTGCCAGGCTGGCTGTCTTGTGAGCTCCAGGAAGCTGCCTGTCTCTGCCTCTCCAGCAGTAGGACAGAGAAACACTTCCCCATGTTTGGCATGTTCACAAGTGCTTGTGGAGTAAACATTTTGCCAACTACGCCATGCCTTTAACCCCTTCATTTACTTTCTCTTTTGTTGTGGAATACCTACTATAGATTAACCCATTTCCATATGATATCAAAAAGGGAAAACATACTATCAAGCCATATTTACATTATACAATTTCGGTAAAATGTTTCTATTAGTTTGATAGGAATGTACCCATTAACATATAGAGCATTATCAGATTTTTTTTTTCCTCTCAAAAGCATTTCAAAATACTAAACTCAGGGCCAGTGCCAGAGTCAATGCGTGAATACTATTCGGAGGATAAGGCAGAAGGAATAATACAAGCAGTTGAAGGCTTCCTTTTAGGTTCTGATGATGCCCATGCTCTCTTCTGTTAATAGCAAGTCAACTCCACTGACCTTGTAGAACTTACAGAAAACAGAACACTTGAAAGATGCTTGTGCTACTGTGCTTGCCCCATGGGTAAGGTGGGTTTGTTTGTGTAACTAGTGAAATGATAATGAAAGCCAAGGCAAGAAGAGTGCCACGGGCTGAGGCTCACTCTTGCTATTCATGTTCTGTTGCATGCTAAGACAGCAACCAAGCAGACAAGAAGGGCTTCATGGATCTGCGTTTCTGTGTAGAAATAAAAACTTGTCTTGATGTAGAGAAAACCCGACTTTGAAATAAACCCATTTGGACACATGGTACTGCCAAGGCTCCCTCTGGTGCAAAATATTTGAGTCTTGTCAGACTACATCCTTCTGTTTGGCATATTATTCTGCTGCTGTGTCTGGTTTCTTAGATACGTAAAAGAAAACAAGATAAAAATAATCCCTCAAAATGTGATTTTAATGAATAAAAGGGCACCTGCTTTGCATGTGTCAGATAGTGGGAAGAGATGGCCACACATTCTTGACTATCGCTGCCGTCTCCAGTAACATCACAGTTGGTAAATAAGAACAATGTGCATCATTGGGCCCTCCTATTACAGCTTTGAGTGGACTCATTGATGTCACACATTCAAGTTTTACTGGCCACTTAAGTAGTTACGTATTTTCAAGTGGAATGATGGTGAGGAGTTGGGAAAGCATTTTGAACTTGGATAAACTAAGGCTTGATTATTCTTCTGAGTTTTTAGTTTTCAGACCAGACAATTGAATATTTTGATAAACTTTAAAAACAGCTGTGGTTTCCTTGGGCCAAGTACAAATACAGTTTCCCTCAATGTAATTTGATGATTACCATTTTAGATTTTGTAATTGTCCCGTGCTATTTCTTTAGTGAATTTTATTGCTGTTTTTATAAATTGTAAAAACTTAAAAAGATTAATCTATAGTTGAAAAGTATGTGATCAATATCACAAGCCTTCGTGATTATTTTCTTTGACAGTAGTTTTCTAACTACATTCTAAATATTTTGCTTATACTCACAGATAAGTGTAATTCTCACTTCTCAATAGGAATCTCTGTATATCATATGGAGACCATTACAGAAAACCATCACTGGACAAAATGTGGAGATCCCAGCCCCAATTGATACGTTGGTGGCACAGCTCCTGCATCTACAGCTCAGAGAACATTGCAGAAGAGAGGGCAGAAAGACCATAAGAACACGAATGCCAGGAAGTCTGCTGTGAAGTGGTCTATTCTAGAGATGGATACCTAAACAAAGCCTAAACTATGTCAGTGTCATTAGACATGTTAGCGTGGAATCACAGGGCTCCACTCCCAGATAAAAAACTATAGCCGACTAATGACTGTAGAGAGGGAGAATTAGCCCTTCCCAAAGATGAGGCCCCTGAGGGGTTGCCCAGTACAAAGTGGTCAGCCACTGAATCTTCGCAAAGAACAAAAGGTATTTATTTGTATATGTATATGTTGTATTTACACATTTTAAATATCTCTCTATGCATATATGTGTATGTATATGTGTGTATAAGTGTATATGAGTATATTATATATGCATATGCATATATATCAGTATGAGAATGGGAGAGGGATAGGGAGGAAAGGAGATAAATAATACACTTGTAGCTTAATTTTAAAAGTATCAAAAATAAATAAAATGAAAAATACGAATTGCTTTGAATTTCTTAGTAGGATAATATACACACAAGTGACATTATACAGAATGAGAATGTTGTATTTATGTATTTAGGAAAATGCACACACACTAACATACACATATACATTTGTGTGTAATAATTAGGAATAACAAAGAGACCATGGATCTTAAAAAGAACCAGGAGGGATATATAGGAGGTTTTGTGGGGAGAAGGGAAACAGAGTGTTATATTTTAACCTTAGGGTGTCAGCAGGAGTGATGGCACTGAGTGATGGCACCTGAGGCCTGGTGAGGGCTCATTTCTTGGAGGACATGTTTTCCATAACCCTGAGAGGCAAGAAAAGAGAGAGGAGGTAGGGAAATCCCAGTGCTAACCACTGTTTCTCAAAAGCACCAATACAGAGAGACCAGGATGTGTGAGAGAATATAGAGCTGTTGGCTTTAACTTCTGCTTGGCCTTAGGCATTGGATGAAACTGTTAATGGTCTGATTCAGTGATGCCTTTGGGAGTTTCTGAGCTGGCTTGTGAGCTGCCCTAGAATATTGGGTTAGGATTTATCCTAGATAAAGAAGTCAGAGTCATACTTCAGATGTGTGCCTGGCTCAGAGAGGAGGCTGGAGTGAGGCTTCCAGAGTAGCTGTCAATAAGGAATGAAAAGTTTTGTGCCTTCATTTTGGAAGTCCTGTCAACCTTTTGCTGATTGTTGGATTTTCCTTTGGAAGTTCAAATTTTTTCAAGTTTAGCCAAAAATCCCAATTGGTGATGCTGATAAAGAATATACTCTAGCTATTTCCTGGCACGTTTCTGAGACAGTCTATACTACAGGAAGCATTCCTTTTCATATCGCTGCCCAAGGAGAAGCACCTATGTTCTTTTCACCAGAGGAAATAATCTTAACAATGAATTGGGAGAAATCTCTGAAATAATTCAAAGGGCTCATTAATACCAGTGGGGCACGTTGTTCATTGAAGCACACAGTGAAGCACAGTATTGACTCTTTCTGAATTTTATAATTGATTTCCACTAAGCAAGACAGAAGTTATGAACTCACCAGAGAAAACTCCTATGGTATTCCTGCCAATGCATCCTGAATATTTTTATTTATTACATGTATGTGGCTTCTCAGTATTATCTGGGTTACATAGTCTCTGAGGAGTAAGGCTCTATATATGAGAAAATACAGTGCTTATACTAAGCAATGGAAGAAAACAAATAATTCACCCAGTCTCACTATGTTGATCCAATGAAGGCTTCCAGAATTTTTGGCCATAGTCCCTAAGGTTCTCACACTAGGCTTTGAAATCAGATTCATGGAAAATGTGATGGATCATGAAGCCTGTAGGCACACTATATACACTCTATAAGTATTTAGTGTGGATCATTAGGCAGCAAGGCTTTCATTTATATGGTGATATATAGGTTTTCTGAACTACACATTACCATTTAAAAGTTGAAAGCTTGAGTGTCTATTGTTTGAGCTTACTGTAAATGGCTTTTTCTTGAGCAGGGAGCACAGGAGAAACTCTTAGTAGGTGGCAATGAGAGTGGGACTCTAGGTATTGACTCTCTAGTAATTTTCACCTTGAGTAGGCATCAGACTTTCAGGGAGATAGAGGCCTATTTAAAAATACAGAGTTCCGGACTCACTTTTGAAAACCTTGGGTAGAGCTTTAGAATTTATACTTTAATCAGGTGCCTATGTGTCTATGATGCCTCTGAGCTTTGGTTCGCACTTTGAGACCCCATGCTCCATGAGAAACTAGTTTTCATTTCATTAAATTATTTATTTATTCACTTTACGTACCAGTATCAGCCCCTATCCTCCAAGTTTCCCCTCACAAAGCTCACCCCCACTCTATGCTCCCCTTCTTGAAAATAAAATGGTATTTCTCTCCATTGCCTTCTTTCTTCCAACATCTCCCATTTCCTCTTCACATTTGGTATCTCTCATATTACTGGCCTTCCCTTCTTAAAGTGTTATACTTGGTATTGGGTAATGAATTTGGAGGCTTCTCCTTAGGATGCTATTCTAGAATTCCTAAGTTGCCGCTAGCTCTTTGTCTAGAGGTGAGGCCCTGCAAAATTTCCTATTCAATATTCTTTTGAAAGACAAGAAAACATGGCAAATTCTATCAACCACATTTCTATTATTATTATTACTATTATCGTCATCATCACCATCATCATCATTATTATCATTATCATTAGCATGACTATTGATGTTGTCCTTGTATACTGATTTTTCTAATCTCCTAATACAAGAATAGACATAATCAAGAATATTTAATACTTGCTGGGTAAGATTGTTCCAATCACTATCATTTACTGCCCTAGTCTCAATGAAGACCAAAGGTGCCCTTTCCATGGAAGATAAAGAGCCCAAAGACCGACATGATGAACTATTGCAATCTCTATGCTTATAAGGGATTCATTTTCACTTATTTTCATATCCATTTATAGACATCACGAATTTCATATTCTTTTCATCTATGCCCTCATTAAAATAAACTTCCAAGGCCCTTATTAAGTGATAATGATAATGATAATACTGATGATGACGGTGATGATGACGATGATAGTAATAATAATAGAAATGTGGTTGATAGAATTTGTCATGTTTTCTTGTCTTTCAAAAGAAGGCAGGTTGTACTAGGAATATTTTAGTTTAACATTTGAAGTGACTTAGAGTATGTCTATGATCCAAAGGAAATTTCATTCAGTTCAAACAGATGAGAACAGCCCTGCAAAAGACACTTTTTCACATAGTAGAGGAGGAAACCGTGTTTTCTTGTACCTGGCATTTAACCCAACCATCAAACTCGATGGGCATGAGTTTCTTTAACTTGAGTGAAGTGATAACTAAACATGTCAGCCCCAGATTTGAGTGTTTGGGTATAACACAGAAAGTGCACTCAGCCGAGACTCGAATCTACAACATTCTGCTTTGCCCCCCTTGATTTATGTTTAGTTCTTTGTTAGAAGCTTCCCTTTTCATCCAATTCCACATGAATGCAATGATTCCTGTCCCACGGCCAAAGTCAACCTTTTAAGGCCTGTGGGGGTGTTGTAGGCACATAAACTAACAATGTGGAGAGAATCCCGCAGTTCAAGGCCACATGCATCGACAGCAGTAGCCCTAGAACCACACAGGTTGGTCAGTGTCCAGGAGGCCACAAGGAGGGGTTCTCAGGGGGAATCCTGGGATGCACAAGTGCTGCTGAGCTTACGGAAATAGCTTTTCTTGCAATGGGAGGAAAACGACATCAGTGCAATCAGCATAGGTTAAACAGACCTGGGATGTATTAGTCACGCATCCTTAACAACAACAACAAAGGTGCTTGCTTACACAATGTGAAAAAGAGGTTTCTACAACTATATTTCTAAAGTTTGGCAACCTGTGGAAGTAAGAGAGATAATGCATGAGACTAGAATTTCATACAAGGTTTTAAAAAACGAACTGTTACCTGTGCTAATAGAGATTAGAATATTCAACCAGCCCTGTGGGAAAGAGCTATGTGTGAATTGGGTGTGATCAAGTGGCTTTCTAGTTGTGTGTAATTGTTTCTTTCTTTGTTTATGAAAATTATTGATAAAAAACCTAACTTCTAAAAACACCTCTAGCCTTTTGATTATATTCCTTTTAGACTTTCCCGATGTGTCCAAAATTTCCACAGTGTGCTGTGTGCAATGCTTTATAAACAAGCTCTGTTGTTGTAGATTCGGAAGAGGAGGCAGCAGATGCATTTGATAAACAATTTTAACACTTTTGAGAAGGGAAAAGAACTTTCTGCCACACAATTAAAAAAAAAAATCACAACAACCAGAGAAAAATATTCATGATTTCAGTGAAAGTTATGTACAGTCCATAAATAATCCTTTTGAATTATCCTCTAAAGACTCGTTTAATTTAAAAAGGGAGGAAACGCCTCTTCTCAATGTGTGCCCTTCTTTCTTCCCCACCCTTATCAAGAATGTTGGGATCAAAAAGCAGAAAAAGGAAATCTGGGATGTTTACTGTAATATACCCAAGTGTTTGTAGGGTCTTACTGAGAGCAATGAAGCTGTCAACATGGCTGGCTTATAAGTTCATTATGCGTAATGAACTGGCACATGTAGACCATTTGTTGGGAGCTCTCCTATGTGCGCGTCTGGAGTCCCTTTGCTGTAAACAACTCAGAAAAGTCAAAGCTCCATGAGCTAAAGCTAGGTCTTTTCGTGTTCATGATGTGCCTACTATTTAATCAAAGCGGAATCTATCTGCAGTTTAGACTAGTCAATGTTAGTGTTTCGAATTTTCCAGAACATTTCTCTCCAGATTTCTCTATTTCCTTGAAAAAAAAAAATCTCAGACGTTCCTTTTAAGGCATCACCATTCAGATCTTAAAAATAAAAGGTGGAACATATGTGATTTTATTCTCTAAGCATTTCTGAAGTTCCTTTCACTCCCTCTTCCATGTATTTATTTCTCTGCATGAATAGTCATCACCTGGGGCCTTGGCCTCTTACACAGAGACAGTCGGAACAGTTTTATAAAGACTAAACACTTCTTAGTTTAAACATATTTTACCCTAGGGAAAAAACTAGGAAGTAGAATGCTGCTCTTGTATCCAGTCTTTCCTCTTTCCACTTAGAAACTGCCATGCTATGTTATCCTCTTGTTCTTCAGTCTTGTTCTGCTCCTGTCCAAGCCCTTCTCTGCAATCATGCAGATGCCTAGAAAATTATTTTCTCTTCTACTGATGTGCTATAGGTAGAAGTCTAGATGACGGACACAAGTAAGGATATAGGACCTAAAGTCTTGAAACAACTTGTGTGCGTGTGTGTGCATACGTGTGTGTGTGTGGTGTGCGTGTGTGTGCACATGTGTGTTTGTGTGTGTGCGTGCGTGTGCATGTGTACAAAAGGTATAATTGTATCACATTAAAAATACTTGTTGACTAAAATTAAAATTAAAATTTCCTTTTCTTTTAATTGAGACAAGATCTGTTTTATAACACTGGCTGCCCTAGAACTTTCTGTGTAGATCAATATGTCCTTGAAGTCACAGAGATCTGCCTGAATGTGTCTTCTGAGTGCTGGGATTAAAGGCATGCGCTAACATGTCTTACTTTTGTATTTAACACAGGTGGTCGGTTCTATCCATTCTCACAGGTTTGGGAATGCCATGGTGGTAGGTTTCCAGCGGCTTAGCATCTTTCTTCATACTGCTCAGTATCTTTAATATATCTGCAATATCTTGATGGTGATTCCTAAAACAACACCTATACAGATATGACTTTTAGCTTATAGCACATAATCACTGATCAAAAGAAAATATATTATACAATGCCATCAAATACTCGAATAGTAATTTTAGGATTATACATGCTTGTATTCGATTTTTCTGATAGTCTTAAACTAATCATATAAACTAACTGTACTTTAACTAAAATTTAATTTCCAGACAAGTGCATTTCTTAAATAAATGTCTCTTTGCTTTTATGTAATTGGTATCTCCCTGCACTCCTTATGAAGTAAGTCCTATTCTCCTCATAGTAACCCATTAGAAAAATTAAAGACAGATATTCAGGTAATGGAAACACCCAATTCACTTTAGTGTAGTTATTACATTAAAGCACAATTATCTGAAGCGAAATTTAAAAGGTGTTATAATAAATTTAATCCCCCACCTTTGCAAGTGCGGTAGAAGGGATATGGTTTCAACATTTGCTCTACTTATGCAGCTGCGCACAGTGTCATGAATTCATCCTTTACCCCTTGGCGTTCTGCCGTTTTAAATTAGATATGGGGGATATATTCGTAATCTCAGACCTCCTCAGGCAGAGGTAGGAGGAGTCTTATGAATTTTAGGCCAATCTGGTGTGTGTGTGTGAATGTATATATATACATACATGTATATATATATATTACATTACATATATATAGTGAGTTCTGGGATATCCAATATCTACACACTCACATAATATATATTCAAATAATATTCACTGACAGCATTCTGGGAAGTGAATCTATGATCTCTAAACCGCTATATAAAATATTTAATATTATAAATAAGTATATAATATTTTTGTTTTTCATAGTATTTTTAGAGTGTTTTATTCTGTGATCGAGAGTCTTCCTTCCTTGGCACCCAAATGTTGGCATTGGAGGCTCTCATCGCATTGCACTGCTAGTCACAATTTCTATTGGTCATCACAAAAAAGGCCCACGTTAATGTTATTTTATGTAATTATTTGTTCTTCCCTTTTCCCCTTCTTTCCTGCCTACTACTTGTCTTGAGAATTCTTGGTAAGTAAATGATGATTAAATTTAGTCATTTAATTGGAGAATTCACACATGTGTTCTGAGGATATGTGCGCGAGTTCTGAGAAGGCAGAGGAGATGAATACTCTGTAGATATTACCAGGAATTAGTTTAGGAATTATGAAGATTGAGGTGGACTTTCAAGTATTGCTTGCTATTTTCTGTTTTATTTGAAATTGAACAATAATACTGTATTTATGGTCTGTAGGAAATTTAGATATATATTAAAAAACAAGTATCTCAATATTAGAAAAGACATCCTAAGATAATTATAAATATTTATATATAAATATTTATTCATATTTTAAGCGAATGACTGATTTTTTAAAAAAATAATCTGTGGGTTTAACTTTCTCTGTTTCTCTGTCTCCCTTTCTTTGTCTTAATGTGTCTTTTCTCTTCATATATATGCAAATTATATGTACTATATATGTAACTTACAAATATTATATGTCTAGTTTGTTTAACACGACTGTTTTCATGAAAAGTATTTTAAGACCTAACACATATTTCTAATGTATTTGCTACACAATTCATTGACATTTTGTTTGCCATACAGATATTCAGAGCACAATTTGCTAGCGAGTTATAGATCCTCATTTACTAAATGAGTAAGTTAAGTGTCCTTAAAAGACGTATTTCTAAATCTTAAAATACTGTGAACTTTTTGCACCTTCTCTTTTATTTGGAGGCATGTCTCAAAGATTCTATTTTAAAGAGAAATGTACAAGTATGCATTTGTAAGGGCGTGGACACACCGGTTCCCCAGTCTTGGTTGTAAATCCTATCAACATAAATTCTTATGGATGAATCTTAGTTATAATTTTTTCTGCCACTGGTCTCAGCAGCCCGAACTTTACTCACAACACATGTTTTCCCAGCTGCCTTGAAGTTTTCCACCAGTTTGATATAATCTGCTATGTATCTTCCAAAGAGTTCTCAGTGCTCTCGTGTGCTGTTGGCATTGATAATGAGTCGGTACCATCTTCAAATCACAAAGATTCTTCCCATCTCATATTTCCTTCAAGGCGGTGAGATTTTCTTATAACACATATTTAAATATTTTATTTGTTTTTTCATTCAGAAAAAAGGGTTATATACTTTAACTAATTTTCTGTATAAAGCACTTATTATTTATTCTCTATTACTGTTCTCTGATTTTTACTCACTTTTTTCCTATTTTTGAAAACTGTTAAGAGTTCTGTTGTATTAATTATTTACTTCATGAAAATTTGGTTTGTCATTTTATTATGTTATTTCTCTTCTATGAAGTCTTTATGATTATTTGAAATTTATTCATTTTTTACATATTATATTCAATCACAGTTTCTCGTTCTCCTTTCCTTCTAGCCCCTACCTCGCCACATCTACTTCTGTAGAAGAATTTTAATCCAGAAATGTAGTTGCTTTGGCAAGGGATCACATCCAATGACCTAGAGACGGAATGACACACCTTTAATCCCTTTGGGTGGAATATAGACGCACCGTTAGTAATCTTTCAGGTAAAATTAGTTTGTAGAAGGAAGCAGCCATGTGTGAAAGTGACGTCTAATTAAGGGACAGATAAAGTGATGAATCAGAGAAAGATTTGACAGTGAAATGTCAGATATAGGATTCTTCCAAGTCTCACAAGACTAGCACAGGAAAGAGAAGCTATTTAAGCACAGGGAGAGCTTAGTTTGTTGGGAGTCAGAGCAGTGAGCGCAGGGCAGTGGAGTTGAATTTGTGCGGTTCAGCTCAGGGCAGCAGAGGCTGTTGCATCCAGAGGATAAGAAGGAGCCAGAAGATTAGAACAAATTGCCAAAGTTGGTTTGAGTTCAAGCAGAGCAATTCAGTGAGTAGCTGAGAGAACCCAGATTGAATCAATCATCTTGGAGAGGAGTTCGAGCCAGAACAGCTGAGTTGAACCAGCCAGCCAGAGTTCAGAAAGAGCTAGAAATGGTAAATACAGCAATAAACCTTTAAGATAACAATCACACACTTCTCCCTTTCCCCTCAGAAAAGAGCAGGTCCCCTGGGGATATCAATCAATCATGGCATATCAATTGCAATAGAGCCCTACTGCATATCTCCTCAAATTAAGGCTGGATGAGGCAACCCAGCAGGAGAAAAGTCAGACAAAAGAGTAAGAGACGGTCCCGTCTCCCGCTATTAGGAGGTCCACAAGAACACTAAACTACACAATCATAACACATATGAGTTAGCTGACCTAACACAGACCTACAGAGGCTCTCTGATTGTCAGTTGAGTCTTCGTGAGCCCAGCTTAGTTCATTCTTGTGGTGTTCTCGGCATCTCTGGCTTCCACGATCCTTCTGTCCCCTCTACGGCATAATTTCCTGAGGTTACCCTAATATTTGGCTGTTGGTCTCTGTATCTGCTCCCATCAGTTGCTGGATATAGTCTCTCTGAGGACTACTATGCCAGGGGTTCTTTATCATTTGAAATCATTTGATTGACTTTTTTCTTCTAGAAGTGTGTTACTTTTATTCTATGTCTTAGGACTATCTAGCCTCTGGTTTCTGATGAGAGAGAGAGAGGGAGGAGAGAGAGAGAGAGAGAGAGAGAGAGAGAGAGAGAGAGAGAGAGAGAGAGAGAGAGAGAGAGAGACCAGTCATTGGTTGGCAACTCCCATAAGGTAAAAGTTTTGTGGCTTAGTTAATGTCCTAGTCCCTCCACTGGAAGCCTTGCCTGATTACAGAAGATATTTGGTTTAGGCTTCATATCCCTAGTTACTAAGGACTCTTCACTAGAGTTACCCTTGTAGATTTCTGAGAGTTTATATTGCTCTAGGTTTCTACCTTGCCCCCATATTGTGCCCCGCCCCCATATTGTGCCCCGCCCCATTCTCGTCAGTTCTCCCAGTACTCTCTCCTTCCACTGCAACTTGGTGTCTCCTGTTTCCATCCCCACCCATCTCTAGTCCACCACTGAAATCTATTGTAAAATAAGTTTCTATACAGTCTTAACAGTAAATTCAGATTTGATCTCACATTTTCTACTCATTCCCTATGTGTAAAGATACTTTGAATCAGACTTATTGGTGTTTCAATTATTCTTTGTCTATTTTTAAGAGTGAATATAACATAATACACAGTGAACTACAACTTAACATGTAATATAAATATTTCTGCATCCATTTTTATCCTTAAAGAAAATCTGGTGTTTGCTATTTACCCTCATATTATATATTATATTATATACTTATTATACATATATAGCATACATATATACATATATAATATTTACATATTATATTATGTATACTTTTAGGGATGGGGATCTAAATTAGTGGTAAAGTGCTTATTTTGCATCTGCAACACACACACACACACACACACACACACACACACACACACTACCTTTTGCCAGTTTCCAAGAGTATACCAGTTGTAGGATTATGTCGCTCCACGCTCAGTAAAAGTACACGATCTAATACTATCTTATTGCTAGAATGAAATTATGTATGTGTGCCTTTTTATTTTGTAAATGAAGTCAAATGAGACCATGGAGAACATTAAAGTTTATCTTACAGTCTTACCTCCCTGTTTTACCTTCCGTGTCTTCATTTCCTAGTTCTTATTCATCTTCTTCCACACTCCTGCTTCACTGTTGCTCAGGGACCACTGTTTCTTTCTTCCTTTTCTTTCTTTCTAAAAATTATTTTATTTTATTTATGTTTTGTTGCTTGGACATGGGGAAGGTCATGGGTAGTATGGGGTCCAGTGGTATGTGGTTTGTGATCTTGGTACAAACACTTTCCAAAGCTAGAAGAACCATAATGAGAAGGCAGGTGTAATCTTTCACCTCTCTAACTTGGGTTGTATTAATGAGATACAACCAATCTTCCTTATTTTCTGCAGTACCACACTGAACTCCCAGGAGAGCTTATTTGGTTAGAATTATACTAGATAAGAAAGGGAAAAGTAACTCAAAGTTTCAGGATCATGGCTGTTTTAGTTTCTCTTATAGCAAAGACATTTTCTCCCACTCCAATTTACTCATGTATACCACATAGTTTGATGCTGTCTTTATTTGAAATCCTGTCCATTTTTCTCAAGTTATGTGCAACTTCATAAATATTAAGCTAAACAGCCAAATGATATTCTAATTACCTCGATATATTTAAATGATCTCTTGTTATTAGATAATGGTTTGCAAATTATTTTATTTTTTCAACTTACATAGTAAAATATTTTTGAAATAAATTATTGTCTTCTAGATTCTTTCTTCCTAGATGTTCTTTGAGCCATGGTGTGTGTGTGTGTGTGTGTGTGTGTGTGTGTGTGTGTGTGTGTGTGTGTGTGTGTAAATATTCTTTCCTGTTTATGGCCTACCATTTTGTAGCCATTTATCCACTTATTCTCTGTGCTGTTTCCTGTTGTGAGTCTCTGTATTTATCACTATATCCCGAAAGATCACTATTTTCTGATGAGGGCTGAGAGCCACACTAATTCATGGGGATAAAGATAAGTCCCGAGTGGGCATTTTGATACTATGCTTATTTAGCAAAATAATAGTATAGGTTTTCTCCTGGTGCCTGTGACCTCCCCAGCCATAAATTCTTGCTCAATTCTACAAAACTGGGCATGAGTTCCTTCCAGTGAAGTGGGCATTAATTCCAATTAGAAAATAGTTGAGTAACCCCTTAATATAATGGTGCTATAGCACCAATGATAGTATCTTGCAAAACTAGTCAATATTGTAGCTAACAAGGCTCAGACTGAGTTTTATGATAAAAAATAAAAAAGGCACAACCAGTTCCGTGTACCCTGATGGTT
The DNA here is from genome assembly GCF_011064425.1 of Rattus rattus. Classification (NCBI taxonomy): domain Eukaryota; kingdom Metazoa; phylum Chordata; class Mammalia; order Rodentia; family Muridae; genus Rattus; species Rattus rattus. The sequence goes on from NC_046156.1 coordinate 177,762,608, forward strand.
GTGCTCTCGCTAGGTCCAGCTCCAGTGGGCCATTGGAACTAGTGCTAATTTATCTCAGCAGCTTTACTCTTCCCCCAAGTACTTTCTGAGTGGTGCACAGCCTGTCAGGCCACCCTGCCCTCACTCACAGCTCTCTTGACTGGTTTCCACCAAGCCAGGCATACACATCCCAATTCTGTGGTGGGCCAGTGTATCCGGCCACCTTACGCTCTCTTGAACTCAATTAAGTTGCCACATAAAAGAACACATCACACAATATCCTCTGATTCAATTGATAAGATATAATTTGCCCATCTAGATAATACAAAATCCTGTACACACCCATCCCTTAAGAATAGTCATAACAACCTGTAACTACACCCAGAGAAGAATCCTAACATTTGCCGCCATGTTCTCTCTGCTGTCTCCTCTTCTCTCTGGCCTTCTCTGCCTCTCTTTTCTCCTGCCCATCCTTCCTTCTCGTCCAATGACAGGCCTCATTCTATCCTGTACCCGCCTTCACCTGCATAATGACCTCAACCTACAGACTGAGTACATCTGTTTATAACTTTTCTACATTGACACCTTGCATAGCTCCTTCTGGCACTTTGAGCAGCTAGAATCTTATAGGTCAGTATGAGCTTGATTTTGCCATGTTCTTTGACCAAAGCACATCATGTCTTCAGTAATAGAGTCTTATCAAGAGCAATAGCTTGTCTTGTTTGGGCGTGGTCTCTGGGCTCCTTAACCAGCAATTTAAAGGGAAGTGTACCGGTCCTGGCACTGAGCTCCTTGCTTATTAATTTATAGATTCTGGAAGGAGTATTATCTTTCCAGGACAATTACCTCCATCCAAATTATTCTTGTTATGGTTTAAGCTTTGTTCTTTCTTCTTTCCTTTATGGGCAGCATAAATAAATTGCCAGTTATACCTATGGCCCAGAATATTTTCTGAGATATAAATTTAGTTTGATAGGCACTTGTGATGTAATATTTAACTAGTAAATATGTAAATCCATGTACACATCAATCAAAATACATATAGTTATACTATTTTTAAGACACACATTTTAATTTTTTGAAAAAAATATATGTATGTATGTCTGGGTGTAGATCTATGCTCATATGAGTACAGGTGAACAACAGAGTGCAGAAAATGACTTCTTAGTTCCTGGAGCTGAGTTGAGCTGGTTATGAAGCTTCTGAGGTTTGCCAGCTTCCACCCCTGCACTGCTCTCCCCTAGAGATTTCTAGGGACTGCCAAGCACTGGGCTGGACTGGAAGAAATTAAGCTTAGCCAAGGTGGGTTAAGCAGGGTTTCTGTCAGCATGAATGTGGAAGAAACAGCCTTCACCAGAGACAGATTTCAGTGAAACAGCTCTCTTTATTGGGGTGGGGAACAAGGGTTACATTAACCTTGGGAAATGGGTAAGGGTTTTCAGGGTGAGCATACATCATTGGCTAGGGCTGAGGTGCTGGGAATGCTTCATTTTCTTAAAGAGGATTTCCAAGAGCTTGCTGGGCATGTCCTTAGAAGGAGAGAGGAAGTTTAACCTGTAACCTGGCCACCAAGGCTGTGTGACTATGTCAAACAAGGAGTAGTGGAGGTCGCAAGGCTACTTATACAGTCCCTATGCTAGAGAAAGCAGTCCTACTCTTGCTGGATTCAGGATGATATTTGGGGGGCTTGAACATGTCTCAACCCCACTCTTGCTTTTGACGCACTTCCCCAGTAGCACAGCCTTCCAGCCCCAAATGTGCTGGGAAGGAAACCCAAGTCTTCTGCAAGAACAGTGTATCTGTTAACTGCTGAGTCATTTTTCCAAACTCAGTAAATCCACCTGTGCATCACGCTGATTACTTGTCCTGACTGATGTTAATCTCGTAGACATTTTTGTCCAAGATTTTTTTTTCTGAAATCTGTTACCTATGGTTCAAGTGTTACGTATGACTATAATTACTATTGAGACATGGTGAAGGGAATGAGCTAGGTTATTTAATATCGAAGAGCAGGTGAGGAAGCATGACTTTATCAGAGTCTACCTTAGAACCACTTTGTGTTCAATAAAAAAAAATCCCTTGGCAGAATGAACGTAGTCAAGATAGCTTTAATCTTATAAAGTGCCCTGAATAAGAAAAAGAATTCTCTCATTCAGTTGTGTTGTTGGTACTTGAGATGTTTAGCAGTTAAAGCTGAAATAAAATTTGAAGACTATTTATGAAAAGTATAGCTCTTGGATTTTTTTTTTTTGTCGCGCTGAGGAAGAAATTTTAAGTTTGCTTCATTTACACAATTTACTGGTGTAATCTCATCTGAACTCCAGTTGACCTCATCTTACAAGGAATGAACTATATAGGAAAGCAGCAAAATAATTTCAAATAAACATCTCCTAAAATGCATTTTAACCTTGGATCTGGAGATCTATAAAAGAATACTTTTTTTCAGTACTTTGATAACATGGAGAGAATTCCTTACAGCTGAAAATTATGGTATTTAAAGGTTTCAAGATGTCTTTCCAGGTTTGGAGTTGGCAGTCAGCCAGTGTCTGGATGGCTGCACTTTAAAAGCCCATCTTGCTTCCACATCCTTAGTTCTTTTTTTTTTCCCCCCATTTTTTTTTTACACATAGGTACTTGCTCCCAGAAACATCTAATACATTCTTTGAAGCATATTCATTTTTCTATTCTCTAGATGCAAATTTTGCCTTTAAGACAATTTTTTAAAACCAAGTTAGTGACCTAACAAATCACTCGGAAGCTGACCATCTTTAAATGTATAAGCATAAACTCGATGGTTTGGTTCCTTATGAAACTTAAATAAATGTTTACATAGGAACCTTAGTATAGATCGTTATTTTCAGAAGAGCTTCTAAGCTGGTTTGTAACAAACCCAGCTTTGTTTGTGTGTGGATGCCTGTGTGTGGCTTGCTAAACAACCTCAGAGGCTTAAAGCATTTGAGCTAAATACAATTTAAGTACTATTGGATGCTACTCCATAACCATCAACTGACCACATCATGGGGGACACTCTCAAGCCCCATTATTTTGACAGTGCTCTATGAACAGAATGGGGCAATACCACATGCCGTATAGGATTCTCCAGGGTAACCACAGGATAGATTCAATAGAAAACGTTATGAGAATTTTAGGATGGAATGAAAGATGAGGCATTCCTATGGTTCAGAAGAATGGAAGCATCAGTGACTTTTATTTTAACATCGTTCTCTGTGGGGGTGATCCCACACCACTGTTGATTCCTTTGACTGTCCCTAAGTTTTATTGGCTGTGAATGAACTCGCCTTCCGTATCCATTTGGAAATAAAATCTAGCGCAAAGGGTATATATATGAACCTATCTCTGGACTATTTATACAAACACCAGTAATTAATAATAATAACAATAATAACACTAATCAATAACGACAGCAGTAGGATCACTATTAGTAGTGTAAATATTATAGCCTTATGTTAGTAACCACGAAGAATCAGAGGTAGACGAGGCTTCCTCATTTAAAAGTAAAAGACGATAAGAATAGATGTTGTATCAGGTACATGGGCAAAGCAGATTGCCTTTCCGGGTCGGAAGTTGAGGTTGACGAGTAAGGATGATTAAGGATGTACTTTTAGAAGGACCCAGTAACTCTTGTGTTGTGTTTCATCCACTTCTGCACATGACTGCCTCACTCCAGCTAGAGTAGAGTGGGACTTCCTTTACATCTGTTAGGTTTTACCTGCCCTTCCCTTTGTGTGAAACTCTGTTTTTCCTTAACCATAAAATCGGGCTCAGTGTCCCTCCTAAATTCCCCTCAGCTTCTGCCTTCTGCAGCAGCACGTGTTCCATTAGTGTGGCACACACACCATTGCTGATCTGTCTCCTTTCCTAGTCATTGTGTGCTTATAATTCTTCCTGTAGCTCAGACTTACCATGCAGCACACAATTTCTTATTTTGTTCTCCATTTCCTTATTATTACCCAGTGCAACAATGTCCCTATGGTTAGGACTATTTAACTATGCTATTAATTCTGCTAAATAACCCAACCAGCCATATTATTTCTCTGCTGGTGTTTAGATAAGGCAGATTTTTGTTGTATGGGATGAGTCTTCTTGCTGCTCGTGACTTTTTAGCACCTTTCCTCCATCCTGAGAGTGCCAGTGCCTTGTTTAGTCATTCAGCAACCTAGGATGCCTCATACGAAGTGTTCTTGCCCCAGTAGAGATTCAGTTCCCTCTATAACACTTAATGCCTCCTGCTGTTATTTTATTCCTTATGTGCCTTGTTTGTATGTTTTGAACACAGAATTAAACTTTGAGAACCCATATACCTGTTCTCCTGGTATTACTTATTGTACAGTGTAAAATACTTAGAGTACTACATGGTAGGCACTCAGTAAATTTTGGAACAAAAGTGTACCAAAATCATTTAAGGGATATTTGTAAACTATTTCAGGTAGCAAATAATTTAGCAACAACTTACACGTTATTCTGTGGATGGCGTGAGTTTAAAAGGCATCTAGTCCAATGTACAGATTAGTTTTGAACATGGCTTGCATTAAGTTTTACTCTATGAAACACCTAGGAAAGTTGTACATTCATTTTATGCTGGGTTTCTCTACTTGTATAACAAGATAATTAAGAGCAATACATTTTACCTGCGATGGTAACTGTTAGTCCCAAAGTAGTAATTCCTATCAAGATACTAGAAGAGATAGAGTGAGTGTCTAATAAAGTCTTGATGCTAATTGGCATCTAACGAAGTTCAGTATGGCCCTCTTTTGTCTGTGAAACATGGGGTTAAATCCACATGGGTCTCACTGATGGTCTACACCGGAGTACCTGGAAGAAAGCTTGTGAGTAGAAAGCCGGTCACCCTCCAGGTCCTGTGTGAAGGTTATCAGTGCGCACATGTGGAACATTTGGTCCCTGGTTATTTTCTTTTAGCCAGCTTGATTCTCGCATCTCTAGAATATCAGTCAAGGAGTTAAATCAACATTACCCTCTATCACCTTTGGCACCTTGAAACATAAGGAAGTTCTGCTTTCTGGGCATTTTTCAAAGATTTATCGAAGTGTAAATCTTCCTTTTGGTTTTCCTGAAGCAGGTCCCAAAGCTAATCCAAGGCCAGAATTCATTCAAGATGCACTGGGTTCTCTCTGAACATTAGTTTAATTCCCACCAGTTGCGCAGATTCGAGGACTAGTAGCGGCCTTGAGTTTGCCCGGTAGTGTTATTTTCAATTTTATTAGGCTTACTATTTTGCTGAAGGCTTAACAGGCTCATTTTCAGATTTTTAATCAAGAACAAGTTTAATGATTGGAGGTAATTATCTCCAGATTAGAGAGGCTTTTAAAATTTTATCAGCATTCCAAAATTTAACAAATAGCCCTCTGATAATCTAATTAAAATCCTACTTTTGCTGCCAGACTAGTTCAAGCCAGACACACACTCAACCTCTTGTAGGAAATAATTACCCATTTAAGCCATTTCTGACAAGTCAGACATAAAAGTTGACTGGCGTTAATATTCTGATGGCTCTTTAGAGGTGGGGAAAATGCAGGGACCAGGGCTGCCTTCTTACTGGTTTTCGTAAAAGGGAGATGAATAGCCCATTGGCTATAGAATACCCCTGTGTGCAGAACGCATAGAATTATGTCCAGCAGCAAATCAGAGTCAGCTGCTCTGGGTCATAATGAAAGGCTTTTCACTTTCCATTGGATTTGCACCTTAAATGGTAATTAAGCTAAGAGACTGTATTGTAAAGGCATTTGGTCTAGTTTGAACTCTGGAACTTTGATGGATAATGAAACACAAACAGAAAAATCAAACACTATTCACAGGAACTGTTTATATAAGCTGGGGGGCAAAACTACTTTTTATAGTTCTGAAAATACGTTGGCCTTCTTAACTAAGCCTTATTTACTCAAGGATGCACCTTAGCCTATTAGTACCCAACTGGTGTTTTAAAACACATTTGGAATTCGGATTCTAACAGTGGGAGTTGACCTCTAACAAGCGGTCCTACAGGTCTCTCAGTCAAGGTGAAGGGAAGCCAGGCTGGAGCGAGGTTGGTTAGATAACCTGCAACATTGTTTCCATTCCTGTTGTTATGCAGAATCGCAGTGCTGCCCTTCCCACTTCTCTGAGGGGATTTACTGTCCGAATTGAAAGTGGATGAGAGACCAGGGACTTAGAGGGAGGCAACGGTTTGAGACCTCGACTGCTTACTGATTTATGTGCTTCCAATTATCAATGTGTGGGAGTTTTGTCTCAAAAGCTGGGCTGGAGGTTCCTTTTGTTCTTCAGTGTCTCTTGTGGTTTAGGTTTTAAATGGGATGCAAATGTGGTTTATAGTGCATGGCTTGATGCAGTTAGAGAACATTGGACTTTACAAGGCAAATGCAAACAAGCAGGGAAGGGCCACGCGTGTGCACCATGTTCCTGTGGGTGACAAAGGGAGACCCCAGTGTGGCTTACGGGGAGACTGAAGAGTCAACAACATGTGAAAGGTTCTTTTACTCAGAGAATATGGTTTTCTTCCCTGCGGTCTGGGAGAGTGGAGCTAAGTCTCTTAAAACTGTTTGGAGAGCTGTTAAAGTAGCATTTCCATGTGGTTGAGCAAGAAACATACACAATGGCAATGTGTTTCCACTGGGCATGGCTGACGCTCATTTTCTTACAATTCCACGCAGTCACACCAGTGAGGTCTCTGCAATAGCATTTCGGAGGCCATGTTTCTGAGGACTTTGGACTGACCTAAGGACCGTGCCACAGAAGCAAAGACTACGCCGGCAGAGTAGCCTGGTAAGTGCAGAGTTCTCATGGAATCAACTTGGCCAAATCAAAATTCCTGCAGATATGTAATGACAGTAAATCAAGTTAGTTTCATAATTCATTCTATCACTCAACAGATCTTTCCCGAGCGTTTTCCATGGCCCATTTTCCATTTCAAAGGCAGCATGGTTGTGAGTAAAAGAATTGAATTTTAGTTTTGTCTACATTTGTGGGAGTCTTCTAGAATTGAAAACCTAGCTTGAACAACACCTGAGGCTGACTTCTGGTTTTCATACATATGTGGTCATAGGTGAACCTGCACCCTCTCCATGCAAGAATGGATACACACACACACACACACACACACACACACACACCATAAATAAATTAATTAAACAAAACCCACCTCAGTACATTTAAATGACATGTTTCTCTGAACGCGCTTCTATGAAGTTTGAATGTCCATTTTGACTGTAACATGAGGTAACTTCTATCAGGGAAATAGTGATTCAGACAACAGCACCATTCTTTCACCTTTATGAAAACACCACAAAACATACAGCTTCTCTAACTTTCTTATGCTTTTTTTTATTCACTCCTAAAATCATACACAGTTAAGAAAGATGTAAAAATGTTAATGCATATGGGTTTCTTAAGCAAAGTGACAGCCACGAAAAATATTCATATGGGATGGAGGGAGTTTTTGGAAATGTTTCTTGTGAGGTAGCTTTTCTGGTTAAGAAGGGTACAATGTACAAGTGTACATGGCCGTGTGTGTGTTTATTGATGGATACCGTTCTGGTTGAGGGTACCGATCAGGTGCCTATAGAGTAGTGGGTCTCAACCTGTGGGTTGCGACCCTTTATCTGATATTTACATTGCAACTCACAACAGTAGCAAAGTTACAGTTCTGAAGTAGCAATGAAGTTGGGGTCACTCCAACCTGAGGAACTGCAGCAAACAGTAGCAGAAATGGGAACGTTGAGTACCACGGCCTCAGAGCAGAGGGAGATGAAGGACCCAGGCCCTCTGCTCTTTCACACATATGTTACTAAAGACACAATGACTTCCAGTTGCAGTTATTTTTATTTTATTTTACTTTTATTTTATTTTTCTTTTTTATTGAATATTTTATGTATTTACATTTCAAATGTTATCCCCTTTTCCAGTTTCCCCTTTTCCCATCCTCCCTCTCCCTGCAGATTCTATAAGGATGCTCCCCCTCCCGTCTACCCTCTTCCCACCTCAACACCCTGGCATTTCCCTATACTGGGGAAATGAGTCTTCCCGGGACCAAGGGCTTCTTCAATTGACGCCAGACAATGCCATCGCCTGCTACCCATGTGGCTGGAGCGATGGGTCCCCCCATGTGTATTCATTGGTTGGTGGTTTAGTTCCTGGGAGCTCTGAGGGGTCTGGTTGGTTGATATTGTTGTTGTTCTACTATGGGGTTGCAAACCCTTTCAGCTCCTTCGGTCGTTTTTCTAACTCCTTCACTGGGGTCCCTGTGCTCAGTCTGATGGTTAGCTACAAGCATCCTCATCTGTATCAGTAAAGCTCTGGCATTCTGTCTCAGGAGACATCCATATCAGGCTCCTGTCAGCAAGCACTTCTTGGCATCAACAATAGTGACTGGGTTTGGTGGCTGCATATGGGATGGATCCCCAGGTAGGGCAGTCTCTGGATGGCCTTTCCTTCAGTCTCTGCTTCATTCTTTGTCCCTGTATTTCCTCCCTTGAGTATTTTGTTCCCCCTTCTAAGAAGGACTGAAGCATCCACATTTTGGTCTTTGTTCTTCTTGAACTTCATATGGTCTTGGGTATTCCAATTTTGGGGGCTAATATCCACTTATCAGTGAGTGTGTGCAATGTGTCCTTTCATGACTGGGTTACCTAATGTAGGATGGTATTTTCTAGTTCCATCCTTTGCCTAGGAATTTCATGAAATCATTGTTTTTAATAGCTGAGTAGTATTCCATTGTGTGAATATATCACAGTTTTTTTGTATTCATTCCTCTGTTGAGGGACACCTGGGTTTTTTTCCAGCGTCTGGTTATTATAAATAAGGCTGCTATGAACATAGTGGAGCATATGACCTTGTTATATGTTGGAGCATCTTTTGAGTATATGCCTGGGAGAGGTGTAGCTGGGTCCTCAGGTAGTACTGTGTCCAATTTTCTGAGGAATTGCCAGACTAATTACCAGAGTGGATTCCACCACAATGGAGGAGTGTTCCTCTTTCTCCACATCCTTGCCAGCATCTATTGTCACCTGAGTTTTTGATCTTAGCCATTCTGACTGGTGTGAGGTGGAATCTCAGAGTTGTTTGATTTGCATTTTCCTGATGACTAAGGATGTTGAACATTTCTTTAGGTGCTTCTCAGTCATTTGATATTCCTTAGTTGAGAAATCTTTGTTTAGCTCTGGGCCCCAATTTTTAATAGGGTTATTTGGTTCTCTAGAGTCCTTGAGTTCTTTGTATATATTAAATATTAGCCCTCTATTGGATGTAGGATTGGTAAAGATCTTTTCCCAGTCTGTTGGTTGCTGTTTTGTTCTATTGAGAGTGTCTTTGGCCTTACAGTGTCTTTTGGCTTTGCAATTTTATGAAGTTCCATTTGTCAATTCTTGATTTTAGAGCATAAGCCATTGCTTTTCTGTTTTGGGAATTTTCCCCTGTGCTTATGGGTTTGAGGCTCTTCCCCACTTCTCTTCTATAGAGAGTATCTGGTTTTACCTGGAGGTCTTTGTTCCTCTTGGATTTGTCCTTTGTACAAGGTGATAAGAATGGATCAATTTGCATTCTACTACATGCCGACTGCCAGTTGAACCAGCACCATTGTTGAAAATGCTGTCTTTTTTTCACTGGATGGTTTAACCTTCTTTATCAAAGATAAAGTGACTGTAGGTGTGTGGGTTCATTTCTAGATCTTCAGTTCTATTCCATTGATCTACCTGCCTTTCTGTGTACCAATATCATGCAGTCTTTTTTTTTTTTTATCATGATTGCTCTGTAGTACAACTTGAGGTCAGGGATGGTGATTTCCTCAGAAGTTCTTTTATTTTTGAGAATAGTTTCCACTATCCTGGTTTTTTTGTTATTCCAAATGAGTTTACAAATTGCTCTTTCTAACTCTATGAAGAATTGGGTTGGAATTTTAATGGGTATTACCTTGGATGTGTAGACAGCTTTTGGCAAGATGTCCATTTTTACTATATTAATCCTGCCTCAAAAAAGGTACCTCTTTTCAAAGTTCACTTCAGGCTTCTCCCTGGGAATTCTCAGCTTTCTTAACACTTTCCCTTTTCTTTACTGAGTGATACAAGGGAAACTAGGAACCTCTTTTTCCTAGACTGAGAAAAGAGGGGGCTATGGTGGTCCATAGACTGTCTAGTATGCTGGACACAACAAAGGGAGAGGGGGATTGGAGTTTAAGGCAGGCGAAACTTTTACTTTGGCTCCTATACCTGGACAGAATTTTGGCACAAAAAACAGCAATTGGAACAGATTACACTGAAAGCTATTTTTTCCACAACACATATTTTGCTAATATTTGAGATAAGAATAGAAGGTGTAGTACAGGGACAGAAGGTAAGCAGTCTCTGTGCCTATGACTGGTTAGACAACAGGTTCCCAGCACCTACACTGACTCTATTCTTATGTGTTATCTTTCTTCCATCTCCTCCTTCTCCCTTTTTTCTTCATTTAGATTATACATTACTCTCTTGAAATCCAGTGAAACAGTTTACCATCTATATTTTGATATATTATTGACTACTAAATAATTTTACTTACTACTGAATAAATGGCTTCTCCTCTTGCTCTTCTTCCTCCTCCTCCTCCTCCTCCTTCTTTTTGAACAGTTTCCCTATGTAGTCACTAGGGAACTCCCTATCTAGAGCAGTCTGCCCTCAAACTCAACCCTCTTTGCCTCTGAATCTCAAGTACTGGAATTAAAGCATGCACCACTCTACCTGAAAACTGGATTATTCCTGTCAGATAAATATTTAACACTATTAAGGGGAAACATATTTTTTAAGTAAAATAAAAAAAATTACACTAAGTTACTCTAAAATAGAGTAGCAAACTTGGAGAAATTGTTACATGAGTGAAGTACTTGCCATGGAAACAGAGTTTGGACCTCCAGAAATTTTATAAGTGACTGGTAGCCACGGAGACTTGGGATGTGGAAACAGAGTCAAGTGAGAGACTCTGCCTTAATATATAAGGTGGAGAGTAATAGAGAAAGATGTCCACCAAACTTCTAGTCTCAACATACATGCACATACACATATGTGCACATGCACCTACACACACAAACACACACACACACACACACACACACACACACAGAGACAGAGAGAGAGAGAGACAGAGAGAGACAGAGAGAGACAGAGAGAGAGAGAGATATTTTAACATATGCATACCAAAACGGTTAAAATTCTTTCAGTAATGGCTACTTGGCTCTCATCATATACTAACATTGACTTTTGTAAAATCTATAGTGAACATTTACTGAATCACAAAAATGTCATGAACACTGATTTCAGATAGTAGTTTCTTTAAAATATTTTAAAATTAGATTCTTGTATGAAAAAATGTGTTTGTGGAAAGAAAGGCAATTAGTCATTTTTGCCAGATGAGCACTGTAATGATATTTTTCAATGGGAATGGAACTGACTTTGTGTTGGATAGGCTTTGAAACTAGAAAGAAATAGCAAAAGTTCTTCTGCTATGATACCAAAGACATAGAAACATAACTAAAAAGAAAAATTATTACCATAGACTGCAGCATTGACATGTTTCTAGAGTGGAAACTGGTGACTGGGGATACTCATAAGAACATGATGCAATTTTCTTTGTTTTTATTCAACTGTTTTTATTTTTCCTGTTTTGTACCTTTTCTTCTCATAAAACAAGATCATCTTATGGTTATAAAAGGTCACCCTAATTGCATTACTTTTAGAAACCTTAAACGTTTTATAAGGGAAGATCAAAGTAGAAAAATCTTCTTTTTAGTGACATCACTATTTTTATAAACCAAACACCAAAAGCAGTGTCAACAAACAAACACACACACCCAAACCCCAAGCAAACAAACAAAAAGATGAGAATTTAATCTAGCTGTAATTCTTCAGGTCATCTGCTGGGTTGGTGTTGATAGTTTGAACTGGGTCAGCACTGGAGAGTTGGTCGCTGTTTCATATGACTTCCTGCTTTTTTCAAGACTGTTTGAGACGTCTTTATGTGGTGGTTTCAGGACTCAGATCTCAAAAAGGAGTAGAAGGGTAGACTTTCCCACATGTGCATTTATTAAGCCACTGCCTGCTTCACATTGACCAAGCTTATTCCCTTGATTAAGCTGAAAGTCAATGAGAGGATACAACTCGAGGGAAACTGAAGGGAAAGGTATTTTTTGTAGTACTTTTTTTGTAAATATTGTATAAAAATAAATTTAGCGTATTTAAGACCTTAACATAATAAGAAATGTCTCTTTGAAATAATTAAAGGAAAAATAGGATGAACTTTTAAGGTCTTGGCATTAAACACTAACTTTCTGAATAGGAATCCAGTATCTGAGAAATAAGAGTAATGAGGAGAGAGAGAGAGAGAGAGAGAGAGAGAGAGAGAGAGAGAGAGAGAGAGAGACACACACACACACACACACACACACACACACAGAGTCTTATGCATAACAAAAGAATCAACAAAGGGACAAACTGTAGGATATTTTACAAATATTCATACAATAGGAGTTCATATCTAGTAGATACAAGTAACACACACACACACACACACACACACGAGCAAATGATTCAATCAACAAATATTTGGTAAGACTGAAAAAAAATCCTTTCAAATGAAGAAGTACATACGGAAAAACATACACAAAAAATGTTGAACATCCTTAACTAACAAGAAAATGCATATAAAAATAATTTGAGATTCCATATCCTTGCAGTCAGAATGGTTATAAAAGGCAACACAGGGCTGGTGGGGTGGCTCAGTGGTTGAGAATACCCTGTGCAAACTGTGAACATGAGTCAGATTAATACATCTTAAGGTGAAAGTACAGGACAGCTTGAAAGTTGTTCCCTGACCTCCATATTTAGACCATGATATGCTCAGTGTCTTAGTCCGAGTTCTCTAGAGTCACAGAACCTATGGGTAGTCTCTATATCGTAAGAGAATTGGTTGATGACTTACAGTCTGTAGTCCAACTCCCCAACAATGATTGGCAGCAGCTGTGAATGGAAGTCCAAGGATCTAGCAGTGACTCCAACCCAAGAGGCAAAAAGGAGAGACTCTTCCTTCTTCCAATGTCCTTATGTAAGTCTACAGTGGAAGGTGTGTCCCAGATTAAAGGTGTGCACCACCACACCTGGGTCTGAGATTTGCTTTGTCCCAGGTGACCTTGAACTCAGAGATCTTTTTACCTTAAGCTTCTGGGATTCATAGCCACTTTGCCTCAAGATCTCCATACCAAGATCCAGGTGAGAAACTTGTATCTCCCAGCTTCAAGATCAGGACCAAAGGTGAGCCTTCCAATTCTGGATTATAGTTCATCCTGGATATAGTCAAGTTGACAACCAGGAATAGCCACTATACTCATTTTCATGCATCCCCCATGTACACATACATATGCATATATGAACACACTAATAATAATACTACTACCAATAAATACTAATGACAAATAAAAATTCAACAACAACAAAAGAGACCAATAAAAATGATGGAGAGGATATCAGGAAAAGAGACCCAGGTCTTCCTTGTTGTGGATAGAGATTTAAAGGAGCCCAGCCATTACAGATCAGGATGAAGGTTTCCACAAACCCCAAATAGGACTTTATTATTATTATTACTTTTACTTTTTTTTTTATAGTCCAGTCATTACCCTGCTCCTGGTCTGCTCCCCCACAGTTCCTCATCCCATTCTTCTTCCCCTCTGTTTCCAAGAGGATGTCCCCATACCGCCATCCCCACCCTCTGCCAGATCTCCCTACTTCCCAGGGCCTCAAGTCTCTCCAGGGTTGGGTGTATTTTCTGTCACTGAGGCCAGACTGTCCTCTGCTGTATATGTGTTGGGGGTCTTATACCAGCTCGTGTATGCTTCCTGGTTGGTGGCTTAGTGTTTGCGAGATCTCAGGAGTCCAGGTCGGTTGAGACTGCTGGCCTTCCTATGGGGTAGCCATCTTCCTCAGCCTCTTCCAGCTTTTCCCTAATTCAGCCACAGGGGTCCCTGACTTCAGTCCATTGGTTGGGTGTAAATATCTGCATCTGTCTCACTCAGCTGCTTGTTGGGCCTCTCAGAGGACAGCTATTCTAACCTCCTGTCTGTAAGCCCACCATAGCATCAGTAATAGTGTCAGGCCTTGGAGCCTCCCCTTGAGCTGGATCCCAATTTGGGCCAGTCAGTGGACCACCTTTCCCTCAGTCTCTTCTCCATTTTTTATCCCTGCAGTTTATTTTTTTTTAAGGCAGGAACAATTTTTGGGTCAGTTTTTTTTGACTGTGGGATGGCAACCCCATCTCCACTTGATGCCCTTTCTTTCTACTGGAGGTGGCTCTACAATTTCCCTCTCCCCACTGTAGGGCATTTCATATAAAGTCCCTCCCTTTGAGTCCTGAGAGTCTCTCACTTCATTCTAGAGGATCTCCCCACAAGGTTGCATATTTCCATTCATTTTGCTGGCCCTCAGGGCTTCTCTCCTACCCTGCAATAAGTGATTGTTCCCTTTTTCGCCTCCCTCTTCACTCTCCCTCTACCTCCTATGATTACTTTCTTCTCCCTCCCAAGTGGAATTGAAGCATCCTCACTTAGGCTCTTTGGCTTGTTAACCTTCTTGAGCTCTGTGGACTGTATCCTGGGTATTCTGTACTTCTTTGGCTAATATCCACTGATTAGTAAGTTGTATTGGTAATGTATGTCCTTTTGGATCTGAGGTACCTCACTCAGGATGATATTTTCTAGTTCTAGCCATTTGCCTGCAAAACTCACGATGTCTTCATTCTTAATAGCTAAATAGCTATTGTGTAAATAAACCACAGTTTCTTTATCTGTTCTTCTGTGGTGAGATTGCTGAAATTCAAAAACTGTTTAAAAGTAGAATAGTATAGTTTCTTTACAATTACACCCTTTAATTAAGTCTGTTATGATAATTATTTTCCTGAGTGCTTTGTCAACCTGCTAAGTTTGAGTTCTCAAGCATTCCCCAAGCTAACCAACTATCTCCTCATTACCATGGGCATCATGTAGTGGTAATAAAATATTTCCTCAATGCAAAAAGTCTTTCATGTTTCTTTTGTCAGTGTGGTGGGTCTTAAAAAGCAGATATAAGAACAACATTCATTCTGAAGAATGAGGAAATAAAGATGATAAAGCTAGTGTCTTAGTAACCTTGACAACATACAGAAAGAAACTCTAGAAATGTAACAAATTAGAACAATGTGGGGGTTGTTAAACTTTTAATCGTTATCATTGGCTTTTTCAAATCTTTGCCTATTTATTTCCTTCTTCTCTCGACTCCCTTCATTATATTTGCTTAATGGAGTTTATAACCACTATACCAGTTAGGATTAAGTTCTAGTGCATTTAACAGTACCTTGAAGTGAATGAATCAGACTAGAGAGACAGATTAGCTCTCTCTCATGAGAGGGACAGATGAAAATGGTTCACAGTTGACATGACAGCTCATCAGAACCCTTCATCTGGATTCCACACTCGTTTATATAAAGTTCCTGTCTTTCAGGTTGCCCATCTCTTTTCCATTCATGATGGCTTAGAAATGGAAACAACTAGAGTTTGAGCCAAGAATAGGAAAAGTAGGATGTGAGGGTGTAAGTCAGTGGTTCTCAGCCTTCCTAATACTGGGACCCTTTAATGTAGTTCCTCAGGTTGTGGTGACTGCCCCAACCATAAAATTGTTTTACTGCTACTTTATAACTCTAATTTCACTACTGTTTCATATCATAAAATAAATATCTGATATACAGGATATCTGATATGTGATATCTGATATATAAGCCATCTGCTTGCTGAGAACCACTCACTGTGGATTGTTAGATGAGAGAAATATAGTTAATAATTAAGTTACCATTTTTGTTTGGGAGGGAGGGATATGAATAAAGGGGGAAGTTGCTAGCATTATTAAATGTCTTAGTAGGTAAAGACTTCTACCACCAAGCCTGACAACCTGAGGTCCATTCTCAGGAGTTACATGTTGGAAAGCAAGAACTGATTCCTGCAGATTGTCCTTTCAGGGGCACAACTACACCATGGACATAAGCTTTCACCATGTATAAAACAAACAAACAAGAAAGCAAGCAAACGGGGGTTGGGGATTTAGCTCAGCGGTAGAGCGCTTGCCTAGCAAGCGCAAGGCCCTGGGTTCGGTCCCCAGCTCCGAAAATAAAAAAGAAAAGAAAAAAGAAAGAAAGAAAGAAAGAAAGAAAGAAAGAAAGCAAACTAATTAACTAATTTAACAAATTATCTTTTTATTCCTAGGATTGCCTTTATGTTAATGAACTCATGAGCATAGTATAAGGTGTACTAGTTAGATCTGAGTTCTTTTGAGCACTTTCCGTAATCTTTGGCTCTTGTCTCTTTTAAGTGAGCATACCACAGAGATACTTGTATGTCCACCTTCGTTGTATTATTAATAACAATAATGGTATGAAAGCAGACTAGACACTCATCCACGAAAGAAGAGATCAAGAAGATATGAGACACAAGTGTGTACATATACATACAAATACATTGGAGTTATATACAGCCTTAAAGAAGAATTAAACTACTAATTTTCAGGACAGTGGTTATTAAGCCAGACTAAGAAAGACAAATATATGGTTTCTCTTTGTGTGGAATCTGCAGTTAAAATAATATTGTACTTGAAGTATAGGATTATAAACATGTACACACAGGCACATGCACATAAGTATATTACATGAATGTAGAAAATGACATGTATTAAAGAGCAGGAAGCAAAGGGTGTGAAAGGAAGAGAGAGATGGATCAAATTAATATAAGATAAGAAAAAGGATGACAAATATTAGATTTGCTTTTACATATAGAATCTTGATTTTAAATATATATATATATATATATATACATATATATATATCTTATGTATGACATGGAAGCACAAGGGAGATTATTAAGGAAGGGAGAGTAGCAACAATGGGTGGTCAAGGGGGTCAAATGAGTTATCTAGGGGCTTGAATATGAAAAAGTATACTGATACGTGCATGAAACTGTAACAATGAATTGTATTATTTTGAATGTTAACTAAAAATAGCAGCCAATAAACAATGGTTTTTATGTTCAAGGGCAGTTACAAAAATCAAGTGAAATAGCATATGTGATGTTAACTATTTAAAAGAAGGTACGTGGAATAAATACAGCATGAACTGGGCTTTTACTAAGAAACATGAATATTTTAGTGTTTTCAGAATAAATAAATAGGCTCATTGGCATTTAAAAGTCACTATAGTACTGTGTTAATAAGTCTTGAAATGAATGCTTAGTGCACAATTCTTGAAAACATAATTGAAAATGTCTGGGTGGCCTTAATCCCAACATGACCATCTCAAACATAAGGCTCTCTACTGACGTGTTGGAGACCTGACTCTGTATTTGATTTGGGGATGAATTTATTCTTCCCTTTCATGCTGTTCGCATCTCACATGAGAAATCTCACATATTTTTTGCCTAATGAATAACAAACATGATTACAGAGCTTCAGCTATATAGAATTATCTATAACTTAAAATAAGAACATATGTAGAGCATATTAGAATATTGTTTGTTCTCAAGATATGTTGTAGTTCCATTGTAGAAGGGAAATTTATTGGAGCAATCATCATGTTTTTGTGTGAGTTCAAAGTCTTGCCACCACCTCATTGAGGATTGGGGACACATTTTTATTTAAGTGACTTTTTCACTTGGGTGGCCTCTTTTTCTGACTGTTCTTTATTTTCATGTATTTTATTAGTACTACCAAACACGAAAAATTTTCTTTTATTGTTTGAGTTTGTATAACTATGTTCATTATGTTGAGGGTCTGTTCCTGAAAAATAAGCTAATGGTTTGTGTAGTATCATTAAAATTTGAAACTTTTCTGTTAAATTTGAGGATTAACTTTTCAATCTTCACCCCCAAATAAACAATCAGTTCTTCATACTCATCAAGAGAACAGTATGTCTCAAAATATGCTTTTGGAAATGTGTGGTTGGGGAGCTCCAAGAATGTTATAAAAAACAATATTTGAGTCAATTATTAGTATGTTTACTGTAGGTCAACTGAAAAATTTAGAAAAACCTCACAGGCATAGAAATCATATGTAAAATTTAACAGTGGTGAACATTAGTGCCTATATTACAGTTATCCTGAAGATGATGAAGTAAGCTTGTGTAGCAATTTCTGTGCATACCTTTAAAGACTATATGAGTGCAACTAATTAAAGAAGTTATAAAAGTCATCCATTTCTATCACATCTACCTGTTTTTGGAGAATGAATTGTGTATTGGAGAGCTAACCTCCCAAAATATGACTTCTTGGAAATAGAGTCTTTATAAAAACAATCGTGTTATAATGAGGTCTGGTGTCCGTATGAACTAGAATCCAAACACAGAGATGTGCAAACACATATGACAGACAATGTGCAGAATCAGAGTATGAAACGATCACATACAAGTCAGTAGATGTCTGCAGTAGACCATCCCTCACAGTGTTCAGAGAAGCCAACTACACCAAAACCTTTCCCCTACATCTCTAGAACTGCGAAAATATATATTAATCACAACCACTCCATCACTAATACTCTGTAATTACATCTTTGTTATAAAATATAAATTTGTGTATAAAAACACTCTTTATTACATAAAGAAATATGAACATAAGGATTCTCAATGGTTGGTATCACTTTCTCTATATTGGTCAAAAAGCCTGGGGGCCTTTCTTTCTAATCTTCTTCTCTTTGCATCTCATATCTAAACCATCACCAAAATAGTGATCAACTATCATCCCTTCTATTACTATGAATCTTGGAATGCCTATACCACCATATCTTATCTAGAATATTAAAATAGCCTTCTGACTTGTCTATTGGTTTCTATTCTTTCTCCTCTCCAGTCCATTCCTGAAGCAAAATGATAGAAAACCTAGGTCATATGTCTTTTCCTTGCCTGGGACTTTGTTATACATCTTCATGTTCATTGCATAAAGACCAGACATCTCATCTGGATTACCAAGTTCTGCAGGGTCTGAAATGTCATGCCTTTTAAACCACAGTGTAACTGACTTCTGTGGAAGGACTGAGTGAACAATCAGCCTCAACTCCAGCATTTACCATAAATAACCAGGAAACTATAGAGATTATGATGTATCTGTTTTATGCTGTTTGGCATAAACAGTACGGAACTCAGAAGTCTGAGAGGAGGAAAAATATGTAGGCTAACTTCTGTGATCTTTTGGATCTTTATCAACTGCTACTTTTTTTGAGAATGGAGATAAAACAGGACACAGCAATCTTATTGAGATTACAAACAATCTGAGGTCTAAGCTACAGAGGTAGTAAATGCTGGTAGGGTGGAGGAACTTTGACAAGAAGCTGTAGAAAGTATGAGGCTAGGGGAAGAGAAAAGTGTTGCGTACGGGACAGCTATGGGGGAGCTAGGAAAACAATGCATAGCTCTTGTAAAACTCTAGATGGTGTTCAAGATCACATCAATGTTAACAGTCATTATTAAAGATCTGGACTTTCAGTAGATGTTGAGAAAATTCAAGTCTAAAGGGAAGGCAGACTTGAAGTGAGATCTATTCAAGAGTTACATAACCAAAGGGAGAAAACAACCCTTGAAAACCTCAAATCGACGTGCAGACAAATTTATAATTTGTGGAAGCAAAATACACCATTACAGCATGTTATGTTGAACACTCCACAGCTCCAGAAACATTACCAGATGAGGAGGAAATTTCTGACTCCTAATCAGGATTAATATCAACCGATGAAAACAGGAAATAATGAATAGTGAATGATAAGAAGAAAAAATGTGAACAGTCCTCACGTGTGAGTCTGCACATGTGAGTCGAGGCATGTGAAATTTTTAGGAGGGAACTATGTTCAGATATAGCAAAACAAAACAAACAAACATTAAAACAAAACACAACCCCCACACACATATGTAGCATGTGTGCAGTTTGGTCTTCATGTGGTCTCAGACAACTAGAGCAGGAGTTATCCCAAAAGCTGTCACCTGCCTGTAGGACATGTTCTTCTAGCTGGACTGCCTTGTCTTGACTCAGTGAGAGGGAGCACCCTAGCCTTGAACAGACTTGAAAGTGCCAGGGATGGTTGAGGGTGGGGGACACCTGCTTAGAGGAAAAGTGGATGGGGCATAGGGGATAGGAGAAAGATTGTGGGAGGGGGCAATGAACAGGATATAAAGTCAATCCGTAAAAAAATAAAATTAAATTAAAAAAAAGTTGGTGTAAATGTTAAAGCTGAAAATGTAATGTCAAAATTCAAGTGCCTACTATATTCAACATTGCAGAATACTAAATATGCAGATGGATAGTAGAAACAGTCTAAACCGGGTGACTGAGAGCCAAACGGCAAACAAACTAAACATCCCAAAACAGAACAACAAACAGAAGAAAAATTTTAACAGAACTTCAAAGGCTTGCAGACATCGGTGTTCGTTCACTGTAACAGAAAATCTCCAGAGTAAATGTTTTGAAGAAATAAAGGATCTACAGCTCACATACTGATGAAATTGTTGAAAGCCAGAGCAAACAAACAAAAATAGAAATAGAAGTTTGACACTTTGCATACAACGAAACAGAAACAATAGCCAAAATTTTGTGAACAGAAGCAAACATTACATTATATATTGTAGCTAAGTATCCTGGGCAGGCCTGGTCATTTTTTAGTCTCAGGAGACAGGAGACTGAGGCTGAAGAAAGTTAGAAAAAGAAGAAGAAAAAAACACATCTCACAAAGGTAGAACATACTTTCTTTTTTCAAATTTGTGGAATATTTACTAGTGTATCTATAAATCCGGATGGCTTGAAATGATATATAGTACATTTTCTGATCACAAGGATAATAACTGATATTAATAACAAAACAGCTGGAAAATCTATTATGTGGAATTTAAGAAGCACGGCTTCAAATGAACCACCAATCAAATGATAAGCGTCAGTGTTCCTCAAACAAGATAGAAATGAATCTACTATATGACCCAGCTTAGAGAATGCTTAACTGGAGTGCTAGGAAAGAAAAACATAAATTCCTAATACCAAGAGTCCAACAGGAATTGCTACTACAGAGACTACTGAAATCAAATGTTAAGTAAGGTAAGGACAATTATGGAAAATTTTGTATCATAAAGCAATAAGATGGGTGAAAAAGATAAATTCTTTAAATGATGCACATGCCCTGAATCCTATACAACATGACATAGAAAGACCTGTGTGCTCCTTGATATATATTTTTTAAAGAAATTAACTTTTTTTTTGTTGAAAAACTTCCATGAAAGAAAGTGAGAAACCAAGTGATGTTATTCAGGAGACATTTGCACACAAAATTTACATATCTGCTCCCCCACCCCTGCTCCAGGAAAGTCCCCCTGATGTCCAGTCTTCATCAGAGCATAGCATGTATCATCCTGTACTACCTGCTCCTAGGTGAAGCCAGGCTTTCACCTCTTCATTTTCGATAAAATAAATGCCTGTTCATAGTTACTCTTCAATTCATCATGTGTCAAATGTTAATTTAATGTTCCTGCCAGAAATATAGGAGAATTTTGGTACTTTCACAATCTAGGCAGCAATTTATACTGCTAAACAAATGTTTTGACTTTTGCCATTTCTGAAGGTGCGTGGTCGAAATTTACTGTGGTTTTAAGTTGCATTTTACTCTAATAATACCGAGGATTTTCCCATGAGCATATTGTCTTTCTATAGATCTCCTCTCACAAAAATACCTCTAAGTATTTTTTTCCCTTGTTCTTTTCCTTTGCACTTTGAACTTTCTTTCAAAGATATTCAGGATTCCTTGGATATCAAATTTCTATTGAATATTTCTCAATATATAATATTCTCAATATAATATTCTCAGCATAAAATATCTCAGTGTTTCTATATTTTATTTTAAGGGAGATGAAATATACTTGAAAATATACACAGACAACTAAGAGTGGAAATTGAAAGTTAATGTGATAAGGTCTCTCAACTCAAGGTTAAGTGACTCTCCATTTTGTATAGATCAGACTGACAGCAATGTCAGAAATATAATCACTGTGTCAAGATAAAACACACCCAGCACCAAAGTGTAACCAGCAATCAAACAACATACACTAGTTAAAAAACAGCATTATGTGAGCGTTAAAAATAAAACGTACAGTGGTAAGTCATTTCCACTTGGTGTATATAGCATATCACTGCTAGTTATAAAACATCTAATTCATTTGAGCTTTTTATGATAATTTATATTTGTATATACTTTGTATTTTATTTTTAAAATTAATCATTCCATTCGTTTATATCTCAAATGATATCCCCATTCCTGGTTACCCCCTTCACAACCCCTCCCATCCCATATGTGGCCTCTCCTCCTCTCTTTGTCTCTATGAGGGTGCTCCCCCACCCACCCACCCACTCGGGCTCCACTGTTCCAGCATCTCCAGCGTCAAACCTCTACAGGATCAAGGGCCTCCCTTCCCACTGATGTCAGACAAGGCCATCCTCTGCTACATGTGTACCAGGAGCCATGGATCCCTCCCTGTACACTCCTTGGTTGGTGGTCTAGTCCCTGGGAGCACTGGGTGGTCTGACCACCTGACATTGACCTTCCTATGGGGTTGCAGTCTCCCTCTGCTCCTCCAGTCCTTCTTCCAGCTCCCTACTCTGCATTTGATGTGTTTTTCACCAAATCCACCCCTACTCCTTTACTTCCAGTCCCTACCCTGTATCTCCAGCACTTTTCCCGCTCAATTTTATGTGTTCCTTTTAAAGACTAGTGAGTCCATTTAGTACTATCTGCATGGGCACAGGACATGCTAAACCATTCAGAACCTGCATCCTGAAGGCAAATGACTCTGGCTTGTCCAGTAGCCATCATTTGCCAATTGCTCCTCGGATAGGTGTGTGATGTCATGAGCCCTTCATCGATCTATATTGGGACTCTGATCTTGTTCAGGTCCTGTCCATGCCAGTACAGCCACCGTATGTCCATGTGTCCACTGTACATCATGTCTGGCAAATGCCGTTTTGCTACATGACTCTATTACCTTGGCTCTTATGATACTTCTGCTCCTTCTTCAGTTACGATCCCTGAATATCGAGGGCAGGGGTGTGATAGCGATAACCCACCCACAGCTGTGCACTTCATAGCCTCTTATTTTCTGTGTGCTGATCAGACGTGAGTCTCTGTATTAATTACCATGTACTGAAGTAAAGAAACATCTCTGAGTTGAGAAATGTGCTAGGTGAGAAATGTGCTAGTTCTTGAGAATAAATAAATAACTCTGAGTTTATTACTGTATCCACTTATCAGAACAATGGCACTAGATTCTTCCCTGGGAACTATAACCTAGCCAGGAACTGGTTTTTGACCCAGTTAAAGAGGCAGACATAGACACTGTTTTGTGGAAAAGGTTTTAAATTCATTCATCCAGAAAGTATGTATATGTGTCTCTAGTATATGTGTGTGTGTATATATATATATATATATGTGTGTGTGTGTGTGTGTGTGTGTGTGTGTGTGTGTATGTGTGTCATTGCTGCACCAGTAGATACACATTATTAGGACAGTTATTAGTTGGTGCCAGCTTGATTTTTCTATGTTCACTGATTCAAATATGCCATGTCTTTAAGCAATAGGGTGTTACTATTAAGCTCTTGGTAACTAAGTTCTATGGTAAAAGCCTATAATGTTTGGAAGATACCTATGCATCCCATTGCCAACAACCTGCAACGAGATGACTTAATACATAAAATGGTGTACTCTGGAGATAAGTGTCAGTGTTGCTCAAAAAGAGAGAAATAAATCCACTAGAATATCCAGCTAATCCACTCTGGACATGTCCCCAGGAGACCGTATATTTTAATATAGAGCTGCTTGATCACTCACGTTCATTGTTTCAGCATAAATAATAGCCTGTAAACTGAATGAATGGGCAACGAAATGTGGTATATGTTAATAATGGAAATTGTTTTCAGCTGCAAAGGAAAGTGAAGTTGTAAGACTCATAGTAGATGTATAGAAGCCGAAAATAATCATTCTTTCTGAGGTAACCTAGACCCACAAAGACAAGTGCTACAGGTTCTCTTAAGTGTGTAGGTGCTAGTTTGAACCCTTAGATGCATGTGTTTAAGTTGGAGTACTGACAGCAGTTGAGAGAGTAGTGTGTGCTGTGGGGGATTTCAAAGGAAGGAGGATGTCACAATCCATGCAGTATGGAAGGAGAAAAAGAAATGATGAAGTAGGAAAGGTTAAATGGGGTAGAGGATGGGAGGCAATGTAGAGAAGGAGGGATAGAGAGGGGTAACTTATACTAAAGATCTTTGAAAACATGTGGGAAGTTATTGTAGAAGCTTCCTAAAGATATACATATACACATATAAAAGGAGTTTAAGTAAAATTACCCAATAATGGAGTGACATCACCTCTCCCAGACATCACTAATATGTAACATTTTATCAAATAAAAGGCCCATTATTGTGTTTTATACAACAAATTCTTATTGAAATAATTGAAGGTCACACTCTCCAAGAGTGGCCTCAAGTAACAAACTAAAGACACTGTAAAAAATAAGACTTTCAGCTTCTTTCTGTGTAAGTTGAAGGCTTCCTATTTTTAAGACATTCTTTGAAAAAATGGAAGTCACAGTAAAACACATTAAAACACATGTTTTTTTATTTTTCTTAATAATTCAAAGCAAACCGTATGCATAACTGAGATAGGCAATTAAACCCTAATTGGAAGACTTTGCACTATGTTTCAAATGTGTAATATACTACTAAAGTCTAAACTTTATAAATATATAATACATAGGCTTACATAATCCTGAAGATACTCCATAGTACAAACCCATGAACTTCATGTGTTGAAGAAAAAGGATATTTATTAATATTTGGGGGGTGTAAATTTACTAATTTTGCATGAATTTTCATGGAAATCAACTGAGGAAAAATAAATGTTGATATTTGATATTTTTATTAATTATCAATTAAAAAAATAATTTTATAATCCATACAACAGCTTTTTATTCCATTTACTCACCACTCCACCCTGTAATTCCTTTCAGATTCACTTTCTACTCCCCTTCCTCTACTAACTTTGTGTTCTCTCCCCTTTCCCCCAATGGAGTACAAATTTGTGCTGCCTAGAAATTTACAGGTATGGGTTCTTCCATTAGAGAATGATAGAGCTATCGGGGTCCGTACCCTTAAAGAAAACTGAGTCTCATTCCCCAGAAGACATTAACTATCAGTAGTTCTTCAACTAACGTTGAGGGCTCATGAGCCTTTTTCCCATTGTGTTACAGTTTTGCAAGTATTGTTCTTATACGGGTTTTGTTTAAACAGCCTCAGCTGTGTAAGTTCATTAGTTCAGTGGTCCTGTAATGTCTATAAGAAATGTTTTGCCCCTCCTGGAACATGCCTTAAATCTAATCACAATGAACTTGGTTACACCCATAACATTTGTGCCACAATTGCCACCACAGTATAATCCTACTTAACACTCTGATTGTTATTGGAGCTCACAGACCTTTCTCTTTCATTCTGCTCAGAATTCAATGCCAAATTGACCAAAGATTTCTGTAAGACTTAAAAACATGAACATTCTAAAAGCCTGTGTAGAAAGTACCCATAAGGATAGAGATACAGATAAAGAAAACTTTCTGTATAGGACTCACCAAGGAATTAGGATCAATCATCATTAAGTGTGATTCCCTGACATTGAGAAACTTCTCTATTGCAAAGGAAACATAGATTACTGAAGAGGTAGCATTCATAATGGAAAAAGAAATATTTGCCAACTATATATCTGACTGAGGATATAGTATAGACTTAGTATCTAGATTATACAAAATACAAATTATCCAAATTAAGCACAATTAAAGAAAGTTGAACTCCATTTAAAAAAGTGGACTATGGAACTTAACAAAGTTAAGTTTCCTAGATAGCTGGGAAATATTTTTGAAAGTTTTCATCGCTATAGCTATCAAGGAAATGAAAATTAAAATTATTTTGAGATTTGATTTGACTCTAGTCAGAATGGCTAAGATAAAAGCCAAAACACAAGTATAGCAAGTGTGTGAGGAAAGACCAGCTGTGTCCACTGTTGGTGTAAGCAAACACTAGTGCAGCCATTGTGGAATCAGTGTGGCGGTTCCTCAGAAAACCGGAATTGGTGTAGTATATGACCTGGCCATGCCACACCAAGTATAGACCTAAAGAACTCTGTTTCCTACTATTGAGGTACATGCTTATCCATGCTCATCCCTGCTGTACTCACAATATGTAGGACATGGAAAAGAGCCTAGATGTCTATCAGCTGATGAATGGATAATGGAAATGCTGTGCCTGTACACAATGGAATTATAGCTGTGACAATTGGAGTGATCAAATGTGCAAGTCTGCAGACGGAGCTGGGAAACATTGAGTGAAGTAACAGATACAGAATAACAAATGCTGCATGTTCTCATGTGTGTATCCTAGTGCTGAATCTTTTAATGTATGTGTTTAACTGTACCTATAGAATCTAGGAAACTAAATAGAGGCCATTGTTCTGTGCATGGGAGTATAGAATAATTTCCAATAACAATTTTCATGCATGCAAATGAAGACTGAAATTCTCAGTACACAAAGTAAGTGTACTGTATTGACGTTACCATAGTGATAGCACAAGAAACCACAGATATTATGAACCAGAACACTTAACAGATCCACTTCTACAGGGACAATGTGAGAAGCTCAGAGTCACTTCCCAGTGGCAATGTCGGAAATGATTTTTAAAAATATACAGTGATTTCAAGTCTTTGGAATCACCCTCAAGGCATATAGGAAAAGAAGGGGGTTAGAAATGGCTGCAGTCTGCCCAGGAGGGGACATAAGTTTTATTTGAACCTCAGAAATCACAAGTGTCAGGCTGAAGTGCGCCTTACAAACACCAGATAATCAATTTGTAACTTCCTGATAAAGAATGCGGTTTAGAAAGAATCCTGTGTCAAGATGCCAGATGGTGTAGTTTCCAGTCCACAGGCTTTTGCTGACTTGCTCTTTCAGAGACGTATATTTACTGATAACCTTCTTATGATAACCCTTTAATGACCACTCGCATAGAGCTTAATGTATGAACAGAAACCAGCACTGGCCCAGCCACTTAAAACAACTGGCGTAATGAGCAGGGTCAGATACGAAGTTGCTGAAAGCAGGTTATTTCACTTCACCGCGTTCGTTACCCCATATCTCCAAAGACTCAGTGGTCCTTGGTGATAGAACACGGGTTTCATTTTCTGCTCAGCTTCATAGCCGCCTACTTGCAAATGGAGTCTGCCCTGCAGAAAACTACGTTTGCTTTTATTTTCACCTTGTTTATGGTTTCTTAGTTTACAGAGATAAGGTTTGCTCAAACAGCCTATTGTAACTCAGTAAACACAGCAAGCCTGTGCCATTTGAATTATGACTTACTCCCTCCTTTCCCCCTTTGAGTCCAATATAAAGGAAACTTCACTCTGGACAGATGCAACCAAAAATATAAGAAATAATTCCTACATGCTTCCAGTGGAGGCATAAAGTACATTCCTGGAAAGGTCAAGCCTCAACTCCCGAATAGCTGTATCACTAGATGGTACTATCAAAAGAAGTTTTCTGCTCTCTCTCTCTCTCTCTCTCTCTCTCTCTCTCTCTCTCTCTCTCTCTCTCTCTCTCTCTCTCTCTTTCTTTCTCTCTCTCTGTTCTGGCTCAAAGAATGGAAGCAGTACCCCGGGCCCAGACATTGAAATTAAAGGCCATTTCTTTATCACACAACCTTGACCTGCAGTGGAGGTTTTATGCTTAGAAAATACATGGACTGACCCAGGGCGCCAACTGCATATGTAGCAGAGAATAGCCTTGCAAAAGGGAAAATGGGGGTGCAGTAAGAGGGATGGGTGGGGAGGGGGGAGGGATGGGATGGGGGCTTATGGACAGGAAACTGGGAAAGAGAATAACATTTGAAATGTAAGTAAAGAAATATAACTAATAAAAATTAAGAAAAAACAGAAAATGCAATATTTATCAGCATTGGTTGTCAACTGAATGTTCAGCTCCTAAAACTGGGATGCTACTCAGAAATCAATTGTGACATTTTTTCTCTAGTTCTATATTTGTGAGCTGCGTATTTTTGTATAAAATGCATGGCAAACCATAAAAAATTCCTCAGGCATTTAATTTTATTTGTTTTTGTGAAACAGCATATGTGTAAAGTTCAAGACTGCAAGCATTCTCTCAAATAATTAATGGTGAAAAGTATTAAGAGACTCAGAAGTCAGTCATGGGTGGCCTTTAATCTCAGAACTCAGGAGGCAGAGGGGCAGGTGCATCTGAGGTTTGAGGCCAGCCTAGTGTGTGTGTGTGTGTGTGTGTGTGTGTGTGTGTGTGTGTGTGTGTGTGTGTGTGTGTGTGTGTGTGTAGAGAGAGAGAGAGAGAGAGACAGAGACAGAGAGAGAGAGAGACAGACAGACACAGAGAGAGAGACAGAGACACAGAGAGAGAGAGACAGAGAAACAGAGAGACATACTGAGACAGAAACAGATACAGAGACATACTGAGACAGACACAGAGACAGAGACACACACAGAGACACAGAGACAAAGACAGTGACAGAGAGACACAGAGAGACACAGACACAGAGAGACACAGACACACAGAGACACAGACACATAGACACACACACACACACACAGAGAGAGAGAGAGAAAGAGAGAGAGAGAGAGAGAACTTGAACTTGTTGGGCATTACCAGGGAAAACCATGATCCAAACATTTTTTGGATCAGAATAAATCTCAAATACTGCCTTAAAACAACCCTCAAATTATTTATATCACTATCCGATTATATGCTTTCTATAGAGGCTAGGAGAGTCACAGATACAAATAAATTGAAAGTAAGAAGGAAAAGACTTAGCATGCTTTGGTAATGCTAAGACTTGTGGGATGGCTAGCTACATTGTTAACACAAAAATAGGACTGAAGGACAAAACTGTTCTATATTTGTGGTGACATGTCATTTCAATGAGAGACCCCTAAAGCCATTGAGTAGTATGCAGTATTTATGAATGAATCATACAGTGTGGCCATCATATCTTGACAAAGTTATTGGAAATGTTTATTGCACTGTTGTCAAATCAAGGTGGGCTCAATCAATGCCATCATATTATGGTACTCATAAAGTATCAGTACCATGGAAAAACCCTTAGAGAAGTACCTACTCTGATCTATGTCCAACTTTTCTTTGGTAGGTACACAGTGCAAAGAAGAATGGCTTCTGCTATATACAGGCAGATTTAATCCCAGCTCTTGTCCCCAACAAGGTCCCCTCTCCATATCCCACACACAGCTGCTCACTACATTTACTGTCCAAGAAGCTCTTGCTTATTTAATTGCCATTTTTACCAAGAAACCATTTTCAAATTGAAAGCCTTTTTACTTTTTATATCATGCCCAGTGAGAAATAAAACTTCCTTTTGAAGTTGATGAGCTATTTTGAATCAAGGTGTTGGTATAAAGATATAAAAGACTAAGAAATCTCCTTTTATTCTGATAAGGAAAATGTATATAAAGTATAATATGGGCATATGAGCTTGCTGATATATTTTTTCTTTTCTTTTATTGGATATTTTCTTTGTTTACATTTCCTGGTTTCCCCTTTGGAAACACCCTATCCCATCCCTCCTCCCCCTGCTTCTATAAGAGTGCTTCCTCACCCACCTAACCACTCCCTCCCAACTCCCCGCCCTGGCATTCCCCTACACTGGGGCATTGAGTCTTCACAGGACCAAGGCCTTCTTCTCCCATTGATGCCAGACAAGGCCATCCTCTGCTACATATGCAGCTGGAGCCATGGATTGCTCTATGTGTACTCTCTGGTTGGTGGTTTAGTCCCTGGGAGCTCTGGGAGGTCTGGTTGGTCTGGTTGGTGTGGTTGGTCTGGTTGGTTGATACTGTTGTTCTTCCTAGGGAGTTACAAACCCTTTCGACTTCTTCAGTCCTTTCTCTAACTCCTGCACTAGGGACCCCATTTTCAGTCCAATGATTGACTGCAAACATTCATCTCTGTATTTGTCAGGCTGAGGCAGAGCCTCTCAGGAGACAGCTATATCAGGCTCCTGTCAACATGCACTTCTTGACATCTGCAATAGTGTCTGGGTTTGGTGACTGCATTTAGGTTGAATCCCAGGTGGGGCGGTCCCTGAATGGCCTTTACTTCAGTCTGCTCCACACTTTGTCTCCATATTTCCTTCTGTGAGTATTTTGTTCCCAATTCTAAGAAGGACTGAAGCATCTACACTTTGGCCTTCCTGCTTCTTGAGCTTGTGGTCCATGAACTGTATCTTGGATAGTCTGAGCTTTTGGGCTAATATCCATTTATCAGGGTGTGTATATCATGTGTATTCTTTTATGATTAGGCTACCTCATTCAGGATGATATTTTCTAGTTCCATCCATTTGCCTAAGAATTTCATGTAGTCATTGTTTTTAATAGCTGAGTAGTACTCCATTGTGTAAATGTACCATATTTTCTGTATCCATTCCTTTGTTGAAGGGCATCTGAGTTCTTTCCATCTTCTGACTGTTATAAATAAGGCTGCTATGAACATAGTGGACCATGTGCACTTGTTATATGTTGGAACATCTTTTGGATATAAGCCCAGGAGTGGTATATCTGAGTCCTCAGACAGTACTGTATCCAATTTTCTGAGGAACTACCAGACTGATTTCCACAGTGGTTGTACCAACTTGCAATCCCACCAACAATGAAGAAGTGTTCCACTTTTTCCACATGCTCGCCAGCATCTGCTGTCACATGAGTTTTGATCTTAGCCATTTCTGACTGGTGTGAAGTGGAATCTCAGGATTATTGTGATTTGCTTTTTCCTGATGACTAAGGATGTTCAACATATTTTAAGTGCTCCTCAGCCATTTGGTATTCCTCAGTTGAGAATTCATTGTTTAGCTCTGTACCCCATTTTTAATAGGGTTATTTGATTTTCTGCATTCTAACTTCTTGAGTTCTTTGTGTATATTGGATATTTGCCCTCCATTGGAAGTAGGATTGGTAAAGATCTTTTCCCAATCTGTTGGTTGCTCTTTTGTTCTATTGACAATGTCCTTTGCCTTAGAGAAGCTTTGCAATTTTATAAGCTCCCTTTTGTTAATTCTTGGTCTCTGAGTATAAGCCTTTGGTGTTCTATTCAGGAAAATTTCCCCTGTGCCTATGTGTTTGAAGCTCTTCCCCACTTTCTTTTCTATTAACGTTTGAGAGTGTATCTGGTTTTTATGGAGGTACTTGCTCACTTGGACTTGAGCTTTTGCAAAAAGGTGATAAGGTCAATTTGCATTCTCCTACATGCTGACCTTAAGTTGAACCAGCACCATTTGTTGAAAAATCTGTTGTCCACCTCCCACTGGATGGTTTTAGCTTCTTTGTCAAAGTTCAAGTGACCATAGGTGTGTGGGTTCATTTCTGGGTATTCAGTTCTATTCCATTGATCTACCTGCCCATCTGTGTACCAATACCATACAGTTTGTATCACTATTGCTCTGTAACACAACTTGAGGTTAGGGATGTTGATTCCCCCAGAAGGTCTTTTATTGTTGAGGATAGTTTTCGCTATCCTGGGTTTTTTGTTATTCCAAATCAATTTGCAAATTGCTCTTTCTAACTCTATGAAGAATTGAATTGGAATTTTGATAGAGATTGCATTGAATCTGTAGGTTGCTTTTGACAAAATGGCCATTTTTACTATATTAATCCTGCCAATCCATGAGTATGGGAGGTTTTTCCTTCTTCTGAGATATTCTTCAACTTCTTTCTTCAGAGACTTGAAGTTCTTGTGATATAGATCTTTTACTTGCTTGGTTAGAGTAATGTCAAGTTATTTTATATTATTTGTGACTATTGTGAAGGGTATCATTTCCCTAATTTCTTTCTCAGCCTATTTATCCTTTGAGTAGCAGAAGAGTTGTTTGAGATAATTTTATATCCAGCTACTTTGCTGAAGTTGTTTATCAGCTGTAGGATTTCTCTAGTGGGATTTTTGTGGTCACTTAATTGTACTATCATATCATCTGCAAATAGTGATAATTTGACTTCTTCCTTTCCAATTTGTATCCCTTTGACCTCCTTTGGTTGTCTAATTGCTCTGGCTAGGACTTCGAGGACTATATTGAATAAGTAGGGACAGAGTGGGAAGCCTTTTCTAGTACCTGATTTTAGTGAAATTGCTTCAAGTTTCTCTCCATTTAGTTTGATGTTGGCTACTGGTTTGCTGTATATTGCTTTTACTATATTTATGTATGGGCCTTGAATTCCCAATCTTTCCAAGACTTTTACCATGCTGAATTTTGTCAAATGCTTTCTCATCATTTAATGAGATAATCATGTATTGTTTTTGAGTTTGTTTATAAAGTGGATTGCACTGATAGATTTCCATATATTCAACTATCTCTGCATCCCTGGGATAAAGCCTACTTGACCATGATGGATGAACGTTTTGATGTGTTCTTATATACGGTTTGCAAGAATTTAATTGAGTCTATGTGCATCGATATTCATAAGTGAAATTGGTCTGAAGATTCCTTTCTTTGTTAGGTCTTTTTGTGGCTTGGGTATAAGCATAATTGTGGCTTCATAGAATGAATTGGGTAGTCTTCCTTCTTTTTCTAGTTTGTGGAATATTTTGAGGAATATTGTTATTAGGTCTTCTTTGAAAGTCTGATAGAATTGTGCACTAAACCCATCTGGTCCTGGTTTTATTTTATTTATTTTATTCATTCATTCATTCATTCATTCATTCATTCATTCATTCATTCGTTTGTTTGTTTTGGTTGGGAGACTTTTAATGACTACTATTTCTTTAGGTATTATGGAACTGTTTAGATGGTTTATATGATTCTGTTTTAGCTTTGGTACCTGACATTTGTCTAGAAAATTTCCATTTCATCCAGATTTTCCAGTTTTGTTGAGTGTAGGCTTTTGTAATAAGATCTGGTGAATTTCTTTTTGTATTTTCAGTTTCTGTTGTCATCTCTCCCTTTTCATTTCTGATTTTGAAAATTTAAATACTGTCTCTGTACCTACTTGTTAGTCTGGCTAAATCTTAATCTGTCTTGTTGAAGATAGAGAGAATCACTGGTGCAGAAAATACCATAGAAAACATTGACACACAAAGAAAATGCACAATGCAAAACTTTCCTAACCCACAATATCCAGAAAATCCAAAAACCCAATGAGAAAACCAAATCTAAGGATTATAGATATAGAAGAAAGTGAAGATTTCCAACTTAAAGGGCCAACAAAACCAACTACATATCTTCAGCAAAATTATAGAAGAAAACTTCTCTAATGTAAAGAAAGAGATGCCCATGAATATACAAGAAACCTACAGAACTCCAAATAGACTGTACCAGAAAAGAAACTCCTTCTGTCACCTAATAATTAAAACACCAAATGTACAAAACAAAGAAAGAATATTAAAAGCAGTAAGGGAAAAAGGTCAAGTATCATATAAAAGCAGACCTATCAGAATCACACCAGAGTTTTCAACAGAGACTATGAAAGTTAGAAGACCCTGGGCAGATGTTATACAGACCCTAAGAGGACACAAATGCCAATGCAGTCTACTATATCCAGCAAAACTCTCAATTAACATTGATAGAGAAACCAATATAATCCATGAGAAAACCAAGTTTACAGAATATCTTTCTACAAATCCAGTCCTACAAAGGATAATAGATAGAAAACTCCAGCACAAGGAGGGAAATTACACCATACAAAAAGCAAGAATATAATCTCCTTGCAATGAAACCAAAAAAAGAGAGACACACAAAAATAATTCCACTTCTAACAACAAATAACAGGAAGCAATAATCAATTTTCCTTAATATTTCTTAACATCTGTGGACTCAATTCTGCAATAAAAAGACATAGACTCTCTATCTGGGTATGTAAGCAGGACCCAGCATTTTGCTGCATATAGGAAACATACCTCAATGACAAAGGCAGACACTACCTCAGCATAAAAGGCTGAAAAAATTTTTCTAAGCAAATGGTCCCAAGAAATGCTGATTGAACAACCAATAAAAATTATCAAACAATACAAAAAAAAATGTTTTCATTTTCCCTTTCAATTCTGACTCTGGTCTTATTTCTGCAAAGAAAGAAACTTATTTAGCTCAAAACACATTGTAATTACACACATTTCTCACAATGGACAGATCATGAAACAGAATAGTACACTGAGGCTAACAGAGCGTTATGAACCAAATAGCTAGTTTCTTTATCCCCTTCTCAGCACCTCTATAGTTCTCCAAAATTGACCATATAATTGGTCACAAAGAGGCTAGATACAAGAAAAATAATCCATTTTGGTTTCACGCTCTCTCAAAAATACCACTAATGATAAAATGGTCAAAGTGATTCTAGGGAACAAAATGTGAAATAGGCACTCTTTGTTTTCCACAAACTAGGATCTTATTTTCCTGGAGGAGAAGATATGTAATTGAAGCTTGTGGCTACATCTTTGGGTGGATTCACTTTTCAGTTTATAAATCCAATGAGCATACCCTTTAAACCCTTCAGGAGTCTAAACTTTTTTCATTAGTTTTCGTTCTATGGGACATTATTATAGAACTCTTTTGCCATTAGGAAACACAAATAAAAACCCAGATTTTCTTTGGATTTCTCAACAGCATCTTATTTTAATATACTTTAAACATTGATTTAAAACACAATGTGTTGCATATCTGATTGAACAACCAATAAACATACAGATTTAATTTTTATTTCATTAATTTGAGAATTAACGCTTTTCAAATTTTAGGTCCTAATCATATAAAAGTTTGGCTCAATAAACAGACAAAGAAAACTACATAAGAAAGTCTGACAGCTCTAGGCTCATGGTAACCAATCACCATGACAAATACCAGCGTTTGAAACAGTCATGAAACTCCCAGTTGGTTACCATGTTCATCCGACCTTCAGAATTTAATCATTTTGCTGTTTCAATGGGTGTACTGTGTGTTTGTTGATTATTCTGTGCATGAGAAAATGTGATTGAGCATTTTAAGAGCTGTGAAGAGCTTAAGACCCTATTCCTACTTCCAAGCTAGAAAGGTAGACACGCCACAGCTTCATGGATGCTGACAGAAGATAGGTAACTCCTGGATCAATGACAAAGGACACTTTTAGTAGCTGTAGCCACAGTCACCAGTATGTTCAACTATCAGTCCCAGAGCAGCCATTTCTGTAGCGGGATGTGCTAAGGTCCTTGACAGCTGCACAGTGTCAAGTTACACTGGAGAAACTCAGAGTTCATGGTAACAGGCTCCTCTGTGACAGCAGTAAACACTGCTACCTACTGCTCCAAAGCAGCCCCTTGCCTTTACTTGCCAGACGACCGGCAAACCTGCCACTTGGTTGGTCTGTCTCGGAGTTCCTTAGTCTTAAAGGCTATTCAATGTATACAGTCTGTTAGTGCCAGTAATTGGAAGATTGTATGAACACAGGACCCGGGTGATTGCCTCCTAAGGGAAGTCTGTTCAATAGGGCTCCTGGAGGTCTCCCTCCCAAGAGAAAACTCCTTGGGTATCATCTTGCTCATATGCTGTGTCTTGTCCAGGTTAAAATCTTTGAGCTTGCTCTTGGCAAGCAGAGATTTTCTGACTCATTGTCAAATGGTATTTTAGGACAATTATTGATTTTTCATGTTCCCTTCATTGCTTTCTTTTATCAACCCTCCTATTTCCTCTTGTTGAACTCTATTAGGAACTAGAGGTAGCTATATAGAAAGACCAAAATATCGATATTGTTAAAGTATGTCTGCCCACTGGCTTATTTCTGTAATATCTTTGGTATGTGTTGGTGGAGTTCAAGGTATAAAGGAATATTATCTTTTTCCATGTACAACACATAACTCCACATGATTGTAAAATTGTCTATGACTTAGTTTTATCCATATGATTGTGTTAATTGTTTAAGTATTGTTTCCATACACAATTCCAGATGCCTTAATAATACATACAACGTTTGAAGAAAAACTCTAAATCAACTATATCTGTGGTATTTTTTTAACTTCTTTTTGGGGATTAAATAGTATTCACTGCTCATCCTTTTCATAACATAATTTTACATTTTTATTCATCTTACCTTTTGCATTTGAGAGTTTTGCCTATACACATGTAGTACTCGTGGTGTCCTTGGAGATCATGTGAGGCAGTGGGTCCCATGGAATTAGAGTTAAGAAATGTTGTAAACCACCATGTTGATGCTGCGAACTCAGTAAAGATTTTCTTCAAGATGTAAATGCCCTTAACCAATAAGTGATCTGTCCAGCCCCTCATCTCTCATCTTAACTGCTTCCGAAAGTGCTTAATGTTCTTGAGACAGATACAGAGGTAGGCACAGAGAAAGAGATAGATACATAGAGAGATCTCTAATATTAACTTTCGGCAGAACCAACATGATGTTGCTACAGTTCTCTACTTTAATGTTAGAAACTTATGTTTGTTTGTTTGTTGTAATTACTACATTTTAGAGAGGGAGAAACTTTGGGATTTTTGTAGATACTTTTGTTTAAAGTTCTGCTTATTAATTTAAGGGTTTTCATCCTTAACGGTGATTATTTAGGTCTGATTAGCCATATTTTTATTTCCTAGTTCCTCCAACATTTATTAATTAGATTCCTATCAATAATTATTGTTCATTACTCTTTTTTTCTAAGACAGGGTCTCACTATGTAGCTCTGGCTGTCCTGGAACTCATTATGAAGATAAGACTGAACTTGAATTGACAGAAATTCCCCTGCCTCTGCCTTTCAAATGCTGGGATTGAAGGTGGTATCCCTATGCTTAGCCGTTACTCTTTCCTTACTTATATTTGTATGATATCAGGGATGTTTTTAGATTCCAATATTTTATTCATATTGCTACTTATTTTGTTACTCAATTTGTTCCAAGTTTGGTCATAGGTCATATTATTTAGTCGGCTTATATATCCTATATATGTAATGTGCTCATCATTAATTTAAAAAAGTGGGAATAAATAATGCATAATGAAACACTTGGCATCAAATCTTTGTAGGATTGGTTGAAGCATCAAAGACTATCCAAGGAATTCCTTGGGTTCACAAGATTTCAAAATAGAGCAAATGAAAATGAATTAAAATGTTACTATGGAAAACAGAATGAAA
This sequence comes from Rattus rattus, assembly GCF_011064425.1. Taxonomy (NCBI): domain Eukaryota; kingdom Metazoa; phylum Chordata; class Mammalia; order Rodentia; family Muridae; genus Rattus; species Rattus rattus. The sequence goes on from NC_046156.1 coordinate 177,799,815, forward strand.
AATGTTAGAAATAATATTGAAAACAATAATATAGAAAATCCAGAAATAAAGGTGATATTAGAAATAAGAACAACAACATAATAAATATGTTGAGGTGGTAGAAATGCAAAGTGGAGGAATTTAATTGATATAGTTGGTTTGTAAAGAAAACATGAGTATTTAAATAGAAATGTGAAAAAATGGTTTCTTTTGCACAGTGACATAATGAAGAATTTTCTGTTTTTTATTTTGTTGTTACTCATCTGCATTTAATTGTTTTTTATTTTGGATATTGTTTTACTGTATCATAAAAATATAATAATCATTTTACTTTTATTAATACATACTACAGTTGAATATTCCAGAAAGGATAGCTCTTAGACTCTCCATAATTTATATTATATTAAATATGCTTACAATGGAGTCTCACCATATTTTTATTAATTATGTTCTTTCTAAATATTCTTTATAAGCACTGAACTGAGGACTAAGGGCTATTGAGCTGTTGCGTCGTAGGGGAAATTATGAAATTAGATTTCTGCCAGATTCCAGCCACAAGATTTACCTCAACTGATCACGATATGGCCTTGTGTGATTTCTATGTAAAGAACCTTATTTAATAAACAGTGTCGGCTTATTAACTTTGAATAAGGGCAATACTCTCATATCTGAAGTAAGTTTTGAAGTGCACTTATTTGGGGTTGGAGAGATGGCTCAGTGGTTAAGAGCATTTGCTGATTTTGCAGTGAACTGTTGTTCATTCCCCAGCACCCACATTAGATGACTCACAGCCAGTGTTTCTCTACATCCAGGACACCTGACTCCTTTGCCATCTGGCTTCTGAGGGCACTTTCATACACAGGTGCACATATGCACATAGACAGGCCCCTGTACACAAAATAAAATCTTAAAAATACCCTTGGACTTTCTCATTAAAGTACACAATAGCATTTTAGATTTATGAACTCTGTGCAGTCCTTCATGAAATGTTTGGAGGTATTCTAAACATCAAAGTCAACAACAGAAGCAAAAAGTCCACTCCCTTCCCAAAGAGACAGTCTCTGAAAATAGGTTTACTTAATAAAAGTTTTGCTTTAAATTTTTTCTGTTATTTTTGAGATTAAAATATAATTATATCTTTCCTCCATTCCCTTTCTTCCCCTTCAAAACCTCTCAAAGATAATTGTAGTTCCGACCACTTGTCAATAAGTCAATAAAGTTCTCTATGCACCAGACAGAGACCATTATAAAAATACCACAATCTATCAATGTGCAGTGTTGTCAAGCTCAGTCCCAACTGATACAACTTCTGTACTTGTTTACTTTTGAAGAGCTAAAATAAAGCTGCCTATCGCCTTGTCTGACTTCAGTTGGGAATGTGAGCATGAAACATTTCAAATGTTTTTGCTGATACAAATATGTCTACCAACGTCCTCGTAAGCATCTTAATGTTGGGGTTACAAGTACATGACTGCGATTGTGAAATCTATAAATAGTTAGAATAGAGCATAGCATGAGACATGCTGATTTTCAGATTCTTTTAGGGCATCACCAATTAGCAAATTATAATTGAGGGAGCTTCCCAAGTTGTCTTACTTCCCTGGGAATCCTAATGAACATTGCTGTCTGGATTGTTGCCTTCGCTTACAAGAGCTCATTACTTCAGCCCTTTTAAGACCCTGGCTTCATAAGATTCTTAATGATTTACTTTACAGTAAACAGCAAAAGGCAAGCAAACGAGACTGTGCTTTGAAGTTGGGAGTTTTACATGTCCTTAAAGGTGTGTGAAAGGCTGGAAAATAGAGTGTTAACTGTGTTTTGAATATCACTTAGAGCAGAGGTCTTCAACTTGTGGGTTTTGACCCCTTTGAAAAACCTTGATCTCCAAAAATACAATTCATTATAATTCATAACAGTAGCAAAATTACAGTTATAAAGTAGCAGCAGTTATGTTTGGGAGGTCTCTACAATGCAAGGAACCGAGTTAATGGGTGGCAGTGTTAGGGAAGTTGAGAATCACTGACTTAGATACTGAAGTACATTCCCTTACCCATTCCAGAACAGATAATGAAACAGAACTTGAAGAAAATTTGTTTTGAATGAGTTCCTGCTAAGGTCTACAGACATATTTTATGAATAAAGCGACATATATTAAAAAATACCTCTGAAATTATGTAAATACAAACAAACACCAAGCAAACAAAAAAAAAACAATAACAAAAAATCCTCCAAGTAGCACAAAAGCACAAAACTAAGTTGTGTTTTAACAGTTCACTTTGCTAAGGTTGCTTCAAGTTTTAGACCCTGTTCTGTAAAATATGGAATCGTAATATTGTATTTGTTAAAAATTTTAATCTTTTTCGAAATTATAATAAGACCCAAATATCTTGTTTCATCAAAAAGTTCTAGTTTTGGTAACTGCACTTGAGTGTAAGTTATTTGTGTCCCACAATGCTTCAGGATTCGCTTAGCATGCTTTGATCTAATTTGGTGCCACAACATCGCTTTCTGTACTACAAGGTTGAAAGAAGTCAATTGTTTTTCTTAAGTTTTTCCACTTCTAATCTTTTCTCATATATTTGGAATTGCCTTTATTAGTGAGCAGTTAGGATATACTACAGAAATTGAAACAAACAAACAAGTCATCTACATTTTTTTTCAGAAAATGATCTATGCATTTATTTCCCGAATTAAGAATGCCCCCAGGATAAATGTGTTTAGTGGGGAAATGTGAAATCTATTTGTTTTCCCTTTATGAAATCACTTTTGGATTTGTTTTTAAAGTGTTCTTTAATTACTAGTCATGAACCATGAATGCTTTAGGAAGGGAAAAGATCCGATTATTGTTTAGGCTAAAAAAAAGCCCTGGGAGATGAAGAATAAATCAAGTCGGCTACCCCACGAGAGTCAGTCAATTATTGCTTAGAAGGGCTAAGTAGAGCCCTCAAGCAGAGGATAAGCTAATGTCTTTGCTACAGAACCCAGTGTACTTTTGTATTGGTTTTATATAGCTTTGGGTGGTGTGAAAGCTATTTTTCCCCTCTGAAATAAGTAGAGAGAACATACTGGTATATAGTAGAAAAACAGTTAACATCTTTACATTGCCATTGAATGTACTCAAATCCAATTAATATCTCTTTTGTAAATTGAACACTGTCAACCTTAAAGGGGATAGTTTAATGCATTGCAAGTTTTAAAGCTCACAGAAACACTTTTATTTAGAACCTTGGTTGTTTATTCCCTCTTCAGTGCTTAGTCCAATGAGTTGCAAAGGTTTTCCAAAGGACTGGGAACAGATCCGAATAGCAGCTTCCAAGTCTTTCTTGAATCTCATGAGTGTTGCGTACAAAGAATTAGGTATCCCTGGATCCCATTCGCAGTCTTGCTTTACTTCACTAGCAATCGGGAAGGGATCATGTGAGATGCTGTCAACACCAGCATGACCAATATATCACTGTGGAATAGGCTTATGACCTTGGTCAACTTTTCTTGGCAGTCCAACATTCTCAAATATCTGCCAGATTGCGGGTCTACTGACAGTGCCAAATGCTTTCATTATGTCACCACAGAACACTGGGTGATCTTCTTTATATTGGGCTGCTGAACTCCCATTTGGAGTCAGACAAAGAATGTGAGGCCTTGAGGAGGCCTAAGAAATGTCTGATCTGAGTGTCACAGTGTTTGAGGAAGTGGAGGTCTCTTTGGGGAGAGTCAGTTGCCCAAAAACGCAAAACAAGTCAGTCCATCGGGCTTGAGTTCCTTCTGTGATGATTTTTTTCCACGATGCAAAAAAAATCATTCAACTTTGTCAAGCAGAGGCAAAAGAAATGAGGAATGATTGCAAGAGTCAAGCAATGAGACATAATCTATTATTTTTCTTCCTCAGCTATACCTTTTAAAGTCTGTTGTTCTTTAGCATTTTTATAAGTTTGATTAATGTTCATTTTTCCAGTGTTTTTCTCTGAGATAATATTAACATAGTGAACTGGAGAGATACTAAGCACAAAGTCTGAGATTTGTACAAATACATACAGTCATGCGTGGATGAGTCAAATCAAGAAAGGCACAAAAGTGTTTATTTTACCACAGAAAGCTAACATGCACCTCGTACTATCAGTTTGTACCTTGTAGCCCTGCCAGGAACAATTCTGCTTTGATTTCTGTCAGTGTTGATTGTTTTTGTTTGTTTCAGGACTGCATGTAAATGAAGTTACATTGTTTAGTCTTTTATGTCTGGCTTCTGCTTAACAAATATGTCTGAAATTCCTCGAGTTGATGCTATGTCTAGTTGGTTCACTATCATCACTGCATGATATTTCTACGATTGTTTACTAAGTCAGTTGATAACTACTTGTATTATGAGCATTCTTGTTCAGAGCCTCCTGATTACATATGCATATTTCATTTTGAGAATATATGTAGGAAGAGAAATGATGACACAAGTTATGTGTCTTTTGATCTTCTTAGATCTTGACCTTCAGTCTCCCATAATGAGAATTTCTTTTTTTTTTATTGGTTATTTTGCTTATTTACATTTCAAATGTTATCCCTCTTCCAGTTTCCTCTTTGAAACTCCCCCTCTCATTCCCCTCCCCACTGTCTTCACAGGGTCCTCCCCTCCCCCACTCCTGACCCACCATGCTAGCATTCCCCTGCACTGGGGCACTAAGCCTTCATGGGACTAGGGGCCTCCCCTCCCTTTGATGCCAGACAAGGCCATCCTCTACTACATATGCATCTGGAGCCATGTCCCTCCATGTGTACTCTTTGGTTGGTAGTTTAGTCCCTGGGAACTCTGGGGTATCTGGTTGGTTGATATTGTTGTTCTACTTATGGGGTTGCAAACCCCTTCAGCTCCTTCAGTTCTGACCCTAACTCCTCCGTTGGGGTCCTCCTGCTCAGTCCAATGGTTGGCTGCAAGACTCCGCATCTGTATTGATGAGGCTCTGGTAGAGCCTCTCAGGAGATATCCATATCAGGCTCCTGCCAACAAGCATAGTGAGAATTTCAATGACTATATTTTGTTCAAATTTGGTATTACTCTTAGTTTTATACATTCTCATCAGTGTGTGGTAATAGCTCATTAAAGTTTTGGGCTATATTTCTTCCATACATAATGATGTTGAAGTCATTTTATATTTGTGTATATACATGTGGTACACAGTTACACAGTACCACATGTATATATATGTACAAGTGTTCTGTCACTGACCTTTATTTTACTTATTTGTGACTTAGGGTTCATATTAGGTGCAAGCATGCATGTGTGCATGCCGGAAATCAACATCTATGGCTATTCTGTGGGGGACTTGTCTTTTGATTTTTGAGACAGGAACTCTCATTTGTGTCTCTGGCTTGCTAATGAGACTTGGCTGGTTCACCAAGGAGTCTCAGCTGTCTACTGTGCCTGCCTCCCCAGCCCCGGAATGACAACACTCTACTAAGCTTGGATTTTTACTTAGGTGCTGGGGATCAAACCAGTTCCTCTCATTTGTATGGTGAGTACTTTACTGATTGAGCCACTTTTTATTTTATTATTTTGTACTATCTTACTTTATATTTTAAGGCAGGCTCCCAGTAAATTGTTGAGGAAAACTTTGAAATTGCTCTGTAGTCCAGGCAGACCTTGAACCTGTAATCCTTTTGAATAACCAAGATTATAAGCTTGTACCCTAGGTAGGGTGCTAGTATTATTTTAATAATTAGATTTGGTGGTTCTCATTCAACTTTTGTAATTGTGTAACCTATTAGAAGGAGGCAAAAATGACTCCCCTTTCATAGCTGTGAGAAAAACTTTGTATTCCTATACGTGCTACTCTATTTCCTTTCCTATGTTGTTTGATACATTTATTACTGCTAAATCCATCAGAATGGCCCAGGTCAAAAACTCAAGCAAACAGCCCGTGTTGGCAAGGATGTGGAGAAAGGGGAACACCTCCATTGCTGGTGGGATTATGAACTTGTACAACCACTCTGGAAATCAAGATGGCAGTTTCTCACAAAATGGAAATAGTTCTACCTGAAGACCCAGCTATACCCAAAAGATGCCTCACTACATCATAAACACACATATTCCACCATGTTGATAGCAGCTTTATTTATAATAGCCAGAAACTGAAACAACAAGGTGTCCCTCAACTGAAGAATGGATTCAGAAAATGGATTCATTTACACAATGGAATGCTATCTGTCTATTATAAACAAGGACATCATGAATTTTGAAGGCAAATGGATGGAACTACAAAATATCATCCTGAGTGAGGTAATCCAGACCCAAAAGGACATGCATAACAGGAGCCTAGCATAACTGTCTCTGAGATGCCCCATTCAGCAGCTCACTGAAACAGATGCAGATTCCTACAGCCAAACATTGGACAGTGTTTCGGATGTATTATGGAAGAGTTTCAGGAAGGACTGAAGGCCTTGGGGGATAAGAACTCTGAAGACCAACAGAGTCAGTTCACCTGGATTCTTGGTTCTCAGAGACAGCTATCAACCAAAGAGCTTACAACCTTCTCATACCTAGCACGCATGTAGCAGAGGTGCAGGTCAGTGTCCTTGTGGGTCCTCCAACAATAGAAACAAGGTCAGTCCCAAAGCTGTTGCCTGTCTGTGGAATCTATTCCCCCAGATTGGGTGCCTAGTATGGTTTCAGTGGGAGAGGATTCACCTAATATCTCAAAGACTTAATGTGCTAGGGTGTGGGGAATACCTAGGGTTCCCACCCCATCAGAGGAGAAAGGGATTGGGGAGGAACTCTCTGAGGGGAACCGTGGGGATGGCAGCAATCGAATTCAAAATGATTAAATAAATAAATTAATGGAAAGAAGAAATATAAAGCTGGAAAATGCTAATTAAATACAATTTCATTCACCATTTGGATAATACTGTGACTTTTTAAACTAATTTTAGAGCTGTTTACTTGGGAAATGGCATTGAATATTGTGAGGAGGAATTCTTGAGTAAAGATATCACATAAAAATGGAAGAAGAAATCCTTAGGATACAAGCAACATGTTGCCTTTCCAAAGTCACTTAAAGCCTACAAATTTTATGAAAGAAAGTGCCAAATTGTTGTAAACTGACTGGGGATAGAATAGGAAAGATTTAAGCCACCAAGACTTCCACCCTTTCCTAGGGTGGAACTTAGGAAATAAGTCAAAGGATGGATTTGAATGGAAGTTGGTGAGATAGTCTTGTTTTGTTTTGTTTTCCTTTTCTTTTTTTCCCTTTTTTTTTTTTTTTTTTGGAGCTGGGGACCGAACTCAGCTAAATCCCCAACCCTGGTGAGATAGTCTTATCAGTAGAGACACACAAGGGATGGAATCAATGAGAAAAGAAAACAGTATTACAATTCTCCAGTCAAGAGGTAATACAATTGATGAAGTTGGACATGGTGGCATACACTGTAATGATCTTGTCACTTGAGAGGCAGAGCAAGAAGATTATCAGTTTGATGTACTCTTAGGCTTCAACAACAGCAGCAATTGTTGATTTGGGACAACAGAGAAAGAAGAGAGATATTATGATTATTTCAGATGATTTATGGGAAAAAACAAGCATTAAAGTATGATTATTAAGGTAGCAGGCAAAGAAATATAGAAGAAAAGTAGAGTAGGGAAATAATTACTATAGAAATGTGCTATGCTCCCACTATTGTCTTAGTTAGGGCTTTCATTGTTGTGGACAGACACCGTGACCTAGGAAACACTTTTAAAGGACAACATTTAATTGGGGTTTACAGGTTCAGAGGTTCAGTTAATCATCATCAAGGAGGGAGTATGACAGCTTCTAGGCAGGCATGGTGCAGAAGGAACTGAGAGTTCTACATCTTCATCCAAAGGAAGCCAGGGGAAGACTGTCTATCAAGTGGCTAGGATCAAGTGGCTAGGAGGAGAATCTCAAAGCCTAACCTCACAGTGACACACTTCCTACAATAAGGCCACACCTACCCCAACAAGGCCAAATCTTGTAATAATGACACTCCCTGGGCCAACCATATTCAAATCTCCACATACTATAGATTTGTAAATGCTCATATTGTCAAAATTCCTGATAGAGGCATTGCCAGACAAGTTTCTTATTGCGGCCCAAGGTAGCTAATATGAGACTTATAACTAATCAGAATGTCAAAAACAAGTGATGGTGAAGTGCTTGTGTCAAAAGGAGACATTCATAGTAATGCCCTCTCAGTGGCAGAAAAAATGTAAAAGCCAGAGAATGGGAGGTGTACAGTAAAAGACATCTTCTGACTATGATATAGTCACCATAGTCATGAGCTCACATAGTTGTAGTTACAAGACCAACAAAAGTTTGGGACTGTGAACATTTCATGAGGGCTAAGCAGAGAGACTTCAGGCCAACCTTCCAGGGTCAATTGACAGCCAATGAATGGTTTCTATGGGTTAGTGTTACTTTCTTCCATGGTGTAGCCACTGATGAGATACCTAATGGCTTCAGGGGGGAGGGGGCTGTCATTTTCTTCAGTGGTGTGACCACTGATAAAGTTGCCTATGCTCCAGAAGATAAGCTCCCACCCATGATCATGTAGGCAACTCTACTTGAACTTGGTGGTTCACAGAGAGGAAGAAGACAGAAAAGGAGAAGAGATATAATCTGGGAAAAGAAGGGTTCATAGGAGAGGGAAATGGGATGAGAAAGGGTAATTGATAATGAATATATGTATGAAACTATGAAAGAATAAAAATAGGTAAAACTACCTAATTTGGTGGCACAATAGGGTATGGACTAGTGTTTCTCACCTCTACTAATAATGAAGCCATTTAATGAAATTCCTCATGTTGTGGTGACCCCAAACCATAAGTATATCATTGCTACTTCATAACTGTAATTTTTCTACTGTTCTAACCGAAAATGTAACTATCTGTATTTTCTGACGGTTTTAGGTAATCAAAGGGGTCACACAGGTTGAGAACTTCTACTATAGACAGGAAAAATAAATAAAAGGAAAAACATGAGCTGGTCTTAGTATTTGGACTTGGCAGAAATATTAAGAATTCCAATGTCACTACTTCCCAGCTGTATGACATTAATCATATGGTACAGCTTCACCAAGCCTTTCCGAATTCACTTTCCTCATATGCCAAAATGGAGCTGAAGGCCCTGCCCCAAAGGCTTATTCTGAGGATTATGACTTAGAATATGTAAATGTACTCAAGACTTTGAGGTTTGGGGTTCTGGAATATTCGATGAGCCAACAGAGCACTTTCAACTGGTTTTTGGTTATTTTGAACAATCGATCAGGTTATTACTGTTGTGAAGTTTTATCATTGAATTTCTCTAACTTTAAGTACTGTAGATAAAGCTAAAATGAGTATCTTTGTGCCTAATATTGTAAATTTATTAATGATGCTCTTCACTTTCCACAAATACTTATTAGAGGAAGAAAGACAAATCGGATGAATAACTCCCGGTCAAATTCCGGGAGATTTATTCCTGGAATAAACAATACTTTATTTCTTTGCACATTCCAGAATACTGCGTAAGCTCCAACCGTATTAAAGAGATGAGAAGTTGAAACCCTAATTTGTTCATCTTCCAACATTTTCCGGCCTGTGATCTATCTTTGGATCAGCAATAATTGCCTGGACAGCTATTATAGCTTCATTAATTTTTGTTTGTATTCTGTGTTCTTTATTCAGAGATGGAAGAAATGCATCTTCTGTGTCAGAATCTCAATACATTTGTCTAAACTTAACTGCCTCTGCTATAAACACCCAGATATGAAATCCAAACCACAGTAGAGACTTCTGTGTAGTTGCTGGGGCAACAAAACTGAAATTCAATCTAAACCATTATGCCAACTTCAAAACCCAGGACTCTTTATTTATGATGAAATGTACTTTTAAGCTGCATTGTCAATATATATTGACAATATTATATTAAGTATAATGTATAATATAGACAATATCATAATATAATATTGCCATAAATGTGAATTTTTTCAGTACTACTTTCTTTAATAGAACATATAAAGTTTTCCTTAAGAAAGTTTTTGTCCTCTACTGATCTGTCATCACAAAGGTGCAGTTAGATGCATGAAAATGACCTGTTCACTTCAGCACAGGAAAACAATTGTTGCATATGTCTTTTAAATTGTCTCTCTGGGGGTCTGATACTTTGGTCTTAATACAATGGCTAGTTTGGGTATTATTACTACTGTTGAATCAAATATAATTCTGACATATGTGAAATGTTACATGATGTTGTGTAGTGTCTTTATGTTAAGCTATATTCATCTTCTTTCCATGCATTCACTTCAGGTGTGTGAGTGTGAGTGAGTGTGTGTGTGTGTGTGTGTGTGTGTGTGTGTGTGTGTGTTGGTGGAGGAAATGGTTTTATTCAAGTCTAGACACCAGAAAATGACTTAGAGGCTATCTGCCTTACAGAAAGATTGCTTATATTTTCTATTATTATTGTTGTTGTCATTGTTATTATTATTTAACCTTTCTTACACTCCAGTCATTATCCCCCTCCTGATCCTCCCTCTTACTGTTCCTCATCCCATTCTTTCCCCCCCTCTCACCATCGCCTTATCTCCAAGAGGATGTCCCAGACCTCCCCACACCCTGGGGCCTCAAGTCTCTTGAGGGTTAGGTTTGTTTTCTCTCACTGTATGTGTGTTGGGAGTCCTCATATCAGCTAGTATATGCTGCCTGGTTGGTGGCTCAGTGTCTGAGAGATCTGGGGGTCCAGGTTAGTTAGTTAGTCTTCCTGTGGGGTCCTCCTTCTCCTCACCTTCTTCCAGCTTTAGCCTAATTTGACCACAGGGGTTCCTGGCTTCTGTCCAAAGTTTGGGTGTAAGTATCTGCATATGACTCTTTCAGCTGCTTGTTGGGCCTCTCGGAGGGCAAACATGCTAGGGCTCCTCTCTGTAAGCACACGAGTGTATCAATAATAGTGTCAGGCCTTGAGCCTCCCCTTGAGCTGGATAATAATTTGGGTCAGTCAATGAATCGCCTTTCCCTCAGTCTCTTCTCCATTTTTGTCCTTGCAGTTCTTTTAGGCAGGAACAATTCTGGGTCAGAGTTTTTGACTGTGGGATGGCAACCCCATACCTCCACTTGATGCCTTGTCATTCTACTGGAGGTAGACTCTATGAGTTCCCTCTCCCCACTGTTGGACATTCCATCTAACGTCTCGCCCTCTGAGTCTTGAGCACCTCTCACCTCCCAGGTCTCTGGTACATTCTACAGGGTGCCCCCACCTCCTATCTGCTGGGTTATCTGCTTCCATTCTTTACGCTTGGCCTTCGGGATCTACCCTGTCCCCCCAATACCTGATCATGTTCCTTTTTTCCCCTCTGTGTTCTCTCTCCCATCCAAAGGAGAGATAATCTCAAGGGTTCATTCAGCAGTGGCTGAGAGATTCTATTCCTTGGTAATGTTTTCTGTTCTCCCATATCTTCTTTAAAGCTCTTTTATTTTTTGATCTAGACCTTTATCTTCTCATTTTCTATGTTACAGTTATTTAATGGTGACAAGGATAATAGCATAATAGTTGGCATTTTAGTTTTATTTTTAGTGCCTCCCCAGATACTTATTAACATTATCTTCTTTGGAGCTTTGTGCTATAAGAACCATTCTTATGTCCAAGGGAAAGCAAAGGTATAGTCAAGCTAAGGAGAACACTCCAGGTTGCTTATTTTGTAAATTGCAGAGTCTAGGCTGGAGCATCTGAATAATAATCTTACTGTGTTGCTTATATATACAATATTAACAGAATATTACATTGTCTTTCTCTAACCTGCAGAAGGTTAAAATTTCCTATAGAGATCCATGAACTACTTCAAATAGTTTCATATCTATAATATTATTAATAATTTAACATTAAGGCCCTTTTATAATTTCATTTTGTTGTTGTAAAAAAAGACCTTGACAAAAAGCAGCTTATGGAAGAAAAGGGCTTATTTTAGCTTATAATTCCATCATTATGGGGAAGTTAAGGAAACAGCTAGTGATGTCACATACACAGTCAAGAGCAGAGAGAATTGAATGCACCTATTCTCACTGGGGAGGGTCTTCACATCAATTAATTGTCATCCTTCCATAGACATGCCTACAGGCCAAGTTTTTTCTAATGTAGAGAACCCTTCACTGAGACTCTTCCAGGGGCTCTCAGGTGGTATAAATTTGACAACATAAATGCAGATTTCTTCACTTTTAATATTGTGGGATCCTTCAAAATTGTTTTAAGTTTGATGTTAAGGTTTGGACTTCACATATCCTTTACTGGCTCCTGGGTTTACTTACAGCTTTATGATAAGTCTTTGGGACTTCAGTGAAAGTAATTTAGGAAGTTGGGTGCCCCAATTTGAAGGGATTACTGTACCCTGGCTGCACTCTCTTTTATCTTCCTTCTGTGTCCTGGCTACCATCAGGTGAGCAGTTTTTTTCTTCCCCATGCTACTTACTAGTCATGCTGCCTCATCAAAGGGACTGGGAATCTCTGGTTGAAATTCCTAAAACCGAACCAAGGCAAATCTTTCCTCTTTAAAATTCCTTATATCAGGTATTTTGTACCAGTAATTGAACACTAACACAAGGTTTAAATAACACACACACACACACACACACACACACACACACACACACACACAACACACATGTTAATTTTTCAAATTATAGTGATTCCTTCTGGTCTGCATTCTATCAGCACTTGGGGCGCCCATGCTGCCTCCTCACAGCCCTGCCTGTCTTCAGGAAGTCTGCTCCTAACCAGGAACACAGGTGAGACCCATTCCCAATACCTTACCTGCTGTAACCCCACAGAGCTTAGTGCAGACATGGACTTTACTCCTGCTTTGTCCAAACTCCAACTCCTTTCCTGTTGGCATCTTTCACCTGAACTCTGTTATCTGCAAGTTACCCTCCAACCCCACAGAGATGCCAGATCAGACTACTGTACCCAACAAACCTCTCAACCACAATAGATGGAGAAACCAAAATATTCAAAGACAAAACCAAATTTAAACAATATCTTTCTACTAATCCAGCCATGCAGAGGATACTAGAAGGAAAACTCAAACATAAGGAAGGGTAAGTACACCCAAGAAAACACAGAGAAATTAAGCATCAACCTAAAAGAAGAAAATCACACACACATACACAGCATCACCTCCAACAACAAAATAACAGGAAGTAACAACTATTTATTATTAATGTCTCTCTACATCAATGAACTCAACTCCCCAATAAAATGACACAGGCTAACAGACTGGACACATAAACAGGAGCCATCATTCTGCTGCATACAAGAAACACATCTTAGTAACAAAGATAGATACCAATTCTCACAGAAAAAAGGGCTGAAAACCATTTTCCAAACAAACGGACCCAAGAAACATGCTGAGTAGCCAAAGGTAGTCATAAGAGATGGGAAAGGACACTTCATACTCATCAAAGGAAAAATCCAACCAGATGAAGACTCAATTATAAGCATCTCTGCCCCAAGTGCTAGGGAACCTCACATTCATGAAAGAAACTCAAAACACATTGAATCCCACACAAGAGCTGGGGAGAGTTCAACACCCTACTCTCACAAATGAACTAAACAGAGACAAAATGACACAGATGTTATGAACCAGATGGATTTAAGAGGTATCACAATATCCACTCCAAAACAAAAGAATATGCCTTCTCAGTACCTCACAGAGTTTTCTAAATGGATCATATACTTGAACACAAGGCAAGCCTCAACAGATACAAGAAGATTGAAATAACCCTTGCATCTTATCAGTTCACCATGGATTAAAGCTGGACTTCAAATTACTACAGAAATAACAGATAGCCACACAGTCATGGAAACTAAACAACTCCCTACCAACGATCACTTAGTCAGAGAAGAAATAAAGAATTTCTAGAATTCAGTGAAAATGAAGGCACAACATACCAAGACTGATGGGACACAATGAAAACACTGCCAAGAGCTAAGTGCTTGGTGCTAAGAGTTCATAGTACTAAGTGCCTTCATAAAGAAATTGGAGAGATCTCAAACTGCAAACTTAACAGTGCACCTGAAAGCTCTAGAACAAAAAGAAGCAAACATGCACAAGGGGAGTAGATAGCAGGAAATAGTCGAACTCAGTGCTGAAATCAATCAATTAGAAACAAAAGAAGAATAAAATAAAGCAACAAAACCAACAGTTGGTTCTTTGAGAAAATCACTAAGATAGGACAAACCTTAGCCAGAGACAGTATCCAAATTAACAAAATCAGAAATGAAAAGGGAGACATAAGAGAAACTGAGGAAATTTAAAAAAACCGTCCCAATCTTACTCTTCAAAAAACCCTATACTGACAAAACTCAAAATGTAAAAGAAATGAATGATTTTCTAGACCAATACCACTTACATAAAAAGTTAAACCAAGATCAGGTAAGTTTATATATACAGTACCATAACACCTAAGGGAAACAGAAGCAGTCACTAATAACCTTCCATTAAAAAGTCCAAGGCCAGGGGTGGTGTTAGTGCAGAATTTTACTAGACTTTCAAAGAAGAGCTAATACCAATATACCTCAAACTATGCCACAAAATAGAAAAATAGAATAATACTACTCTTATTCATTCTATTAGGTTACAGTTACCCTATTACCTAAACCACATAAAAACTCAAAAAAGAAAGAGAAATTCAGACTAATTTCGCTTATGAAACATCTATGAAAAAAATACCAATAATATTCTGTAAGCTGAATCCAAGAATACATCAAACATGTCATCACCTACCACCATCAAGATGGCTTCATCTCAGTGATGCAGGGATGGTTCAATATATGAAAATCCATCAACATAATCCACTATAAAACAAAACTTAAAGAAAAAAAATAACATGATCATCTCATTGATGCTGAAAATGCCTTTCACAAAAATTCAATATTTTTCATTTTATAAGTCTTGAAGAGATCAGAATTCAAGGTATATACTTAAATATAATAAACCAGATATATAGCAAGTCAGTGGCCAACATCAAATTAAAGTGAGAGAAACTTGAAGAACCCCCACTAAAATCAGGGACAAGACAAGGCTGCCTACTCTCTCCCTATCTAGTCAATACAGTACTTGAAGTTTTAGCCAGAGCAGAAAATGACAAAAGAGACTGAAGGATACAAATTGAAAGGAATGTCAAGGTATCATTCCCACAGATGACACGATTGTATATATAAGCAAACCGCAAAAATTGTAATTAGAGAACTCTTTCAGCTGATAAACAACTTCAGCTAAGTGGTTGGACAAACAATTTCCTTTTAAAGAAATGTGGCCTTCCTTTATAAAAAAATGATTAACAGGCAGAGAAAGAAAGTAGGAAAATAGCACCTTCAAGGTCAAATCCACAAATAACATAAAGCTTGGTGTAACTTTGACTAGGCAGGTGAAAGATCTATAATAAGAAGTTCAATTTCTTAAGAAAGAAATTGAAGGAGGTATCAGAAGACAGCATTCCCATGCTCATGGATTGGTAGTAACAGGGTGAAATGGCCATCTTATCAAAAGGTCTTATAGATCAATTCATCTCAATCCCATCCCAACACAATGTTTTTGCTAGATCTTGAAAGAGCAATTTCAAATCTATATGAAAAAACAAAGAGATACAAGATAACCAAAACAATTTTGGAATAAAAATATCTGAGGAATACCGCTCTGACCTCAAGCTGTGTTATATGGCAATAGTGATAAAAAATACATTGCATCGGTACAGAAACCGACATGTTGATCAAAGACCCAGAAATAAACCCACACCTATGGACACTTGATTTTTTGACAAATAAGTCAAAACCATTCAATGGAAGATAGAAAGCATCTTCAACAAAATGGTCTAACTGTATGTCTGCATGTGAAGAATACAAATAGATCCATATTTAACACCTGGCAAAAGATTAAGTCCATGGATCAGGGCCCATAACATAGAACCAGATACACTGGATTAAGAGAAGAGAAAGAAGAAATAGCCTTGAGTGCCTTGGCACAGGAGAAAATTTCCTGAAGGGAATTTAATGACTCAATCTCTTAGATCAACAATTATCAAGTGGAACCTCATGAAATCGAAGTTTCTATAAGGCAATGGACACCGTCCATGGGACAAACTGCAATCTACAGATTGGAAAAAGATCTTCTACTAACCCTCCATCTGACAAAGTGATAATATCCAAAATATATAAAGAGTCAAAGTTAGATCCAAAACCAAAGAATCAAGTTACAAATGAGGTACAGAGAGATAAACAGAGAATTAACAGAGCAATCTTTGAATGGCTGAAAAGTACTTAAAGAAATATGTTCAACAGCCAATCATTAGGAAAATAGAAATCAAAACGATCCTGAGATTCCACCTTATACCAACTGGGAATGGCTAAGACTGCACCCCAAGTAAGATACACATGCTGGCAAAGATATGGGAGAAAGGAGAAAAGTCCCCTTTATTTCTGTGTGGGATTGAAACTTGTACAATCACTTGGAAATCAATCTGGCAGTTTCTTAGAAAAGTGGAAATAGTTCTATCTGAAGACCAGCTCTACCAGTCCTGGTAAATATCCAAAATATGCTCACAATACCAAGGACACATGCTCTATTGTATTGTTCATAGTAACCTTTATTTATAATAATGAAACCGGATGTCCATTGACTGAAGACTAGATACAGAAAATGTTATTATTTCCATAATGGAACACCATTCAGCTTTTTAAAAACAAGGACATCATGACAAATGGATGGAACTAGAAAATATCATCCAGACCCTAAAGGATGTGCATGGTATGTACACAGTGATAAGTGGATATTAGACCAAAAAGTTCAGAATACCCTTAATACCTCCTGACCCAAAGAAGGTAAATAATAATTCCATTTTAGAAGGGGGAACAAATAGTCATGGAAGGCAGAGGGAAGAAGGACCTGGGTGAGAGAGGAGGGCTGGAGGTACAGGATCAAGTATGGGTATAGGCTTAGATTTTTAAAACCTACTAAGAAAAATTTTCAAACTTTTTACCCTTCTTCTACCCCTATCATCCAAAGGTAGGGGAGGAGAAAAAATGGCAAAGGACAAGGGATCTTGGACTTGTAGAAGAAGTTCTTGGGTTGATTCTAACTCTATTTTGTCATTACCAGCAGTCCAGTTAAGCAGTGTCAGGATATCAAATATCAAAATAATTAATTGGCAGAATACAGCAGAAACCGCCAGGCCTTTCACTAAAATCAACAGGAGTCAGCAGGAGGACCAGAACCAGACAGGATGCCAGGAGAACTTCTCTCTCATGCCTCTCTTTCAATAAAGTGAAGATGGGGTGGAGTCCTATTTATACCTCTCCCAACATCATGTGCCCTCAGCAAAAACACCATGTGAGTCTGCACCACATGATGCTTACCAGAAAATGTTCACTTCAATGGAGGAAACAGGAGAGAGCTAGGAGGCTAGAGAATGAATGGAAAATATGCAGCATTATGGGTGGAAGATGGGGAAACCTCCATGAACTTCCAAATAGCTGGGATTGTGGGAGGCCCACAGGAGTCAATGCTGATGACTTTTAGTTGGGATGCCCAACGGTAGGAACATCAGGAACCTGAAAGACCACCCCAGTAGCTAGACAGTACTCCCAGTGGAGGAATGGGGACCCCCAACCTACTCTACAAAACTTTCAACCCCAAATTGGCCCTGTATAAAAAATTGCAGGGACAAAGATGAAGCAGAGTCTGAAGAATGTTGAATAAAGACCCACCCAACTTTGAGAGACTCATTATGGGCAGGGCACCAATCCCTGACACTTAGTGATTTTATGTTGTGCTTTGCAGACAGGAGCCTGGCATAGCTTTATCTGAGAGGCTTCCACCCAGCAGTTGAATGAGACAGACGCCTTGAGATACCTACAGTCAAACATTGAAGAAGGTCACGGACCCCCTACGGAAGAGTTAGGGAAAAGAGTGAAAACCCTGAAGGTGGTGTAACACCAAGAAGACCAACAGTGAACTGACCTGAACCCCTCAGAGTTCCCAGAGACAACCACCAACCAAAGAGCCTGTATGGGCTGGTCTAAAAAGCCCCCTGTTACATATGCAGAAGAGGGTGCCTTGTCTGGGCTCAGTGGGAGAGGATAAATCCTGCAAAGACTTGCCGGGCCTGGTGTACAGGGCACCCTCTCGGGAACAAAAGGAGAGGGTGGGGGAAATCCCTGGGAGGGGACACAGGGAGGTGGAGCAGCATATGGGATTTTAAAATACATAAATGTATTTTTAAAATTACAATGATTCATATTTCATTAACATATAAACTAGCTTGTAATGTATGATAGTAGGTTAAATAAATCAAATATTTGGTATTCCATGATATTGTTTTTAGAACTGCCCTATTTTTAGTAGTGTAGTAAAATCCTATAAAATCTGTTCTTTGAGAACATTATTTTGGCTCATTATGTGTTACTTGCACTTAATGCTTTTTTCTTACAGTTGTTAATATTTTCATTGTTCACAGCTTCAAATTTAATCTGGGGCATAACTGTTTTGCAGATGGTCTTAACATTTACAGTGTTCTCTTTATAGACTACTGTAATTTAGGTTTCTGTCAGAAAATTATTGAATAAATCCTTTAGTTTTTAGCATTTATAATCTTCTGATAACTGTGCTCTGTTTTTTGAGGCACAGAAAAGATTGTGCAGGAATTAATTTTGTCATAAATCTATGATAGTTTACAGATGTGCTTGGCATTTTTCTAAGTTATTAAATTATGTTTGATTATTTTTAAAACCAGTATCAAGACTGTGATTAGGGTATCAAAGATTATTCTAGACTTATTTTTAAAAAGCACACTTGAATTTTTCATATTAGAATCAACTATACCCACTTTCTTTCTCCTTTTTTATAAATATTGAAAATTTACCTAATATATTCACAATGAGCATAGATTCTCTCCATTTTTAGTTACCAGATGTCCCCATCCCACTTACCCATCAAATTTATACCTTCTCTCTGTTTAGAAAACAAAACACAACAAATGTAAAAATCAAATAAACCAGAATAAAATAAATTTAAAACCACAAGAAGCATACACAGACAGACAGATAGACAAAAAAACCAACCTAAAAAACACAAAAATAGGAACCTGTAATATACAAGCAAAAGATAAAAAAGATTGCAAAACAAAGCAGCATGAGACTAAAAGTGTACAAAACAACACTATTGTCCTCATTTTTAGGTGGCCATTTCCTGCTGAGATGGAGCCCATGCCTAAGTGTGTGGTTTATATGCCCGTGAGTCTCCATTGGAGAAAACTGCAGTGCACTTTGCAAGTGGTTGTCAATATATTTAGCTTCTTGGTTAGATATGAGAATGTTCATTAGGATATCGGTGTTAGAACCCTATCTGGCTTGAACATGTGCAGGCCCTGGATGCTGCACAGTCTATGAGTTCATATGCACATACGCCATTCCTGCTGTGTTTGAAAGACACCATCCTTGTTATAGTAAATATGATTTGGATGTTTCTACCTACTTAGATTATAAATGTTCCCAAATAAAGATACAAAATATTTATATTTATAATAAGCCTTAAAGCATGATATTCAGGCGAGACCAACCCTCTATGTTACTTCATCCACTTCCCTTTCACTAACCTGAGACTATCACTTGCTATGTTGTGTTAGGGCTTCTCCTACTCTACCAGGCAGGTCCTAATGGCCGTGCCCTGAATCACCTACCCAATTGTAGCTTTCTCTTCTTTTTCCTTTTCTCCATCTTTATTAATTTTACATTTCTTTATTTACATTTTTCAATTGTTATTACCTTTCCCAGTTTCAAAGTAAACATCCCCAAACCCCCTCTCCTTCTGGGTGTTCCCTCCCCATCCTCCTTCCCTGTCACGCCCCTACCCCAACAATCTTGTTCACTGGCGGTTCAGTCTTGGCAGGACCAAGGGCTTCCCCTTCCACTGGTGCTCTTACTAGGCTATTCATTGCTACCTATGAGGTTGGAGCCCAGGGTCAGTCCATGTATAGTCTTTGGGTAGTGGCTTAGTCCCTGAAAGCTCTGGTTGGTTGGCATTGTTGTTCATATGGGGCTCGAGCCTTCAAGCACTTTCAGTCCTTTTCTCTGATTCCTTCAACAGGGTCCCATTCTCAGTTCAGTGTTTAATGATGGCATTCGCCTATGTATTTGCTGTATTCTGGCTGTCTCTCAGAGATCTACATCCAGTTCCTGTCAGTCTGCACTTCTTTGCTTCATCCATCTTATCTAGTTTGCGCCTCAAAACAAGTTAACCCCTATTTTTAATAGGGTTTATTGCCCTTGTATCTAACTTGAGTTCTTGGTATATTTTGGATATGAGCCCACTATCAGTTGTAGGATTGGTAAAGATCTTTTCCTAATCTGTTGGTTGCCAATTTGTCCTAACAACAGTGTTCTTTGCCTTACAGAAGCTTTGTAGTTTTATGAGATCCCATTTGTCGATTCTTGACCTTAGAGCATAAACCACTGGTGTTTTGTTCAGGAAATTTTCTCTAGTGCCCATGTGTTCAAGACTCTTCCCCCACTTTTTCTTCTATTAGTTTGAGTGTATCTGGTTTGATGTGGAGGTCCTTGATCCAGTTGGACTTAAGCTTTGTACAGGGTGATAAGCATGATCGATCTGCATTCTTCTACATGTAGACCTCCAGTTGAACCAGTACCATTTGCTGCTGAAAAATGCTATCTTTTTTCCATTGATGGTTTGGCTCCTTTGTCAAAAAAATCAAGTGACCATAGGTGTGGGGGTTCATACCTGGATTCTCAATTCTATTCCATTGGTCTATCTGTCTGTCTCCTGGTACCAATACCATGCAGTTTTTATCACTATTGTTTGTATTACTGCTTGAGTTCAGGGATAGTGATTCCCCAGAAGTCCTTTTTGTATTGTTGAGGATAGTTTAGCTATCCTGGGTTTTTTGTTATTCCAGATGAATTTGGAAATTGTTCTGTCTAACACTTTGAAGAATTGATTGGTATTTTTGATGGGATTGCATTGAATTGTAGATCGCTTTTTATAAAATGGGCATTTTTACTATATTAATCCTGCCAATCCATGAGCATGGGAGATCTTTCCATCTTCTGGAGGTCTTCTTCAATTTTTTCTTCAGAGTCTTGAGTTCTTATTGTACATATCTTTGCTTGGTTAAAGTCACAATTTGGTGTATTTTATATTATTTGGGACTATTATGAAGGGTGTCATTTCAATTTCTTTCTCGCTTGTTTCTTTTGATGTAGAGGCGCCATGATTTATTTGAGCATTTTTATACCCAGCCACTTTGCTGCTGAAGTTGTTTATCAGCTTTTAGTAGTTCTCTGGTGGAACTTTTGGGATCACTTAAATATACTATCATATACTTAGATATCATCAGCAAATAGTGATATTTGACTCTTCTTCCAATCTGTATCCCCTTGACCTCCTTTTTGTTGTCTGATTTGCTCTGGCTAGAACTTTGAGAACTATATTGAATAAGTAGGAGAGAGTAAGCAGCCTTGTCTAGTCCCTGATTTTAGTGGGATTGCTTCAAGTTTATCTCCATTTAGTTTAATGTTAGCAACTTGTTTGCTGTATATGGCTTTTACTATGTTTAGGTATAGGGCCTTTGAATTCTATTCTTTCCAGGACTTTTATCATGAAGGTGTTGAATTTTTGTCAAATGTTTTTCAGCATCTCTAATGAAATGACTATGTGGTTTTTATCTTTCAGTTTGTTTATAGTGGTTCACGTGATGGTTTTTCTCGATATTAAACCATCCCTGCATGCCTGGATCAGCTACTTGATCATGATGGATGATTGTTTTGATGTGCCTGGATCTTCGGGTTTCTAAGAATTTGCTGAGTATTTTTTACAATGTTTCATAAGGGAAATTGGTCTGAAGTCCCTTTCTTTGTTGGGTCTTTGTGTGGTTTAGGTATAAGAGTAATTAGGGTTCATAGAAGGGAGTTCGTAGTGCCCATCTGTTTGTAATTTTGTAGAATAGTTTGATAGTATTGGTATGAAGGTCTTCAATGGGTCTGATAGAATTCTACACTAAGTCCATCTGGACCTGGGGCTCTTTTTGGTTGGGGGACCTTTAATGACTGCTTCTATTTTAGGAGTTATGGGTTGTTTAAATGGTTTATCTGTTTCTGATTTAACTTCGCTGCATTTGGTATCTGTTAGGAAATTGTCCATTTCCTGCAGATTTTCAAGTTTTGTTTATAGGCTTATAGTAAGATCTGATGATTTTTGAATTTCCTCTGAATCTGTAGTTTAGTCTCCCTTTTTCATTTCTGATTTTGTTAATTTGGACACAATTCTCTGTGTGTCCTCTCAAGGTCTGGCTAAGGGTTTATTTATCTTGTTGATTTTTTCAAAGAACCAACTTTTGGTTCTGTTGATTCTTTGTATACCCCTTTTTTTGTTTCTACTTGGTTGATTTCAGCTCTGAGTTTGATTATTTCCTGCTTTCTACTTCTCCTGGATGTATTTGCTTTTGTTTTAGAGCTTTTAGCTGTGCTTTCAAGCTGCTTATGTATGCTCTGTCAAGGTTCTTTTATCCTTGAGCCTTAAATGTAGGAGATGTGTTAGAGAAGTATTGGGCTCCACAATTGTAAACATTGGTAAATTGAGAGTTTTATATAATGGTCTCTGTGGTTTGTATATGCTCGGCCCAGGGAGTGGCACCATTAGAAGGTGTGGCCCTGTTGGAGTAGATGTGTCACTGTGGGTGTAGGCTAAAAGACCCTCATCCTAGCTGCATAGATCCAGTATTCTGCTAGCAGCCTTTAGATGAACTCAGCTCCTCTTGCACCATGCCTACCTGAATGCTGCTATGTTCCTGTCTTGATGATAATTGACTGAACCTCTGAATCTATAAGTTAGCCCCAATTAAATTTTGTCTTTATAAGAGTTGCCTTGGTCATGGTGTCTGTTCACAGCAGTAAAACCCTAGGACAGTTCCAATGCATTGCAAAAATAAAATTACTTAATGAGTAGTGAGAACTACACTTATCTGTGAGTATATAGACAAATATTTAGATTGAAGTTAGGCTTATGCTGTTTTGGTAAAGTGGTTAGGGTAAGTTCTTCTCCATAATTAGTAGCTTCTCTAGCATTTCAGATAGTTAGCTAGGCCTTACGTAACAGGTATTTTTTTCCTTTTATTATGTGAGCCTTAAGTCACAATTAGAAAGATGATGGTTACCATTATGTTAACCACTTAGGATTGGATAACCTATCAGGAGAATGGTTCTCAATGTTACATTGTGACTTATCTTACCATGAAAGACAGTCTTGAGGAAAGAAACTTTCAGGTTGGATCCAGTCCAGGCCCTTTAGTTTCTCTGCCTTAAGTGCATGGTGTATTAGCAATAAGGTCTTTTGAGGGACAACCAAAAGCAATAACAATAGCCTATAATGTTTGGGGAGTCTCTTGGACAGACCTGACCAACAACTCAAATAAGGAAGTCCCATGACTGATGTTGGGGTTTTTGTCAGATGGTCTGTTATTCTTGAGTAGATGATAGTCATCATCTCAGATGGAGACATTGTGTTTAAACCACACATGTATTTGTTGAAACTGACTTAAATCTATTGTAGATGTTTTTAGGTAGATAGTTAATAGTTTGCTTCCTTACTAGATAATTAGATATGTTATGCTCCCTCCTCCTTCTGTATTTAACTCCTCTCCCTACAACTTAAAGGCTGTTCATTTCCCCAATTCTCCATTCAGATCACTTGTACCCCACTATTCCCTTCTACTTCACTGGTTAATGCCTTTACTTCAGGTTGCAAACTTAATCTGAAGATTTGGAACTAGGAACCCCAGATGAGAGAGAACATGCAACATTTATAGTTGTGAATCTGTGTTAACTCATTCAATATGATATTTTATAGCTACACCCAGATGCCTTGCTAAAGACTCATGATTTCATTTTTATTTATAGCTGAATAGTATTCCATACTGTATATGTACTCACATTTTAAATTATTATTTTCTAATAGAGTTGGTGTGGGCAAGAAGGTCTATTCCCATTACCCAGTTATTGTGCATAGAGCAGCAATGACCATGTCCAAACGAGCACAAAGCGAGGATTCTTTGTCATAAAGGCTATGAAGCCTGAAAAGACCATCTTCTGTGACCAAGTCACTTCCAGTTGTGAGACTAGAACACCAACCAGGCCACAAAATCTTTGACCTACAATCTATCCTATCTGCAAGATGTGAGTGGGCAATGGAGGTGTGGAACTTGTGATAACATCAACCAATGGCTGGTCTAATTTGAGGCCCACATCACAAAAGGGAATGCCCATGCCTAACTCTGCCTGAATGACCAGGAACTGGAAGCTATATGGATAGCTCAGAAACATAGAACAGAAAAAAACCAGCAACTTAGTTATTGTCTTAGTCACTGTGCTTTTGCTGTGAAGAAACACATTTCCTCTGACTGGGTTGACTTGCCTAGCCCTGATAATAATTTGTGCCTAATCTTATTGTAACAAGTTGTGCTCTGTTTGTTGATATTCTGGAAGACCCACTTCTTTTCTGGAAGAGAAATAGAGGAGGAGGATCCAAAATAAATAAAATGGAAACTGAGAGGGCAAGGAGGGAGGGAAACTGCAATTGGGACATACCATACAGGAGAAGAATTAAAAATAAAACAAAATGAAGGAAAGAGGAAAGATAAATGAACTTCATTCTTCAGTGAGGGTTTTCGCCAGTGGGGGAAGGATTTGGGGAGGCATACCTTTAATTGCTGTACAGAATTTTCAAAGCATCAGTATACCATTGTTTTAATGATATCTTTTGGAAAAGTAAAAGACTGAATTTTTCTATTTTAAAAGGACAAATTCCAGCTGAAGAGAATTCTTCCTCTCTTTTGAGAAATTTAAAACATCCAGAACACCCCAAGAATCCTTTTCTCTACAGGTTTTTTATTTCCTCGTTCTTCTATCTTAAGCTAACGCCTTCTCTCTCTCTCTCTAATTTCCCCTTCCCCTCCCCTCTCCTAAACTATATCAAAATTAATTTAGAGAAAAGGCAGTTCTATATTTAATGGAAGAAATATTGAACGGGCACGAACAAAGGAGATATTAATGATTACCAACATAAGCAATGGTGTTTGAAGTACAACTTCATGAGGAAATAAACACACCAACAAGAATTACAAATCACACCAAGAATTGACAAACATGCAGGATTTTCATACATACTTAGTAATGTATAAATTGATTCTCATATTTTAGAAAACTTTCACAAGGTCAAAGTGGCCTACTCTGTAATAGAGAATTCTAATCCCAGGTATATGTCTAAAAAGAAATAAATCATTACTTTAAAGTATAGTGTCTATATAGCTTACACGATGATATACCAATATGGTCTGAATATGAAATATTCTGTTTCACGTGTTTGAAAATCCGTTCCTCAGCTCATGGCACTTCTTGAAAATGTCAAGTGAGTTTTCAATAGGCATAGCCAGGATGAATGAAGGAGCAATGCAGGAGGCTTGATGCTAAGGACCCAGTTCCTGTTCAGCTCTGCATGCTGGCTGCATATTATATGAGTAGCCAGTCCTAGCCCTGCCGCCATGTTGCCCTACCTGATAAACTGCAACTTTCAAACCATGAAGCAAAAAACACACACCCTCTCTAATTTGTTTCAGGTGTGGCTGCCAGTCAGCATGATGAGGGAAAATAATATACACATTAAAGAGTTGGAAGGCCAGCCTGGTCTACAGAGTGAGTTCCAGGATTAGGGGCTGCACAGAGAAACCCCTGTCTCAAAAAAACCAAAACAAAAAGAGTGAGATCAGAGAGCTAAAAAGAAATCTGTGCATTTGGTACGGGCCCTGGAACTGGCTGTGGAAGCATAGAACTGTTTCTGAATTTTGGTCTGAAAAAGGCCGAGAATGTTGTAATCAGAGCTTAATGGGGCATTCTTGTGGGAGTTTGGAAGCCCAGAATGTCAACAGAGATGGTGAGTAGAAGTCCAGTCAGAATTCTGAAGAGAACAAGAATCGAATCTAGAAATTGGACTACATGTCTTGTGTTACATCCTGAATAGAATCTGGTCATGCCTCAGGGATCCTTAGATTTGAGGAAGCATGTTCAAGTGTAATCAACTATTGATTTGGTTGGTAAAGTTCAACACGGTACAGCATTAGCTATAAGTGGTTACTATACTGTTCTTATTCAATCTACAGTTAGGACAAAACAAATGATTAAAAAAAGTAAGTCACTAGGTACTTAAGGGAATGTATTTAAAATTATATACAAGGTGGGTGCTGAGAAAACAGCTAATTTTAAAGAGGTAACCAGCATTAAAGAGAAATCTTCTTATAATGGACAAGAGAGGTACTCTAATGATACTGTAGCATGAAATAAAAAATACGAATCCCACACTACCACTAGCAAGGCACTGCCGGACAGACTGGCCTGTTCTCATCCCAACAGACTCTCTGACTTAGAGCTCCAAAATCTCTCTTACCTGGCTCAAGCAGTTCCCCAGGTGGGTTGCCACGCCAGCCCCACGCCTCAAATCTTCAGCTGTCAAGTTGGGGTGCACTTCTCCCGAAACTCACTGCTTTGGCTGCCATACCCTTTCTTTAAGCCCAGTTGAGTCACCGCAGGAAGGGAAAAACACCACCTTAAACTTAGTTTACAATCACTGGTAACACAATTGTTGGGCACAGCAACTAGCATCCTAATTTATAAGCTCTTATAAGTTATAAATCCTCCAGTTTATAAATTAAATCCTAGTGGCTCCACCTGAACTAGGGGACTACCACTACATTAGTGTATCCAACAATCCTCCTGGGTCTGTAAAAGACCTCTCTTTCCCTGCTTCCTCTTAACCTCTCACAGAAGTACGCCTACTCACCAGTGATTGACTCTTGAAGTTCTTGACCATTAGGGAAAGTTTCAAGCTACATACAACATTAGTCACTATGTTATAAAAAAAAACAAACATTAAAACAAAAAGTAGTATGGAGGAAAAATGGAGACTCCAATTAGGTGGAGTTAAGGTAACAAAGAAGGCTGATGAGGACAAATAACACTCAGGTATCTGGTGCCACTTAAAAAAATCGAATCTTCTTTAGCCCTGATGGTCTCCCCACCCCATGCTGGTTAACCCCATTCGTGTCCACCATCCTCGGCAGAAGCTTGCCTGCTTAACCGCTGTTTTGTTTTTTGGGGGGGTTTATTTGTTTGTTTTGTTTTGTTTGTTTTTTGTTTTTTCTGGAACTGGGGACTGAACCAGGGGCCTTTATTGCTAGCAAGTTCTCTACCACCACATTAAACCAAACTCTGAAATCATGTTTTCATAGTCATCCAACCTCAGGGATTCACAGCAAACTTGTGACCAAAAATCAAACTCTAGGGGAGGCTTGTACTAGATCAGTCAGATTAGGAAAGCACACCCCTAACTCACAAAAATACCCAATAAGAATGAAAACTCAGAGCCAACTGATATTGATACAAGCACTACCTAGATTGACAGATTGTCCTATTATTCTACTCCTTTATGATATGCATATTACCTGTGGCTATCAAGCCATGTGGATCTGGTCTAATCTTCTCCATCTTTCTGTCCTTAGTCTGTCTGCTCCCCTGTTCTCTCTCTCTGAAACTCAGCCCTGCCTCCTTTTTCACGCCCAATCAGATTCATGTCTTATATTTCACCAGTTCTCAAGAGAATCCACAATAAGGGAGACTCACCAGGAATCAGGTGATCTTACTCACAGATCTGCAACGCCTCTGTTCCCTTCAGATCCCACCTCCTGAGTCTCATCCACAGCTCTATAGCAGAACACCCACTGTGGTCTCCTTGCTTCTGACTCCATGCCTGATGAATCAGGAAGATTCCCTATAAGTCTCCTTTTGCTCAACTCATCCCAGTATCCATCCTCATTTCCCTCGCGTCAAGCATCTCCTGTAGATCCCAGACTTCACTTCCAACTATCATTCCATGCTGCTCTATCCAGCCTCAACTCAGCAGGTACCCCAGCTAGCTTCCATAGTCCACTCCTTCCTGAGAACCAGGTAAGCTGACTATAGATGTTCTCAACTCTCTCTGTTCCTGGAATCTAACCCAAAGCAGGTGTTCTTCTTGATTCTTTTCCCTCTTCTGTTCTCTTCGCCTTTTCTCCCTCCCCTCTCTCCTTTTCTTTCTTTCAATCTAAAACTTGGGATTGTTCAACTTTTACCACTGAAGACTCAGAGCTGGATGTTGGGGTGCTCATAGCTCAGAGGCAGAGAAAGCACACAGCTGACCTTCCTCAACTGATGTCCCAGACCTCTCCTCTTTACCACACTGTCTCAAAAACATCCTTCAAAACCTACTGTCTCCCTTCCACTTCCTGTGTCTCTCTAGCTATTCTCCTCAATTTAGCCTATTCTCTCGGCGGCTATTTCGTAATAATCCCATGTCATTTCCTGCTGGCTGGTTGCTGCCCTGCCTCTGCTCTTGACCCATTGTTTATTACTTTGTTTAATCCTGCACAATATTAAAGAAACTCTTGGATTAAAGGTATGTACAAAGCTGAGCCACAATCAAAATAGTTTTCTGTAAATAACACAATCTTGGGGTTCACAGTGTGATCAAATCAAGCTGCTTTTCAGGCAGAAAACCCTTCATAAACTTGTTCTTTACTGGCCTTATTCCCTGACTCATGTCCCCACTGTGAAATTATTCTTCCTAAATGCCCTCAACTCCAGACCCCCAGCTACACTAAGCTCAGCTACAACCAACGCAGCTCACGCATTATTTGCACTTTGTTAGCTTTCTGTTCTGATTCCTCCCTAGTCACGACATTCTGCAGTCGAGAAGCCATCGACCATATGCAGCTGGAGATACTGGACCTCCGTGCCTATCTTCAACGTTGTTTGCAGCCTCATTTCTTTCTTTTCTTCTCTTTCTCCTTTATCTTGTCCTTTAACACTTTCACTATTTTCCTTGGTTCCCTTTACATTTTCAGCAGCTTCCATGGTATGTATCACACGGCTGCCTTCTGAGGAACAGCTCATGAATGTCATGCCAGCTGTGCTTTCTTTTCTTTTTTTTTTTGTTCCTTTTTTCGAGTTGGGGACCAACTTGTGGCCTTTTATGCCTCAGGGCAAGCGCTTGTTGAAATGAGCTACAATCCCCAACCCCCCAGCTGTGCTTTCTTTTACATCTACAGAACTCTTCTGTGTCCTGGCACACACTCATCCAGTGTCAATTTTTTTTTTTAATTTTATTTTTTATATTCACTGTATACCACTCACTGCCTCCTGGTCACCTGTCCTGTAATCCTTCCCCATTCCCCATCCCCATCCTCTCTCTGAGTAAGGGGGTAGGCATCCTTCACCTTGAGACATTTAAGTCTCTGCGAGGTTAGTACCCTCTCCCATTGAGCCAGATAAAACCTAGCTACGCTTGGGATAGTCATTCCCAGTTGTCTAGACCCACATAGAGGCTTGTCATGATCTGCTAGATATATGAGTGGGGAGGGCCCATCCAACCTTGCCATGCACGCCTTTGCCTGTTCAGGACTCTGAGAGCCCCAAAGTCCAGGTAAGCTAGTTGACACTGTCGGTCTTCCTCAGAGTTCCTATCCCCTTCAGAGCCTGGGAAACTCTTCCTCCTCGTCTTCCATAAGAGTTCCAAGCAACATTCACTATTTGGTCAGGGTACCTGCACTGTCAGACAAATGCTGGGTGGAATTCTCAAAGGACAATTTGTTCTGTCTGAAAGCATGACAGAATATTAATAATGTTAGGATTGGATGCTACCCATGGGGTGGGCCCAAAGTTGGGCTGGTTACTGTCATTACCCTCAATCTCTGCTTCATCCCAATGCCTGCATTTTGTAGAGAGGATCAATTTTCGGTTGAAAGTTTTGTGGGTGGGTTGGATGTCTCATTAATTAGGTGTTCACGTAAAAGAGGTGGTGGCTAAAAACTTTTAAGCTGTGACTTTAATAATGCCAATGATGCTATATTTCATTTATATTAAGAGAAATGAAAATAATTGAACAACAATTATTTCATTTATTATCTTTCTAAACTGTTTCTTATTTTCTATTTTCCTAATTTTTCTCTTCTCTCACTTATTTCATATAGCTTTTCCAGATTAGCTTTAAAAAATCTGATTGACTATGGGTTTTGTCACCCTGATGGCAAAGTTTCTCGCACATATTATTCACTCCTACTACACACCACACAGGGTTCCTCAGTCTTTAATTTTCTTCACTCCTCACTTCAGCACACTGTCCGTTCTTCCTTTTACACTCACATTTCCATCCATACAGAGACAAAATTCCTACATCCTGCTTGAGACAGTCTCTGACCAGGACGAGTCCTCTTGTTCTAAGTTATTGCTCCAGGTCATGTCCTCCTGTTATTGATGAGTCTAAAGTGTTGTGAATAACTAAGTGCCTGACATGCCCCTGGTTTCTAAAGATAAGGCCGATAAAGGAAAAAAAAAAACAAAGAGATCGTATTCTGGATCTCATCCCATCAAGCATAGTGTGTTTAAAATTTATTTTATCTTGATAATTGTAGTAAGAGGCACCAAATGGCTTAACTGCAATAGTTTGGTTTCAATTCATTTTGATGAGCAACCATGGCAACCACCTATCTCTTTAAATTTTTACTGGGCAGCAAAACTGTAAGACCAGCAACATCTAGCTTCCCAGGCTCCCCCCAGCTCTAATAAAACCCACAAGGGATCGCCAATAGGTGTGCTGCCTTCTTCTGCTGAACTTTTACAATAACCACAAATGAAATGTGGTCTTCAACGTTTTGCCTTTTCTAACCACATTTAGCTTTGGTAGAAACAATGATTTACTAATAGAAAACAAAATTCTAACTTTTTATATCATGGTGGTTTGATTTATATTAAATGTTTAATATTTGAGTTGATTTTGCCGTGGTCTTCAAAGAAAGACCATTGTTGAATGAAACACACTACACTGAGGAAGCTTGTGTCCTTTTAACGCTTTTGTGTTAAGTGAATAGATTGAATTAGGAGCCTCTGAGCTACTCAGACTATATATTTCAAAGGAACACATGTACACTTGTTACACTATATGTGTTTGCTGTAGTAAAATTCTATGTATTTTAAAAAACAAAAATAGAGCATCACCCCCTCCTTCCCCATCCCCTCTTTCCCCCAACCCCTCTCTGCTTGCCCTGCCCCTTGATGGATACACTACTGTAGAGCTGACCTTGTGGGATGAGTGAGGGAGATCTGGTCTGCCCCTTACCTGGGTAAAGCCAGAGAGTTGGTCCTGATGAGGAGGGTGAAGGTGAGCTGGTAGGCTGACCAACTCAGCTACCATCCAGGCCCAGATCCTTTCAGTTGGTCCATTCTAACATCTACCCGATCTACAAGCTGCAGGAGCACATTATGGGACAGGTCCTACAGAACCAAAACTGCAGGATTTCTGTAACTAAGGGCAACAAGGATATTTCGAGGAGTCTGGGTGGAGGATCCACTATTGATAGTGTAGCAGAATCCAGACCAATGACTCACATAGTGAACATTTGCAAGTAAAAGATGCTTGGGCAACAGAATATACTGTGGTGACACACCACAGCTTCCATCAGAACTTTTTTTTCTGGGGAGGATGTAATGGTGAGGCAGCTATGGAAAAAATGACTGAACTAGGAGCATGATGTCAAAGAATCAAAGAATCAATAAAAAGTTTTTAAAAAAATGGAGCGTTTTCCTAACATCAGGTACATGGGTATATCTATATATCTATATGTGACTGCATATGCTTTATGATTTTGTACAACATGACCTTGAATTTCATAATATTGCCTTTATAAAGATTTTGAACTGCCACCAATAAAACTGAGCGCATAGTATGACTGGCAACTCTGTTGAACAACTATTCCTCACATGATAAAAAAAAAAAAGACATAAACATATAAACACACATGCTATATACAGCCACCAAAACTAAAATAAGATGGATGAAGCAAGAAGTGGTAGCTGACAGGAACCGATATAGATCTCTCCTGAGAGACACAGCGCCAGAATACAG
Source organism: Rattus rattus (assembly GCF_011064425.1). Lineage (NCBI taxonomy): Eukaryota > Metazoa > Chordata > Mammalia > Rodentia > Muridae > Rattus > Rattus rattus. The sequence goes on from NC_046156.1 coordinate 177,831,804, forward strand.
CAAATACATAGTAAATGCCAGCAGCAAACCACTGAACTGAGAACGGGGACCCCCATTGAAGGAATCAGAGAAAGGACTGAAAGAAATTGAAGGGATTTGAGACCTCACATGAACAACAATGCCAACCAACCAGAGCTTCCAGGGACTAAGCCACTACCCAAAAACTATACATAGACTGACCCTGGGCTCCAACCTCATGGGTAGCAATGAATAGCCTAGTAAGAGCACCAGTGGAAGGGGAAGCCCTTGGTCCTGCCAAGACTGAACCCCCAGTGACCGTGATTGTTGGGGGGAGGATGGTATTGGGGGGAGGATGGGGAGGGGAACACCCATATAGAAGGGGAGAGGGAGGAGTTAGGGAGATGTTGGCCTGGAAACCAGGAAAGAGAATAACAATAAATGTCAATAAGAACACCTAAGTTGGGTTGGGGATTTAGCTCAGGGAGAGAGCGCTGCTCAGCAAGCGCAAGGCCCCTGTCTGGTCCCCTAATCCAAAAAAAAAAGAAAAAAGAAAAAGGAAAAAAAGAAATACCCAAGTTAAGAAAGATGAAAAAAAAAAAGAGTAAGATGGGCTGGAGAGCTGGTTTGAGCTGTTAAGAGAATGGACCGCTTTCCAGAGGTCCTGAGTTCAATTCCCAGCAACCACGCAGGCTCTCACAACCATCTGTAATGGGATCTGATGCCCTCTAGTGTGAAAAGACAGCAACAGTGTTCTCATATTCATAAAATAAAAATTAGTTTAAAAATAGCAAACACACATGCTGCAACAGTGACTACTTATTCTGGTATCCATGATCCTTCCATCTGTCAAATAGAAATAATTCTCATTTTTTTCAAGAACTTAGCTTGGGAACTTTTTTCTGAGGTTAAATAGTTGTATTTGAAAAAAAAGTGGGAGCCCTTGATCTACTTGGACTTGAACTTTGTACAGGGTGATAAGAAAATTGATTTGCATTCTCTACATGCTGACTTTCAGTTGAACCAGTACCATATGTTGAGAATACGTTCTTTTTTTTTTTTCCACTGAATGGCTTTAGCCCTTTTTTTCAAAGATCAAGGACCATGAGTGTGGGGGTTCATTTCTACATCAATTTTATTCCATTGATCTACCTGCCTGTCTCTGTACCAACACCACGCAGTTTTTTATCACATGTTCTGTAATACAGCTTGAGGTCAGGAATGGTGATTCCCCCAGAAGATCTTTTATTGTTGAGAATAGTTTTTGCTATCCTGGGTTTTTTTGTTATTCCAAATTTGATGGGGATTGCATTGAATTGTTTTGGCAAGATGGCCATTTTACCGTTAATCCTGCCAATCCATGAGCATGGGAGCTTTTTCCATCTTCTGAGATCTTCTTCAATTTCTTTCTTCAGAGACTTGAGTTTTGTCATGCAAATCTTTCATTTGCATGGTTAGAGTCATTTGCAAGGTATTATATTATTTGTGTCATTTCCTACTTTCTTTCTCACCATGTTTATCCTTTGAGTAGAGGAAGGCTACTGATTTGTCTGAGTTAATTTTATATCCAGCCACTTTGCTGAAAAAGATGCCTAACATTTAATAAGGAAACATGTCTACTATGCTCATAGCAGTCTTTATTTATAATAGCCCCGGCCAGAAAAGAACTCCAGATGTCCTCAACAGAGGAATGGATACAGAAAATGTGGTACATCTACACAATGGAGTACTACTCAGCTATTAAAAAACAATGACTTCATGAAATTCATAGGCAAATGGATGGAACTAGAAAATATCATCCTGAGGAGGTAACCCAATCACAAAAAAGCACCATGGTATGCACTCACTGGTAAGTGGATATTAGCCCAAAAGCTCAGATTACCAAGATACAATCCACGGACCACAGGAAGCTTCCAAGAAGAAGGATGACCAAAGGCAGACCTTCTTCAGTCCTTTTTAGAAGGAGGAACAAAATACCACAGGAGGAAAGACTTGGAGCAGAGACTGAAGGAAACGCCATCCAGAGACTGCCCTACCTGGGGATCCAGCCCATATACAGTCATCATCCAACCCAGACAATATTGTTGATGCCAAGAAGTACATGCTGACAGGAGCTGATATAGCTATCTTCTGAGAGGTGGCCAGAGTGTGACAAAAATCATTGAACTAGAATGGGTACCCAATGGAGGAGTTAGAGAAAGGATTAAAGAAGCTGAAGAGGTTTGCAATCCCATAAGAACAACAGCACCAACCAACCAGAACTCCTAGGGGACTAATCCACCATCCAGAGTACACACTGACAGACCCATGGTTTCAGCTGCATATGTAGCAGAGAATGGTCTTGTTGGGCACCAATGGGAGCAGTAGCCCTTGGTCCTGCCAAGGCTTGATGCCCCAGTATAGGGAAATATCATGGTGGGGAGGCAGGAAGGTGTGGGTGGATGAGTGGGGGATCACCATCATAGAAGCAGGGGGAGGGGGAATGGGATAGGAGGTTTATGGATGGGAAACCAAGAAAGAGGATAACATTTGAAATGAAAATTTTTTAAAAATCCAATAAAAAAATAAAAATGTAAGTGGGAAAAGTTACACATTTATGTGCTTGACAAATGTGTTCAGTTTGTTTGAAACTCTTTCTTTGGAAGAGTTTAAGTAGATTTATATTTTTATTTACAAATTTTGAAATTTAATTAATATAAAGGACTTTTTGCAAAAAAAAAAGCAGTTGTAGCAACAACAGCACTTATTATTGAAATTATTCTAAACTCTATAGCTAAAATGCTTCTCCATATCATGATTCTTTTTCCTTTAAAATCGGTCAGTTTCTCCATGTTAAGATCGCACTCTTGGATGGGCAGACTCCAGGGAAGATATGAGGGTGACTCTAGCTGAGGCTCCTGGAAGTGGAGGGTATGGAGACTGTAGTGTCCACCTCCTGTAGCCCGGCAGGACTCCAAATGGGGGAATAAGGACACCTTCCTCCCCAGGAAACTTTCAACCTAAAATTTGTCCTGTCTACAATGCAGGCACAAAGATGTCCTAGAGACTGAAGGAATGACCATCTAATAACTGACCGAATGTGAGATCCACGTTCACTAGCCACTGGAGTGGAGCTTACCCTGACAATGATGCCTCCCTGTGAATTCTGTTCCCCTAAATGGACTATCTTAACTATCCTCAGTGGGAGAGGATGTACCTAGTCATGCAGTGACTTGAGGTGTTAGTGGGCTATGGAAGAGGACCTCACCTTTTCAGAGATGAGGTGAGATTGGGGCCTGTGATGGATGGGGACTTGGAGGAGAGAGGGCATGAGACCCACTATACAAGATGTATAACGAATGACTGAATGAATAATTAATAAATAAATAAATAAATAAATAGAAAAACTCATACTCTTATGTGGAAAGGTGTGTTTGATGCCATTATGTTACTTTGTATTGACACACAGAGAGGATGAACAAATATGGACTACTTGTTTTCTCATTATTTAACTCAAACCTCTTTACATGTAGCAGCATGCTGAACACAAAGATGGAAATTTTATATGGTCTAACTTATCAACACACTTTGTTCTATGTCAACACCAGCCTTAAAATATTGACTCACTTTGCTCTAAGTGATATTCACATGGTATCAATCAATAACTACCAAGTCTACAACTGCTGAGTTCCCAGAATTCCAACCATATGGAATGAAAACTTCCGAAACACAGATCACTACACAGAAAATTTATTACTAATGTTATGACATATATGAGCCCATATAGAAGATTTCTAACAATCTTTTAACCCACACATTTGTCCTAGGTCTCAAGACACCCTGTGAATACTTGACCATCAAGTCAAAGGCTTTGTAAACTCTGCCTCATTTTGCATCCTACAATAAGTTTATATCCTACTATATGGCTTTAAATTGTGCTTTCTTTCCTTTCCTTTTCTTTTTTTCTTTCTTTGTTTTTTTTTTAAGAAAAAAAATCTCTCCCTCTTCCCCTCCTTTCCCCTCTCCCCCTCCTCTTGTTCCTCCCCCTCTCCTTTTCCTTTCCCTTCCCTCCTCCCCGCACCCTTCTCGGTTTTCTGAGACCTGGTTTCTCTGTGTAACTTTGGCTAGCCTCTGCCTCCCAAGTGCTGGGATTAAAGGTAGTTCTACCAGGCTGACCAATTGTGTTATTTCTATTATCTTTATTCTCTTCCTGTGAAGGAAATGGAAACGTTATTAAAATAAAATAAAATAAAATAAAATGCCTTTAACCTAAGCAATTATAGTGATTAGTGGTTAATGATATTGTTTATACTTTTCCAATAAGTCTGAGAAAACGATGGAAAACAAATGGGATGAAAAGACATATAAATAAATAACAGGTTGTACTGTGCTTAACAGGAAGAAAGGGAATTAAAAGCAGAGAAACTATGGGAACTACCAGAGGAAGGAAAGAACAAAACATTGACTTGAAGGAAATTGACCTTCATAGACTGAGGCCTAGAGAAGCCAGAGGCTGCACTTTGCAGGAGGTGGGGCTAGAGGCCAGCATACTGCTCCCTCTTCCAGGAATTGTGACTCAACAATGATACAGATCCTCTCTCCTCGGGAGCAAAGATGAGGATCAAAAATAACAAATATTAAAATAGAAAAAAATGTATAAAAATCATCTAATGTTAGGACTTATATACTGATAAAATAAAACGTCATATTTAAGTATAACTGCTAAAGACCAAATTATTAAATCTGACTATCTCAAAAAGGTAGTTTTTATTATTTCAGAAGATTCAAAGAATGAATATGTTAGAGAAATGTTAATGATTAATGAAAATAAGAACAGAAGCCCAAAATTCACAGTAGTGTTTTCAGAATGAAATAATGAGAATAGAGAAAATAAACTAGTGAATAGAAAAATATAAAAAAGCCATAATTAATTAACTCCAAATAGAAAAAAAATACTGTAATGAGTATTTGTTTTATTTTTAATGTTTTTCATACATTAATAGCACAAAAATGTATTATACATCTTTTACAATATAATTTACAAACTATACAATCCAACCCTGTTGTACAATTCTGTTTATAAATGTATTCAAAGAGTCACTCAGCAATCACAATCCATTTCATACATTTTTATCACCCATGGAATAGCACCAAGCCCATTAAAATTTATGATTAGCAACCTTGTCATATCTCTATAGCAACAAATATACTTTCTATTTCCACTACTTTGCCCATGCGGAAATCTGAAAAGATGGAATTATATGGCAGACCTTGTAATTTATTTTTCACATTTAGTCCAATCTTTTGGGTCTTTTCACACCGTAACACGTACCACCACTTATTTCTTTTCACAGTTCATTCCATTACATGATTGTATCTAATACGGCTTAGCTACTTTCCAGAAGATGGTCATTTGTGCTGGTTCTACTTCCTGGTGTGGGCAGGTGCTTGTCTAACTCTGCTTTCCATTCTCCTGAGTATCTGATGCTGAATGACAGAGATACTGTGGATGACAGAGATACTGTGGACGACAGAGACACTGGACGACAGAGATAATGTGGGCAGACACCTGGGCATCCTGGATTTTTCTCAGTGTATGCGATTACACACTCAATGCTATAAACTAGCATTTTCACAGGTTGTGGCTGTGGACTGTACTTTACTAATATTTGATAATGTTTGTTGTTACCCTTTTGGATATTTGCTAGATATTTTCGTCTTTTGTTTAGAGAAACATCTGATCAGACTCTTATTTCTGGGTTATTTTTCTTTGTATTAGTCAGTTGTAGGAATTAGTAACAAGGATGTGTATGTTGAAACGAATAGCAAAAGACAAAATAGATTGATCATTGTATGCAAAACTGTCTTCAATATCAGAAGAAAACAACATAACACAAAACAAAAAAAAATTAGCCTCAGACTTATAGGTCTATAAGTGGTGCGTTTCATAAGAGGTTTCTGTTGCAAAACCTCAATTAGCAAAAAGTCCAAACTATCCAGAACCACTTTCCTGTGTATGTTCCTAAGGAAGGCTGACCTCTATGCTGACCACAGTATTTTTCTTATGTGGTGGATTCTGTAATGTCCAAGGTACCCTGCCTTTTTATTTACATTTCCCCCAGTAAATTTTCTCCTGGATCTACAAACCTCTCTGTTACTTTGAACAGTATTGACTTAATAATGAGGAACAATTTACAACAATAGCACTGGACAGAAACATTTAAAGCAAATGGAAATAAACTTTTGGATTCTGCTCAAGTGCAAAAGAGCGTGTAAAAGTACCAATTATGTATATTACTGAAAATGCAGTTTTGCATTCATTTGAAAATGAAAATATTGGTAGAAAAATACAAATTGAAATACAAGTTTAAACAAGCATTATTAAAACTATACAAACTCTGGACCAATTTATCAAGTCAAGAAAAGACAGGCTACCATTTTTTAATGAAAATAAATTTTATAAATTAAGAATTTCAAATTCAGAGATAAAGAGTCCATACATCTACACATAATGGTAATAATTGCTATTGAATTCTAGATATATGCTATAGGTAATTTGCTTAAAACACAAATATTAAAAATAGAAATGTTGGGGGGGAAAACCCTAATATCCAGATTCCGTGTAAACCTTTATAAATGCACTTCAAAATGTTAAGAAAAAAGTCAAAACCATTTAAAAAATGACTGTCTTTCATTAGAGGTCAAATGAGTCTGTATACTCAACATATCTGTACCTGCATGCTTACTGTGTGTGTTGGGAGCGATGCCCTTAAAACCCTCCATTATTGATGTTAATAGTAGTTTCTCTGTTACTCCTCTTATGGTATAAATTCAGCCTTGGGAAAAAATAAAATTGTCGCCTTGATCAGACTCTTGTCTTGGCGTCCTTCTTTGCATCTCTTGTCCCCCATTCTCTTCCAGGTACCCTCTGCACCCTCGTTGATTGTCCTTCAGGATGGGACAACTGGCTGGGGCATGTGTGTATGTACATATATGGGGATGCATGTTCGTGCAAGTACGTTGTGTGTGGACTTATTTATGCATCATCTTTCGGCCAGAGGTTATCCTCAGGCAATGCTAACCTTGTTTGTTCACAAAGAATGTCTTAGTAGTCTGTAGCTTGAAGAGTAGACTTGATTGTTCAGAGAGCTCAGATAATACTCAGAGATCTGCCTGTTTCTAGCTTAACAGTACTAGAATTACAAGCTCTGACCACCTCCCCCAGAAAATACTTTACTAGCACATAGATTTTGTAGTTGTTGTTGTTGTTGTTGTTGTTGTTGTTGTTATTGTTGTTGTTGGGTGTGTTTTATCCACTGGAACTGGAACTGAAGACAGTAGTGAGTTTCCATGTTGGTGCTGGAACACCATGTTCACAGAACCTAATGGAACTCAATAAAACCACAAGGCTGTAAGAATAAACAATAGTTTGGATGAATATAAAAATGATTTGATGCTTTCCAGTTTCCGCCTGTGCCTGGAGCTGACCCTGTGCCATAGCTCTCTGTTTCCAGATCCCCCTGGGAGAGAGCTGGATTCTCAGAAGGGAGACCACCACTTCTGCTCGCATTCCTGGCCCAAGAGGAACCCACCTGGAGTCCTCTGGACACAGAATCCAAGGAACAGTCTGGGACAGGATCCTTCCGGTTTCTACCTGCGCCCAGAGCTAACCCTGGAACACAGCTCTCTAGACCCAGATCCTGCCAGGAGAAAGCCAGTCTCCAGGAGTGCTGACACACCTGAGAGCACAGGTGAGACCACCATTTCTGCTCTGAGGAACCTGCCCAGAGCCCTCGGGACACAGGAATCAAGGAGCAGTCTGGGACAGGATCCTTCCAGTTTCTGCTTACGCCCCAGAGCTGACCCTGTCACAGGACCCTTCTGGGCTCCATCTGCACCCAGAACTGGGGCTGCCCCACAGCTCTCAGACCCAAAACCTGCCGGCAGAGAGCTGGTCTGCCAGGAGCACTCTCCCTCCTAAGCCCACAGCCCACAGGTGGGATTCCCACTTTCTCTGCACTGATGATCCAAAGAGAGACCCGCCAGGTGTGCACAGGGCTCGGGAGCTACAGGATGGCCTGGGACTGTACCCTTTCAGTCTCCATCTGCACCCAGAGCTGGGACTGTCCCACAGCCCTTGGACACAACCCTGCCCACAGGGAGCTGGTCTGCCAGGGGTGCTCTCCTTCCTAAGCCCACAGGCCACAGGTGGTACCCCACTTTCTCTCCATTGACTGTCCAAGGAGAGACACACCAGGAGTGTACAGGGCCCAGGAGACGCAGGGCAGCCTAGGACAGGACTTTTCCATTCTACATCTGTGCCCAGAGCTGGGGTTGATCCACAGCTCTTGGCCTGAAACCTGCCCTGAAAGAGCTGGTCTCCGAGGAGCCACCTTACTTCTAAGATCACAGGATCACTGGCCCACAGGAAGGACAACCTCCAGCCAGAGACAGCAAGATGAACTAACATCGGAGATAACCAGATGGCAAGAGGCAAATGCAAGAACATAAGCAACAGAAACCAAGACTGCGTCATCAGAACACAGTTCTCCCACCACAGCAAATACTGGATATCCCAACAAACCGAGAAAGCAAGACTTGGATTTAAAATCACATCGCATGATAATGGTAGAAGACTTTAAGGACATAAATGATTCCCTTAAATACAGGACATGGAGTACTACTCAGCTATCAAAAATAATAACTTCATGAATTCATAGGCAAATGGATGGGGTTGCAAACCCCTTCAGCTCCTTTAGTCCTTTCTCTAACCCCTCCATTGGGAACCCCATTCTAGTTCAATGATTAACTGCAAGCATTTACCTCTGTATTTGTCATGCTCTGGCAGTAACTCTCAGGAGACAGCTATATCAGGCTCCTGTCAGCATGGACTTTTTGGCATCAGCAATATTGTCTGGGTTTGGTGGCTGTATATGGGATGGACCCCCAGGTGGGGCAGTCTCTGGATGGCCTTTCCTTCAGTCTCTGCTCCACACTTTGTCTCCATAATTTCTCTTGTATTTTGTTACCCCTTCTAAGAAAGACTGAAGCGTCCACACTTTGGTCTTCTTTCTTCTTGAGCTTCATGTTGTCTATAAATTGTATCTTAGGTAATCCGAGACTTTGGGCTAATATCCACTTATCAGTGAGTGCATACCATATGCGTTCTATAGGAAAGAAAGTAGTGGAAATGGGGATTGGAAAATAATATATATCTAATGTCAAGTTCTAAGTAATATGACCAAGTGATGCTGTAAGATTTCAACACCACCTTTACTTAGTGATCAAACCTTTCCTTGGCTTACTAATGTACATTCATCTCACATAGTGAGAGAGCACAGTGTGAACATGCCATGTGTATATGACCATGTATATGACCATGTGTATATGACCATGTATGTATGACCAAGTGTCATGGTCAAATCTGAGCAGCTGTCACTTGTCATTTATTTTTTATGATACATTCAAATATACAGTCAACTTGTCCCTTTATTCAGTCACTAGAAGACCCTTCAAATTTCTGCCCTGTCCCATAACTAACTTTCAAACAATGTTCATATTGGTGTTAATGATGATAACCAGGATTCAGTTGTAAATTAAGAAAGTGAATTTTTAACACATTTTAGAAGGGTATTTTGAGTAATAAGATGGCTTTTAAATAGAAGAAAGGTAATTTTCCTAAAACAGTGAGTTAAGCATGAACATTTAACTAGATGTACTAATGTGTTGTTTAGAGTCGAGCACCATAGGAGATTATAGGAACTATGGCCTCCCTTTAGTTTTGGAAAGGGCTGCCTTTAGATATAGAAGCTTTTTAACGGCCCCTGCAGAGAGCTCATAAGCAACACCCCATGAGCAAACTTGAGCCTCAGGACCAAAGAGGAAAACACCAAACGCCATCTGGAACCTTGGTGCATGGAAGCTCCCAGAAAGGGCAGCGCAGATCTTCCTGGTTGCTGCACCCGCAGAGAGCTCATAAGCAACACCCCACGAGCAAACTTGAGTCTCGGGACCACAGGTAAGACAAACCTTCCTGCTCCAAGCAACCTGACTGGTGGCCTTGGGACACACAGAGGCAAAATTCCTCTAGGACCGGACACTTCCGGTTTTTAGCTGGATTCCCAACCTCCTGATCCCGCCCGCAGCAGCTCACTGCTCCCTAACCCCGTGGGAGAGAGAGCTCACCGCCCAGACAGGTGGGCACTCCTGAGACTGCAGAGCGGAAGAGACCACCAACATTGCCCACCCCTGCCCACATCCCTGGCCCAAGAGGAAACTGTATACGGCCTCTGGGTTCCTGGAGATAAGGGCACAGGAGCAGCAGGTCCCCTGCGTCTGAGAAACCACCAGAACCTGAAGGAACCAACCAGATAAACAGTTCTCTACACCCAAATCCCGTGGGAGGGAGAGCTAAACCTTCAGAGAGGCAGACAGGCCTGGGAAACCAGAAGAGACTGCACTCTGCCCACATTACTGATTCCAGAGGAAAACACCAAACGCCATCTGGAACCCTGGTGCACGGAAGCTCCCGGAAAGGGCGGGCGAGATCTTCCTGGTTGCTGCGCCTCAGAGAACTCATAAGCAACACCCCACGAGCAAACTTGAGCCCTCGGGACCGCAGGTAAGACAAACCTTCCTGCTCCAAGCCACCTGCCTGGTGAACTCAAGACACAGGCCCACAGGAACAGCTGAAGACATGTAGACAGGAAAAAACTACACGTCCAAAAGCAGAACACTCTGTTCACATAACTGGCTGAAAGAAAACAGGAAAACAGGTCTACAGCACTCCTGATACACAGGCTTATAGGACAGTCTAGCCACTGTCAAAATAGCAGAAACAAAGTAACACTAGAGATAATCTGATGGTGAGGAGAATGAGAGGGGCCCAAGCACAGAAATAACACAGGAACCCAACCAAAGCAAACAGAAACTAAGACAAGATGGCATCATGATGGAGCCTTCAAGAAATACAGGAAAACTCCCACCAAAGCAAACACGAAATATCCAAACACACCAGAAAAAGCAAGAGCTAGTTTCAAAAATCATAATATAACATTGTTGAAAGTTAGTATGGGACAATTGAAACTGAAGGGTCAATTGACTGAATGAGGACAAGAGTTGACCTTATATTTGAATGTAAAATAAATGACAAGTGACTGCTCAGTCATACATGATCTGAAAGGTGTTGAGAGAACCAAGTGACAAGCTGGAAGTATGGAACAGAAGTGGGCAGAAGGCCATCAGAAGACTGCCTGGGGTCCATCCATATAAACCACAGGCCCAGACTGTGTGATGTGAGCATGCTGTTTGAACCTGACTCTAGTTGAGCTGTTTTGAAATACAGAAGACCAGGCTCTTGCAGTGTCGTGAACTAGAGTAAAGTTGAAGAAAGAGGATTTGACATGATTGTGCAGGACTCTGTGAGTGGCTCCAGCTCTTTGGGAGCAGGACTCGGAGCCAGGCTGGATCGGCCTGGCTCTGGGCACAGATGGAAGGTCCTGCCCATCTCCTGGACAGTCAATGGAAGAGCTGTAATCATGTTTCTA